>NC_053160.1:145994539-146330679 GCF_016835505.1 Polypterus senegalus
TTAAAATGCCTGGACATTCCCACAATGCATTAAGCTGGTGTGAAAATTAGACTCAAAATTAGTTTTTTCACATTTGAGAGGTCTGATGGTTAAACTTTGATCGAGTTTCTTGTTTGTTTCTAACCTTTTGAAAAGCCTTGTGTAAGTATCTAAATATGAAAAACATTCAGGAGGCTGTATCAGTTAGAAGTATGCTTTCTGAAAGCCTAAACATGGCAAAGTCAAAGATGCAAAATATTTTTTTTCATTTTGGAAAGCTCTGCTCCTACCAAGTGGGGTCATCTGCACCAAATATTTTGATTTCATTACATGCTATGCCTATAAAGGGAAAAGTATGCAAAATGTGAGTCTGCTAGGTGGTTTAGGTTTAGAGATATGGTCTTCTCCCCTCACAAAATGTGCTGTATCTTTGGAAAGTATTGATCTTACATCTTACATGGTGTCTCCTGGATAACATGAGTACACCTGATATTTTTTTCAGAATTTTTTGAGACCGAAGTGCATAGGATTTCTGGAAAATCAGTTGATTTGACATTAAATGACCCAAAAAATTGCATACCAAAGTCACAGGCACATTTTAAAAAAATACAGCAACTTCTCAAATTGTGCCTTTTGTGTCCAATAATTCCAAATGTGTTATAAAATATCAAAAAGAAAAAGATGTCCTAAAATGGTGCATTATTTAAAGCTCACATTTCACAGAGCACCGACTTTTGAACTTTTTGTCATGTCTCATTTTCACCATATTCTTGAAAACTGGTCAGGACACCAGTCTGTACCGAGTGGTCTATCCTTTAGTAAAATTTTCAGAGGAGACCATTACAAGAGGCAGTTCAGCATTCAGAAAAATCTCTTTGAAAGCAATCAAGTAATATATTGCGAGTCAAATACATATGTAGTGATTATTTGGAGAGACGGGCAAGTCCAAATGAACTAGAAATTATCTGCTTTGATATTATGTACCTCCATCTCCTGAAATATCTTCAAAACTTAGAGGTGCTCATTGTTGTACAGTAACAAAGACAGAGGTTGAGAGCATGTGCTGATAGTGTGTTTCCACACAAACCACATTACAAACCACCTGGATTGGGATTCAAGTGCAGGTGGTGACTCCTCAGCACCACACTGAAACAGGGTGAGGTGTTTTTTACAGTGGCTGGAGTTCCAATCGTGCCACCAACCCCCAAGTCTTCCCTGTAAGTTGGAGGACCTGCTTGCAGGACTGGGTGCAGATTCACGTCATACCCAGGATGAAGCAGTTGCAGGTTAAGGGTCTTGCTCAAGGGGCCAACAGAACACAGTCACTGCTGGCATTTATAGGATTCAAACCAGGAACCTTACAAATGCTGGCGCAGGTCTCTAGCCTCTGAACACTTCTAGAAATACTTTGCTGTTGTCTTTGAGTTTATTTTGAAAATATTTCCACTTTACATGCACATAAAATATTACTTTTACATAACTACATTTTCAAGCACAAATGACTACTTTTACTTTCATTTATTATGCTAGACACATTTGCTTCGGTGGTATATACCCTTATATACATGGGACTTTCAAAAACACTATTACATTCCTAAGGTCTCTAGAGACCCAACATATATATACTGTATATATATTTGAATCAAACCACAAATAGCAATAACTGTAAAAATTGTATTGAAACCTCCTCTCTGAACACTATACGTCTATTCAAACTAATTTTTAATACTTAATTACCTTTAATATTTATATATAATAACACAATCATAATCCCAGACCACTGTTATATTTTTTGTGATTATCGCAGTGTGGCTCCTGGAACATTCTGCAGCAATTGGCTGTTTTGCAGTCCTGTGATACTGGACATCTGTGTCACCTTATGTGTATTTTGTCCATGTTTGCTTCAGTAAGAAGCTGTTTCAGGTGATGAGGCTTGCGTTGTTTCACTTAGTGCAGCTGCCTGCCCTCTCCACTTTCAACCTTCTTCTCCTCCTCATCTGATCTCTGCCCCTCTACAATTCCCTGCAAAGAATATCACGATTTAAAGGTGTTAAAAGCACTGCCTCTGTTTGTTGTTCATTGCTTGTCTCCCTGCTGCATGCTTCTCAGTCTCCCTCTGACTTGTCATCTGCCATACATGATAGGAATTCTTTCAAATCATAGTCCTCCACAACCTTTCCGTACTCTGACTCATCTTGACTAATAATGCAGCCTTATGATGGACAAGCAATCTGAAAATTTCTGTTGATGGCAGGCACTGGTATTGTGTTGCATGTCTGCTCTGTAGATAGTAAAACATGAAGGGAGACAGGACAGTTCCCTTAGATGCTCCAGTAAATTATCATAATAAAATCATTTTAAACTATTTGGGCATATTTTGGTAGAAAATTGTTGCAAATTAAATAACGGTGGCATACCTGGGGAACTGCATCCACACTATCATTTGACAAAGTGAGAGCTATAAACTTGATGTCATGGGTCCCTAGTGACCCAAGCTATGCATACAAGGGTTAAACTAGAAAAGAAAATGACTATGTAACTATGTACAATGATTTAATCAGTCAATTACATAAAATTCAAGTTTCCCCGATTTAGGAAAGTTATTGTATATAAAGAATTTTTGAAGCCATTAAGAAGTCTTACAGAATGTTAGGTTACAGAGCATGATGTGTGGGGCACAAATTAAAGGAGTTTCTGTTTAAGATTTATAACACACTAGTGAGTTTGCACCTGGACTGCCATGTGAAGCTTTGATTCAAGATCCAAGAGTATTTATTGTCATTTCATCCATATACAGTAGTACAGCATACAGTGAAACGAAACAACATTCCTCGAGGACCATGGTGTTACATAGAACACAGGACAACAAAGAATCCACAACACATAACATAAAGACACATAATATATAACAAGGTGCATGTGAGCCAAATGTGCAAACATGTGCAACATTGCAGAGCAGAATACATATATCAGATATCAGATCGGTCCATGAGTGCTTGGGGGAAAAACTGTTACACATTCTGGTGGTAACGGCCTGAATGCTTCACTACCTTTTTCCCAATGGCAGGAGTGTAAACAGTGAGTGTGAAGGGTGTGTTGTGTCATTCACAATGCTGGTGGCTTTGCGGATGCAGTGTATGGTGTAAATGGCCATGATGGAAGGAAGAGAGACACTGATGATCTTTTCAGCTGTCTTCACTATCTGTTGTAGTGCTTTACGATCCCTGACCGTGCAATTTACAAACCAGACAGTAATGCAGTTTCTCAGGATGCTCTCTATGGCTCCTTTGTAGAATATTGTTAGAATAGCTGGTGGAAGATGGGCTTTTCTCAGCCTACGCAGGAAGTAGAGTTGCTGCTGGGCTTTCTTGGCTAAAGAGCTGGTGTTGTAGGACCAGGTGGACATCCAGGAATTTGGTGCTATTGACGATCTCCACAGTTAAGCCGTCAATGTTTAGTAGCAGATGGTCACTCTTAGTGTTCCTAAAGTCAACAATCATCTCCTTTGTTTTTGTCTACATTCAGAGACATGTTATTGGCTTTACACCAGGCCATTAACCGCTGCACCTCCTCTCTGTATGCTGACTCATTGTTGTGGCTGATGAGACCCACCACAGTCGAGTCATCATCGAATTTTATAATGTGATTATAGATGTGCCTTGCTGCACAGTCATGAGTCAGCAGTGTGAACAATAATGGACTGAGCACACAGCCTTGAGGGGCTCCAGTGCTCAGTGTGGTGGTTCTGGAGATGTTGTTTCCAATCCTGACAGACTGAGGACTCTCAGTCAGGAAGTCCAGAATCCAGTTACAGAGTCCCAGCACGCTCAGGTTTTCCATCAGCTGCTTTGGTCTCCAGGCTACAAAAAAGTCAAAGCAACACTAGAAAAAATCCAGCAAAAAGGAACTAGGGGGGTTCCAGGGCTGAGGGGTATGAGCTACAAGGAAAAATTAGAAGAGATGAAACTTTTCAGTTAAAGCAAAAGGAGATTAGGAGGTGACATGACTGAAGTGTTTAAAATTATGACAGGAATTAGTACAGTGGATCGAGACTTATTGTAAAATGGGCTCAACAAGAACATGGGGACAGAGTTTGAAAATTGTTAAAGGTAAATATCACACAAGTGATAGAAAGTATTTCTTTACACAGAGAACTACAGACACATGGAATAAATCACCAGGTAGTGTGGTGGAGAGTAGGACTTTAGGGATCTTCAAAGCTCAACTTGATGTTATTTTGGAGATATTAGGTGGAAATGATTGACAAGATGCTGTGTTTAGACACTGGCCTCACAGCACCCTGCCAAATGGAGCAGATTTAGATTAAATTTAGGAAGCAGCAATGTGTAGGTATGTGTTAATGTGTTACGGGTCACTCACCTTGTTTTGTGTGCTGGTCATGTGTCTTCTGACATTATCCTTGGCATCCTGTATCCAAAATAGATCATGAACTAGTTGAAAAAGCCCAAGAAAAACCGAAAGGTCATTCTTGTGAATGTGAAACTAGAAGTAATAACATTTAGGAATTAGGGGTTTTTTGATAATTAATGTCATTATTAAACCCATTCTGTCAAATGTTATGTAGTTTAGTGGCATTTGAAAAACAGTTAGTGTTATTGATAGATTCAGGGAATGCTTAAAATGTACTCTATTTAAATAAAAGTTAATAAGGTATTTGTTTTAACAAAATTCACTAGAAAGGGGTTCTCAAAACAGATTAGCACCTTCTTAATAACACCCTCTAATTAGTATGTTGCTGAATGTCATTGCTTCAAATTCCACACTTTACTGATTGTAATACACTCACAACAAAATACATAGTCTGAATTGTTTAAGTTTGTAAGAACTTTTTTTCACCATATATAAAACAGGGTAGCACAGTGGCACAGTAGTAGCACTGTTGCCTTATAACAAGGAGAAGCTTGCATGTCCTTCTCATGTCTGTTTGAGTTTCCTCCAATTTCCTCCCATAGTCCAAAGACATGCAAGTAAGGTGGACTGAAGAAGTTAAATTGGCGCCTGATGTGTTCTGCACTGGGCTGGTCCTGCCTTGTGTCTGATTCTTGCTGAAGTAGACTCCAGCTACCCCATGATTTTGCTCCAGATAAGCTGGTTTCAAAATGGATGGATGGATTATTAAATAGGGTGAGATCCTACATTTACTTATATTATGTACAATTAATATCAATACTTTAAAACTTGGGTGGCATGGTGGTGCAGTGGTAGTGCTGCTACCTCGCAGTAAGGAGACCTGGGTTTACTTCCCAGGTCCTCCCTGTCTGGAGTTTGCATGTTCTCCCCGTGTCTGCGTGGGTTTCCTCCAGGTGCTCCGGTTTCCTCCCACAGTCGAAAAACATGAAGTTTAGGTGCATTGGCGATCCTAAAGTGTCCAATGTGTTTGGATGTGCGTGTGTCCTGTGATGGGCTGGTGCCCTGCCCCTTGGATTTGTTCCTGTGTTGGCTGGGATTGGCTCCAGCAGACCCCCGTGACCCTGATATAGCGGGATGGATAATGACTGACTGACTGACTTTAAAACTTTTATTGTGTAGTAAATGTGTGTCAGAAAGGTATGTTTACTTTTAATAAAGTATGTTTGTTAAATCTACTCTATATATATAAAATCCTAAGCCTAAAAGTGCAATGGTGACGTTTTTATGTCACTTTTTTGTCACGCTTTAAATTGGGCTTATTTTAAAACCTACATATATATGTTTGGTATAATTCTTTTCAGAATTTATCAAACTTTAATGTGATGTTGTTAGATTTTCAGATTCTTATTCCATTTTTAAATTATAAACTAAAAAATATCAAGAACTCACATCTTGCGAGACGGGACTTTTTGCCAATAGATTTAACAACAACAACAACACAACATTTATTTATATAGCACATTTTCATACAAACAGTAGCTCAAAGTGCTTTACATAATAAAGAATAGAAAAATAAAAGACACAATAAGAAAACAAAACAAATCAACATTAACATTGAATAAGAGTAAGGTCCAATGGCCAGGGGGGACAGAAAAAACAAAAAAACTCCAGACGGCTGGAGAAAAAATAAAATCTGTAGGGATTCCAGACCATGAGACCGCCCAGTCCCCTCTGGGCATTCTACCTAACATAAATGAAACAGTCCTCTTTGGATTTAGGGTTCTCACGGAAGGGCTTGATGATGATGATCACGTTGACTTCTGGCTTTTGATCCATCCATAATTGTTGGAACATCATGATGCTTTGAGTAGGTGGAGGTGGCGCAGGCCACCACCACAAAGAAACCGGAAAAAGAAAAGAGAGTAGGGGTCAGTACGGATTTTAGAGCCACCATGAATAGTTATTGTGATGAATTGAACATACAGAGTATCAGTATTAAGTTAAAGTGAAGTTATAAAAAGGCCATGTTAAAGTAATATGTTTTCAGCATTGTTTTAAATTGCTCTACTGTATCAGCCTGGCAAATTCCTATTGGCAGGCTATTCCAGATTTTAGGTGCATAACAGCAGAAGGCCGCCTCACCACTTCTTTTAAGTTTTGTTCTTGGAATTCTAAGGAGACACTCATTTGAGGATCTGAGGTTACGATTTGGAATATAAGGTGTCAGACATTCCGATATATAAGATGGGGCGAGATTATTTAAGGCTTTATAAACCATAAGCAGAATTTTAAAGTCAATTCTGAATGACACAGGTAACCAGTGTAGTGACATTAAAACTGGAGAAATGTGTACGTTTTTTTTTTTTTCCTAGTTAGGATTCTAGCAGCTGCATTCTGCACTCGTTGCAAACGATTTATATCTTTTTTGGGTAGTCCTGAGAGGAGTACGTTACAGTAATCTAGTCGACTGAAAACAAACGCGTGAACTAATTTCTCAGCATCTTTCAGTGATATAAGAGGTCTAACTTTACTTATGTTTCTTAAGTGAAAAAATGCTCTCCTAATGATCTGATTAATAAGCGATTTAAAATTCAGATTACAGTCAACAGTTACCCCTAAGTTTTTTACCTCCGTCTTGACTTTTAATCCTAATGTGTCCAGTTTATTTCTAACCTATTTCTAACCACACCCGGGGCTGTAAATAAAACACAAAGAGTAGGACAGCTACTGCACAGGCTTTTAAATGTTCGAAGCGCCACACGAGATGCAGATCATGCGGCACGGCAGCAGCAGCAAGCCAGCAGCTGATCGAGCAAAGAGGAGGTAAAAAAAACTATTTGTTTCCCACTGTATCACCGTTTAAGAGGGGGGTTTTGGAGGAACAACCGCATCTCCTTGGGGTGCGTTCAGCCCCTCTCTTCACAACGTGAGCAGCAGAAACGCAAAGTGGCTGGCGAGTGAAGCGAGCAGGGGGGAAGCTCTGAGTACTTTAGACAATACTGGTTGTACTATCACAGAATATACTCACTCTCATCACTACCATTCTAAAGAGACCAGATGTGAGTGTGCACAAATATGCCTGCAGTTGACCAGCATCCCACATAGGGCTAGCTCCATCTATGCACCCACTGATGTCCAGAGAGGCTCTAATGCCGGGCTTTTCAATGAACTCAATTACAAGTTCAGTTGGGCCAGATTTTCAAATCAAGAAATTTAGCTGAGCCAGACATTTTCAGCAGCCAGTAAGCAACAGGTAATGACAAATTTTAAACCAACACAAATAGAATGTATTGAAAAACAAGTAACGCGTATTCATTGTTTCTATTTTAAAACTGGTCACATTTGACACAGGCACATCAAAAACTGTATTCAAAACAATAAAAAAGATATAACTGAACAGAATCTGAGGTAGTAGCAATACTTTTTTCAATTTTTGAAATCCAAAAATAAATATTTTGGTCATATTTGACCTAGGCACATTTCAAAGTGCATAAAGACAAAATAGTGCACAGTATTAGCAATAACATTTGTTTTCCTTTTGAAATAAAATAAATGTTTTGGTCATACATGACCCAAGCACATCACAAAGAGTATTTAACATACTAAAAAAGAACTGTCAAAGTTATCAGTGTACAAACCCATAAGAAGTGATAAAAGTAACAAACACACATGAATACATTTACTGAACACTGGGGAAACACACATTTATTTAAAATCACCACATGTGTGATTAACAGTGCCTTTTATGTAAACTAAATGGTAGTGGGACGCATATGTTACGTTTGGATCAAGTTTTGGGTACTGTGAAGGTATATAGAGGCCGAGAGTCCTAGCCCTACATGTTTTGTTTATTTGGTGAAAAACCACAATGTTTAAAATTTGAAATTGACAAATCGTCAAGTATAATAATCATTTTTTACATTTATATAGGGCTTTACCCACTATTCAAACTGCATGCAGGGAGAGCGCAGGGTGCAAACCTTTACTCTTCTTACTGAGAGGCAGAAACACTACCATTACTCTACCAGCGTAGGTGTATCATACAGCATAATACTGAGCTTGATAGTTTAAAATTACAATCACAGAATCTCAGGAATCAAAGAATATCAACTGCAGCTTAATAATGAGGTCTACACATTGCAAAGAAGTTGTTATGTAGTCCTAAACAGCCATCAGTGCTGAATTTGATTGAGTTTTAAGAGATTTCAAGAAAATTACAACCTTTTTGCATGTTTTCACCAAATACAATCTTCCTAATTCATTCTTTGCTTTGAGTGTCAATGGCTGATCGTTGTCCTCATAACAGCCATGAATCCACAGGATCAAAGGATTTGAGTGTAGGGTGAATTGTATGAAGAGAAGTGCAGAGACAGTGCTTATCAATAATTAAGCTCTCATTAGAGTAACAATTACATTCATTTGTGAAAAACCATGTTCACACTCACTTGATGAAAGTGAAATACAACTAAGACTCAGCACACAATTGATTATAGAATCATTTAATAACTAGTCGATGCCACAACCAGCTGTCGCGGCCAAGGTGCGAGTACAACTTATTGGCGTCTACTGTCACAAAAAAAAATAAATCACAGTATTATAGACTACTACCACCACTTCTAGACACACAACAACACACTACATTGTGGATTGAATGTTGCTAGGCTATGCGCAGTGTTGCATTTGTAGTCTGCATACTACTGTAGGAATTTATGTACGAATTTCTGAAGGCTCGGAAAATGCGTTCTTCTAGGTTTTTCTCTGCCTTTCTGGTGGGAAAACAGGCTGGGCCACTCAGAGGTTGCTTCTGGGGATGCCATTTGAACAGTCCAGCTCTAATGGATGGTACCATTTCAACTTTCCAATTTATAGCTAATCCTGTATAGTTCTAAGAGCACAGTGATGTTTCCCACTCTGGATTTTCCCCTTGATAACTAATTTTGTTTTCTCCTTACTATTTTGGATAGTCTCTAAATTTTTGCATGTTTTTTGACCATGCCTTTGCCTACTCCTTAGTTTGGGCTTTTTAACCACCTTATACATGGCCATGTCTCAATGTCTTCCTACTTCTTGCCTTTATATTATTTCTTTAGCAAAGCCTCTGAGCTTACCTAAAGACTTTGTCAAGACAAAGACTTTGTGCCAAGAGCTTTAATTATGTCCGGGGCCGGAAATAAAAGACAAAGAGTAGATGACAAAGTAGAACATTGTAAAGAGGTTCAAAAAGGTTGGTGTGATACACATGCAGAGCAGGTTAGAGATAATGAAAGTACTAAAATTCTCAAAAGTCTCAAAAAAATGATAGTAAAGATTGCATTAGTGCAAACAAACGGAAATTATTACTCAGTGAAATAACGGGACAGCATAAAGAGATTGAATATATATTCGGATTTAAACTAAATCGGAGAGTTGTAGATCGTCTCTAATTCATGTTGCCATCAGAGAAAAGTAGTGTTTTTTTTCACAATGGAGGGGTATATCCATGAGAAATAAAATATTTGTTGTTTGGTGACAGTTAAATCCACATACGCAAGCGGCAGAGAAAGGTTGGTGAGTGAAGTGAGCAGGGGGCGAAGCCCCCTAGTATAATATAAACATAAAAGCAGTTAATTTATAAAATTCATCCCTACATATTTAGGAGAGGATTCTTCATTTTATGAGTTTGATGTCAAATATTTTTAAATAACAAGGACTGGTATCCCACCTAATGTGCATTTTATAATTTGGGATATAATTCTTTTTCTTAAGAATGTTGGACATAATTGAGGTTTGTCCCATGAATCCTGTTCTTACAGTATTATCACTGTTTTTTTTTACTTTTCCTTTCTTTGAAGTTTGGTCTTTTTACTTGAATATTTATTTATGTGAATCATGCATCATTTCCCAACAAACGTTAATACAAAATTTGATTGCAAAAAAAAAAAAAAAGAAAAAAGAGAGAGAGAGAAAACTGCACATAATTAAAATAAGACTTACTACCTCTAAATATGGTTCAATGGGGGCAGTAGGATAGCACAGTGCTTAGCCAAATGGTTCCAATGCCAGTTTTGATACTGGTTCCTTTCTTTTGCTCAATACTTCCAGGACTGGCATCTAGCCATATATCAACCATATTTTGGATCAGTTAACAACGTGGATGGATATTTCAGCAGTGGACCAATGAGTGGGCCAGTTCTAGAACTCCAGCTCAGTTGCCATTTGTGGAGTCTTCAAATTCAATCAGGTTTCCTAGCAAAACTCAAAGAACTTGCTCTTATATCGATTAGCAACAGTGTGACCAGATCTGATAAGCTTATATGGTGCAAAGTTCTGATCAAATGAGCATAACCAGCTTGAAAAATGGCCACTCAGTAAAGTCTGGTGCATCCATTTTTATCTCTCTCTCTCTCCGTTTTTCTGTTTATTGATATGCAGGAGGCACAGGGACCCATACTGACATTTTTCATTTAGAGCAAGGGTTTTACAGTGGGCTAATTTAACTTAACTTTCATTACAAGGGCTAGGGCATGGATTGTGCTGATAACAACATTTTTGACTGTGGTGTCAGGAGTATGGCTATTTGGCTGAGTCTGTTTTACTAATTCAAAGGGAATATGGCAGGGGATTACAGTGGAGGCTACATAAACCACATGTCTGTCTATTTTCTCAAAAGCACAGATGTTGCTAAAGACCATGTCTTATTAGAAGATGTTTCCAGAGATTTTTAGTCATAAGCTTCATTTACATAATCTTAGCTAGTCAGAGGCAGTTGGCAGAGCGAGCATGTCAACCAGTCGTGTAATGTTTCATACCCAGCAGCTCAGTCCAATTAGTCTGCAACTCATTCTGATAAAATCTAACTGGTATGACTTCTCTTTAGTCATCTTTGTTCCTGAGAGCTAACCACCAATGGACGGTGGAAGCATGGGCGTCGTAGTGGGGGGAAAAAGGGTAATGATTACCCAGGGCCTATGGGAGGGGAAGGTACCTCAAAGCCTTGAATGAAAAAGATGTGTGTCAGACGTGGATTGAGAAGAAGTGGCTCACAGAGACTGCTTATATATGGGGCCCAGAGTTCTGTGCTACACCCCTGCTGGAAGTACAATGCATATAATACAGTGATGAGGAAAAGGGAATACAGGTGTTTTGGAGAGGCTTGTATGTCTGATGTCTCATGCTTTACGTTCCATGATAGAAAGGAAAAAACTAGACTCACCCTTCGTACAACACTGGCTCTGACATGCATGACAGCATGTTATTGACTGGCACCAAAGGGATGAGAACAATGTGCTGGAAGGCTGACATGCAGTAAGTAAATGTGATATGCTCAGCAGTTTTCTGACTTGTAAACTTACATGGCCCGTCGATGAGATCAGCAACTGCAATCAGCTGGTATGACATAACCTAGGACTTAGGGTTGCCATGAAAATTAAAAATACGGGACACTCTTAAAATCTCTCTCTACAGTATATTACTATATATATATAAATTTATACATGCCCCCTACACACCCAGACCAATATATTACAGTGCATCTGGAAAGTATTCATAGCACATCACTTTTTCCACATTTTGTTATGTTACAGCCTTATTCCAAAATGGATTAAATTAATTTTTTTCCTCAGAATTCTACACACAACACCCCATGATGACAACGTGAAAAAAGTTTACTTGAGGTTTTTGCAAATTTATTAAAAATAAAAAAAACTGAGAAATCACATGTACATAAGTGTTCACAGCCTTTGCTCAATACTTTGTCGATGCACCTTTGGCAGCAATTACAGCCTCAAGTCTTTTTGAATAAGATGCCACAAGCTTTGCACACCTATCCTTGGCCAGTTTCGCCCATTCCTCTTTGCAGCACCTCTCAAGCTCCATCAGGTTGGATGGGAAGCGTCGGTGCACAGCCATTTTAAGATCTCTTCAGAGATGTTCAATCGGATTCAAGTCTGTGCTCTGGCTGGGCCACTCAAGGACATTCACAGAGTTGTCCTGAAGCCACTCCTTTGATATCTTGGCTGTGTGCTTAGGGTCGTTGTCCTGCTGAAAGATGAACCGTCACCCCAGTCTGAGGTCAAGAGCGCTCTGGAGCAGGTTTTCATCCAGGATGTCTCTGTACATTGCTGCAGTCAACTTTCCCTTTATCCTGACTAGTCTCCCAGTTCCTGCCACTGAAAAACATCCCCACAGCATGATGCTGCCATCACCATGCTTCACTGTAGGGATGGTATTGGCCTGGTGATGAGCGGTGCCTGGTTTCCTCCAAACGTGATACCTGGCATTCACACCAAAGAGTTCAATCTTTGTCTCATCAGACCAGAGAATTTTGTTTCAGGTGCCTTTTGGCAAACTCCAGGCGGGCTGCCATGTGCCTTTTACTAAGGAGTGGCTTCCGTCTGGCCACTCTACCATACAGGCCTGATTGGTGGATTGCTGCAGAGATGGTTGTCCTTCTGGAAGGTTCTCCTCTCTCTCCACAGAGGACCTCTGACAGAGTGACCATCGGGTTCTTGGTCACTTCCCTGACTAAGGCCCTTCTCCCCCGATCGCTCAGTTTAGATGGCTGGCCAGCTTTGGGAAGAGTCCTGGAGGTTTCAAACTTCTTCCACTTACAGATGATGGAGGCCACTATGCTCATTGGGACAATGCAGCAGAAATGTTTCTGTAACCTTCCCCAGATTTGTGCCTCGAGACAATCCTGTCTCGGAGGTCTACAGACAATTCCTTTGACTTCATGCTTGGTTTGTGCTCTGACATGGACTGTCAACTGTGGGACCTTATATAGACAGGTGTGTGCCTTTCCAAATCATGTCCAATCAACTGAATTTACCACAGGTGGACTCCAATTAAGCTGCAGAAACATCTCAAGGATGATCGGGGAAACAGGATGCACCTGAGCTCAATTTTGAGCTTTATGGCAAAGGCTGTGAATACTTATGTACATGTGCTTTCTCATTTTTTTTATTTTTAATAAATTTTCAAAAACCTCAAGTAAACTTTTTTCACGTTGTCATTATGGGGTGTTGTGTGTAGAATTCTGAGGAAAAAAATGAATTTAATCCATTTTGGAATAAGGCTGTAACATAAAATGTGGAAAAAGTGATGCGCTGTGAATACTTTCCGGATGCACTGTATATAAAAGTAGAGACATGAATTAAAAACATAAAGCAAGGATTTTAATGAGTTATGAGGAAAACAAAAGTAAGATCATTTGAAAATGATTTAATACAAGCTACAAAATCTGTAAAAGTGAAATCAATTGAAAATATTTATTTAGTACAGACAGAGAAATATTATTATTATTTAATAAAGGCAGTTAGAAAAAAAGTGGGCCGTGGCAAGTTGTAACTACACACTTTGTTGGCACTGTATGTTGCAGTGCTGATATGGTAACAGTGTCGCTGTCCAGAGCCAACCATAGCAACTGAACAAGTTGCAAACAGGCAGCAAACACTAGTTTCCTCATTACATTTGAGTGGTTTTCATCAAGAGAATCTGAGAAAAGAAAATATAATTACTTATAAAGTTACAACTAAGTACCATAAGAAGGTAGTAAAAATATATTTTTATTACGAAATTTGAAAATGAACTAAGTTCGGGACTTCTGGGTGTCCCTGAAAGGTCAGTACAGCACAGGGGACAAAAATGATCAAATATGGGACACGTCCCGTATATAAGGGACATCTGGCAACCCTTCTAGGACTAGATGTTACATAATGTAACATCATCTTAAAGTAACCTGAAAGAAAATCAAAGACAACAAACTGACTCTGCCTACATCTCAAACCAGCATTATAAAGGGCTTCTTTTTCACCACTTGTCTTCTGACTGAAAGCAGGACCTGCGTGCTTGCATTAAAAGTTTAATAAACACCCCAGTTAACGGTGTGTGTGTGTGTGTTATTAAGTCACTTTTTTCAATGGGCACTGCCATGAATGTTTGAAGCAAATCGGTCCTAAATTACATCAGATGATCAGAAAACGGAAAAGCCCATTAGTTGGTATAAACCCCGTAGCAAGCGACGGGTAAGTGAGTCTTTTATTATGGCCAATAAAATGAACAATTTGACTTGTAAATAAACACGAAAGGCTTTACTGACTGCTGAGCTCTTCTTAGAGAGAACGTGATTAGCTGTTGTATCTAATGCTGTTTTCACTTTCATAGGCAGCTGCAACGAAACTATAAATAACCAACTAATGGCGATATTGATTTAATTTGCTTGGCGCACTGACGGAAATGTTTAGTCAGGCTATTTTGTTACAAGGATGAGATTTTACGGTAAATCGCGTCCGTCGTGCCCTACGTCTTCCCAAGATGCATTTCCAAGCTGGAACGCGTCGGGGCGTCGGCTTCACGGCGCACTCAAATAGACAAGCAGTGTTTGTCAGCGTGTGAGGAGACAGTAGCCAGTGTACTTGGATTTCAGATTGTGGGAAGGATTTTTCAGTGAAAATGGTACTTGAAATAACAAACAAGGTAAGATTATAGATCACTAAAGCCTTTTATTTCTACCTTGTCCATTAGGTTAACTGAAACGGAGTTTACCGTGTACCCTGCCTTTCTTATGCACATGCGCGGCGCACAATGTCTGTCTTTTGCTTTATTTTTAGACCCACCCGATGCTAACTAAACCCGTACGTCTGTTTTAACCTGTGATTTTAAAAGTGTTTCATCTTATTTTTTTGTATTTGTTGTGACTAACTTAGAGAAACGTTTTGCTTCATTGCACCGATCGTTATGGAGACCCATCTTTTGGCTTTCAGTGAGCCTCTGAATTACTCATTTATTTACATTCCAGTAAATTCGTTGTTGATTGTTAATAACCCTGTTGATAAAGCATCAATGATGGGTCTGGTTCACAATCACGGATAATAAGTTCCTCAGCCTCTACGAAGGCCTCGAAGGTCTTCTGTCATTTCGCAGAGTTCGGACCCCACGGTTCATTCGGCTCCAGCAGCACACAGCGTGCTTCTTAAACTCATTTGATCAGTGAGGAGATGTCGACATGTCATCGGAGATTCAGTTTTTGTTCAAATAACTGAACAAGCGAAAATTTCTAACAGGTGCTGGCAAGGAGGAACTTACTAGCGAGATTCTGGTAGTGCTGTCGACGGCTGATTTTTCTTTTATGAAAATATCATCCCTCCCACCCAGTATCCGTCCACTTTCAGAATAGCGTCCCGGACTCCAAATCCCAAGGTCGCCGATTCAGTTTGAGGCTTGAACCTGATCTGCGAGTTTAGAACAAGTTTTTCAACCACGCTGGGCTGTAACTACAACACCTGAACAATGGGCAGTGTACTGCCACTTGGACAATGCTTTGATGATGTTCGCGATGGAGGTGCACTATATCCAGTAAATACTGTGTGTTTGTCATGGCGACTTCGAGTGTAATGCAGGGGCCAGCCCTCGATGATACATTGCTTGATCAGAGAAGAAAATGAGTCAATCGTTTTTATAAAATGGAAAGTAAAGTTCTTACGTGGAAATGGAAGCATTAGTGAATGGATTTTTAAGGGCAGCAAGACAAGCCTGGCACATACCCAGTGGTGGTATTACAGCAAGTAGTTACCCAAAGCTGCGTGTCTTTTATCATGTGGGTGAAAAAGTGGAATCCTCGGAGGTAAGGGTTGCCGATTGCCCATTTTATCATTCAAATATACTCAAAGTACTGTTGTAGTATTTTTCGTGAAGTAGTTTAAACGCGTTTTTAATTTTAAGCACTGCTTTTTTCTAAACAAACGTCAAAGTTAATGTAAGCAGTACAACACATTACCAGTATCGAGAGCAGCCTGTAGCATGTGTTCCCATTTAAAACGGTGATTTTTATTTAGACCACCAGTGTAGATTTATATTTGAGTACAGATTTTGCTGTGAATGGTAGCTTGTAAATACGACTACACGTTAAAACTGTTTCTTACAATGAATAATAAATTCATGCCCTAGTTGTAGGAAGCGAGGCTGACGGGTAAAAGCATAGGGCATCAATTTAATAAAACCATCAATGATGTTTTTAGTAGGTCTGCAAATAGCTTATATTAAAATTTAATGGCTACCGTACAGTGCTGGCAAATAGTTAATAAGACTTTAAAATAATCTATCTTTTATTCAGTTTGAAACCAAAATCATACTGCAAAGGTTATATTTGAAATAATAACTGTCTTCAGTGGTAGAATCTGATGATGCCAATGGGTTGTATAGAATTTTGTATTCTTTATACCTATTTTTGAAATTAATCCTACATCTTGATTATATTTTTCCAGTGCAGGGTTCCTTGATTGCTCTGATTAATTGTTAAAATGTTGCTAAACAAAGTCTAATTTTATGTGAATAAGGAGTGTGGCATCAGATAACTGTCTACTGGCAGAGGCCAATTTAGGAGATGTGCATACTCTGACAAGGGAGAACACACACATTTATGAGGACAGCAGACCGGGCTGGGATTCAGACATGGAGCTGTATGGTGTCCATGCAAACCACTACCTTGCTATACCATCACTTTCATAATCTATTGATGAATTCATTGTGTAAACTGTAACCCAGTTTCACCAGATCGGACTTTTATTTAGAGTGGAGATATCTGGAAGTATAGCACACAGTTATGACAAAATAACGCAAAAGAGGTGGTGTCTTATAGCTGCACAAACTTGATTCATTCCCTTGCCTGGTTATGTAAGCTTAGTACATCATTTTCCTTGTTTGTGTCAGTTTTCTCCTGGGGCACCATTTTTCTTCCATATTTTAGCGGTGTGCAAGTTTGATTATTTGGGAGGCCTTAAAGAATTACTCCACTCAAAAATATTTTGTTTAAATGTCGCTTACCCCATGTGCTTCATATTTATGGTCAAAATATATTTAATTTCATGTAGAATGAGAGAAGATAGTTATGGCCACCAATGCTGGAAAACCACAAAGCATGTGATAAGTCCATGGGAAAAAAAGAAACATTTCTCACATTACTCGTCCCCCATATATCCATTAGGCAGTGAAATGCTCAAAACTTGCAACAAGTAGGGATTTTTTGCTAAACTAGTATTGTCACTTACTTCCTTAAAAGCAGAACTCTTTGTAAATAGTACAACACATTTCAACAATTCTGTGCTTTTGAACTGAAGCTGGAGCTCCTGACCAAAGAATGAGGAAGAGAGGCAGGTCTTCAGCTCAGACACTTTTTTTTTTTTCCCCTTGTGTGAGAGCATTTTTTGGAAGTGGTTTTATTTTAAAATGTTTTAGTACAAATACATGTTCGGGATGTTGTGCACAAATGAATGGATGACTTCACTTATGAATTGTGTGACACAAGTAACATGAGATTTTATTTATGGATGTTTAGACATTATTTGATTTTGTCTAGTGTTGGTCACCAACCATGTCCAACATAAGATTAATTTTTTTTCCTCAGCCACCATTATAAAGCTCATGGGGTAAGTGCCATTTAAACAAATAATTATTTTTGGATGGAGTATTCTTTTAAGTTGTCCAATAATGAGTGGGTAAGTATGTACCTTTTTATGAAGCTGCATCCCATCGTGGGTTGTTGGTGTTTTAAATGTGATATGCCTGATATTTAGTATTGAAAATATCATATTGTAATTACTGTAATATTATTATTGTTGGTAGGGGCAGTTTTTGTTATCTTTGACCCTTGAAGTATTCTAAAGCTTATATAAAAACTTTTTTTTTTTTTGCATTGACTTTCAGACCTCCGTTAAGAAAAAAGTGTGCAGAATGCATATTGTTTATAATGGTCATAGTTATGGCACCAAATATCATGCTCTTTACCAGCAAACCACATCTAGTGGAAACTATTACATGTGCTAGATGTTAAACCAGTCTTGCTGCTACTTTTAGTTTTGTCGTCTTAATAAACAGCAGACATTATACAGCATCAAACGGTGGGAAACACAGTTGTGCTTTTTGGATCCTAGAGTAGCAGTCAGTGTACAGTACTAGAAAAGGTAGTTTTGTTGTTGTTGGGAGCAAATTGTGTTGCTTAGTTGGATATGTTAATTGACATTGACAGGACTTAACCAAGGCGAAGAAAAGGCACAGCATTTTGGCAAAAACCAAATGAATAAGTTGAAATACCATTGCAGATGTTCAGTTATTTTTCAGACTTTGGCCAGCCGCACCCATCGTGTCTCCTGAACAACATCAGCACATTAGTCTGCTGAGCTGGCCCGGAATGCTATTGAATCATTTTTGTCAAGGGCAGTAAATTTCAAAATAATTAACTCTATATTTTAAACAGTGGATTTTACAGAGAATTTTTCGTGTCTCCGGATACTGAAAGAGTATATCTATCGATGAAGAATATGTAATGTGTAAACTAATGATGTGAGTGTAATTTAGTTTTTCCTCATTGAATGGATCATAGATACTTGCAAAAGCTTTTTCCTACCACTTTTTTTTTTTTTTAAATTATGTCCTGTTTGCAATAATTATTGTTACCTTGTCCATGTATTTGTTAATTGATAGGCATCAGTGAGAGAGCTTAAAGCCCAACCCACAAAATGATGTGCATATATTTTTATATAGATTTACCCGGAGAAACAACATAACAATTTTCAGATAGAACAGGACCCAATGGTAACCAACAATGGACAATGGCAAGCAATCTCAAACACGTCTATGAAAAAATCCAACATTTCTCGTGTCGCATAATCCATACATTAAGTCATCCAGTCATTGTATGCTCACAGCATACAAAATCATGTAGTGTATTTTTGGCTAAAATATTGTTATAAGTAACATTGAAAAGAGAAAGTAGTTTTGAATTCAAGACTTGTATCTCAACCTCATTCATTGCTCAAAAGTACTTCACATTTTCTGCGGTGCTGAAAGCCCTCTCAGAAGGGCTGCTTGAGGCAGGGATGCACAGGTACTTTTTTGCAAGTTTCCCCAATTTGCGGATTTACATTACTCTCCACTTCAGGTATTATCAAGTAGCTCTTGATCTTTTTCAGTGGCAGTGTGTAGAGACTCGCGTTCTTTGAATTCCTATGTGTGTGTGTGTTTTTTTTTGTTTCTCACCCAACCATTGTCAGTTCAGGTGGGTACACTGGTTTGAGTAGACCAGTTAAGATGTACGGGCAGGCACAGGGTCTCTGTTCTGCTTCATCATTGCTTTAACATTGTTGTCACTATTGTACATACTTTATGCACGAGTCTGTATGGAATGGAGCAGGTCATAGAGGCAGGGGCCTATGTGAGTGTTTTAAATAATGAAAGGAAAAAAGTGCTTTGGAATCGAGAACCCTCAACCTAGAAGGCTTGAGAAATAAAATGCTCCCAAATAGACTCATGCTTCTTAAGGAAATCTTTTTTTTTGTCTAACTGTGCACACTTATGTGCTTGTTTTGTGCACCTGTAGTAGTTAATCCTGTTAGGTTACATGAGGCGGTAAATCCATGGATTCTCAAAGCATGTTTTTTTATTGTTTTTTGCAAAATGAGTAGCATACTTGATAATTTCAGCTCATACATTGTTGAAATCACAATGAAGATATTATTGTTGATGACACATATCACACACTCCTATAGAGGATATCCTTCTTGTGTTGGGTATAGGGGTCTAAATCAGGCCATGGGCCGACATAACAATGCAAAGAACCATAGGCAGCTGGAATTAATTACCAGGTAGTGTGGTCAAGTGTAAGACTTTAGGGACCTTCAAATTTCAATCTGATGTTATTTTGGACAATGTAGGTAAATCGTATGGGTAAGCATGTCATGCCGAATGGCTTGTTCTTGTCACAATTGTTATAATAATGTAATTAGTGTAGTTGAGGCCAGCTGTGTTCAGTGGCAAATTTAGAATGAGTCAAAAACCAAAAGTAAATATTGGATCAGTTGAGGTTTCTTGAAAATATAACAAGTAATTTTGTAGGAATTTTGACATCCTGGATTATTATTCATTTAAATAATGCTTCTACAAAAGTAACTTTAAAGATTTTTTTTTCTGAAATAACAAATTGCAAATTAAAGAATCCTGAGTAATCTCTCCTAATTTACGCCTGTGACTAAATGTAGTATGGGTATAGGGTAAGGTACTGAAAACCCATGTTGAAATCTTCACCAGTCTTAGAAAATCTCCTGCAGTCTTCCCCAGTCAAAATCCAGGCCCAGCTAGCAACAAATATATTCTTTTTGTGTCATTTGCTTAAAATTGATCTAATTTCAGGGCACCTGTTCTCTTCCAGCACAACACCTTAACATGAAATTCTTTGCAGTTTTTAATAGTACTACATATTATTTGAAAATTAGTCCTTTACATTTTTTATGATTAACCTTGCATTATTGATAGTGATAAATAAAAAATAAAAAAAAAAGTTTGTATATAACTGCGGAGCTATACTATTTATTGCCGTATTATCATTTGATGTTGTCTGCTTGTTGGTTTCTTTTTAATTCATGCAGACAGTGTTGTCACTAGTTTTAAGTGTATTTTGTTTTCTTGTTTTCCCCTATTGACAGGATCAATTTGAAAAAGCTCTCAAGGATGCTGGGTCAAAGCTTGTTGTAGTGGATTTCACAGCAACCTGGTGTGGACCATGTAAAAGCATCTCTCCTTTCTTTCACGTGAGTGATTTTTCCCATGTTTGTTAAACTTTTTTTTTTTTTTCTCTGCTTTTTTTGTACATTTGAAAAGAATTCGCTATATAGGGAAATTTATTGCATGACTATAACCTTTTTAAGAGCCTACATATCTTTTTAATGTTAATTCCAGATAAATGTTATTAGCATGTGGTGAAAATAGACACAATTTTACAAAATGTGGAAAATGAAAAGTGGGAAGAAAAATGTTTGCTTTTGACTTGCTGCAGTACACCGTAAAAACAAAAAAAAACTATGCCCAACACCTTACTGCCTATACTTTCATAGTGTGCAGAAATACATTTTAATGGCATATGGTACACCCAAAGTAATGTACTGTTTTACTGTACCCAAAATTATAACATGAAATTGTGACTCCAGTAATGACACTTTTTGGTAAAACTTCAGTGTAGTTTTTGTTGTGTATAAGACTTTCCTGCTGTTCAAATATGCTTTCAGATCTTGGCTTACAGTTGTCTCCAGTTACAACCGTTCTGCAAATGCAAATGAGCACATAATATCCCCAAATTTTTATTTGCATATTTAATTAATTCTAATCTAGTGAATTTTGTGTTTAGCTTTTGAATGAAGCAAACTAGTTTTGATGTCAATAAATATGTAGCCAATATCACTAATAGTGAGTAATAGTATGGCGCTAAAGACTTTGTCATTCTTTTTAGTTATTTTTCTCTTTCTTGAATGTAAACAATTGCTGCATTATAAACTCTGTGACAGGTAAGCTAGATAGGCAGCTGTCCCTTTTGTTGGAGAGAGGTTCTAAGCATTCCAATTGTGCCTCATTTCTGTGTTATCCTAAGGAGTACAGGTGCAGTAAAGATTGAATGTCTGTGCTGAGTGATCAACAGTCAGTGGTGGGTTTTCATAGGACAAATAAGAATTTGACAAATGAGAGTAGATCATTCAGTTCATTAAGCATATTTGTTTAGCTAACAGCTAAGCTGTCCCAGTATCTCATCCAGAATGTTCATAAAGGTTATCAAGGTTTCTGCTTCTGCAAAATGTCTCTAGCTTGTTCCAGATTCCATCTACAGTGGGATGCAAAAGTTTGGGCAACCTTGTTAATGGTCATTATTTTCCTGTATAAATCGTTGGTTGTTACGATAAAAAATGTCAGTTAAATATATCATATAGGAGACACACACAGTGATATTTGAGAAGTGAAATGAAGTTTATTGGATTTACAGAAAGTGTGCAATAATTGTGCAAACAAATTCAGGCAGGTGCATAAAAAAGAAATAAAATCAATATTTAGTAGATCCGCCTTTTGCAGAAATTACAGCCTCTAAATGCTTCCTGTAGGTTCCAATGAGAGTCTGGATTGTGGTTGAAGGTATTTTGGACCATTCCTCTTTACAAAACATCTCTAGTTCATTCAGGTTTGATGGCTTCTGAGCATGGACAGCTCTCTTTAACTCACACCACAGATTTTCAATTATATTCAGGTCTGGGGACTGAGATGGCCATTCCAGAATGTTGTACTTGTTCCTCTGCATGAATGCCTTAGTGGATTTTGAGCAGTGTTTCAGGTCGTTGTCTTGTTGAAAGATCCAGCCCCGGCGCAGCTTCAGCTTTGTCACTGATTCCTGGACATTGGTCTCCAGAATCTGCTGATACTGAGTGGAATCCATGCGTCCCTCAACTTTGACAAGATTCCTAGTCCCTGCACTGGCCACACAGCCCCACAGCATGATGGAACCACCACCAGATTTTACTGTAGGTAGCAGGTGTTTTTCTTGGAATGCTGTGTTCTTTTTCCTCCATGCATAACGCCCTTGTTATGCCCAAATAACTCAATTTTAGTTTCATCAGTCCACAGCACCTTATTCCAAAATGAAGCTGGCTTGTCCAAATGTGCTTGAGCATACCTCAAGCGGCTCTGTTTGTGCTGTGGGCGGAGAAAAGGCTTCCTCTGCATCACTCTCGCATACAGTATCTCCTTGTGTAAAGTGCGCCAAATGGTTGAACGATGCACAGTGACTCCATCTGCTGCAAGATGATGTTGTAGGTCTTTGGTGCTGGTCTGTGGGTTGACTCTGACTGTTCTCACCATTCGTCGCTTCTGTTTATCCAAATCTTTCTTGGTCTGCCACTTGAGCCTTAACTTGAACTGAGCCTGTGGTCTTCCATTTCCTCAATATGTTCCTAACTGTGGAAACAGACAGCTTAAATCTCTGGGACAGCTTTCTGTATCCTTCCCCTAAACCATGATGGTGAACAATCTTTGTCTTCAGGTCATTTGAGAGTTGTTTTGTGACCTCCATGTTGCTACTCTTCAGAGAACATTAAAGGAGGAGGGAAACTTACAATTGACCCCTTTAAATACTCTTTCTCATTATAGGATTCACCTGTATATGTAGGTCAGGGGTCACTAAGCTTACGAAGCCAATTTGAGTTCCAATAATTAGTTCTAAAAGTTTTGGAATCAATAAAATGACAACGGTGCCCACATTTATGCACCTGCCTGATTTTGTTTGAACAATTATTACACATTTTCTGTAAATCCAATAAACTTCATTTCACTTCTTAAATATCACTGTGTGTGTCTCCTATATGATATATTTAACTGACATTTTTTATCGTAACAACCAACAATTTATACAGGAAAATAATGACTATTAACAAGGTTGCCCAAACTTTTGCATCCCACTGTATATAAACAGGTGCTTCAGCCCTAAATGCACTTCCCCTAATTTCCACTGGTGTCTGAGTAAACATTATGTTAAAAGAATTTGGCTACATAATTCCACGTTTAAAATTTTTAAAATCTAGATTAGGTCTCCGCACAGTCTCTCTTTCTCAGCACTAAACAGGGTTAATTCTGAGTCTTTCGGAGTAGGATACGTCCTTATGTCCTGGGATGTACTTGGTTACTGTTTTCTTCACAGCTTTAAGTGCTGCTATATCTTTCTTTTTAGCGTGGTGACCAGCATTGCAAACAATACTCCATGCCCGGTCATTCTAGTGCATTATATAGTCTGAGCATAACATCCCACAATATTATACTTAACAGTTTTGTACAATAGCATCTAACATTTTATTTGCAAAAATATTGTGTCAACGTAAATTTCCTAAATCTATTCCAGAGGTTGCTTCCTGTAGAGCAGTGTCTAACATCTTACATTTATAGTTGATGTTCCTATTGCCAACACATAGCACATTTCTACGTTAAATTACATTTTCTAAGTGTTAGCCTATAACACCAGCTTTGTTTTGAATGCAATAACTTTTATGTATTAGAGAAAAACTTTCTTTTTTAATTAAGAAAGTACCACCAGTTTTCTTCCTTATTGCATAGTTAAATATTACTCTTAATTTATGAAGAATGTGCTAATGTCTACAAACAAATAATTGTATATTTGTATTGAATTTGATGCATTGTTACCCACACAATGCAGATTGTACCTAGTCGTGTATAGTCTAGTTAAGTTTTGTTTCCTTATTGCTACAATTGTAATTTTTTTTTAATATTCACAAGCAAGCTATCTGACAAAATAGATTGAATTTAGGGACAGAAAAAAATGTACAAAGGAAAGCATGAAATAAATAGAATAAGTTGAACGTCTGAGACAGTCAATTGACGAATGCTGATAAAACATGTTTGACTGTTGTTTCCACTCCCATTCTAGTGTGTCCAGTGTGGCATGCATAAATTATGTGGGAATGTGTGCCACGTTCATTCATCTGGTAATGCAGAAGGTTCTTTCTGTATTGGTGTGTGTCTCTTTTGCTCTCTCTTTCTGTCCATCTAACAATTAGGGCAGCAATCCAGTCTGGACAAGATGCCAGTCCATGTCAGGATATGCATGCATGCATACATACAGTGGTGTGAAAAACTATTTGCCCCCTTCCTGATTTCTTATTCTTTTGCATGTTTGTCACACAAAATGTTTCTGATCATCAAACACATTTAACCATTAGTCAAATATAACACAAGTAAACACAAAATGCAGTTTTAAAATGATGGTTTTTATTATTTAGGGAGAAAAAAAATCCAAACCTACATGGCCCTGTGTGAAAAAGTAATTGCCCCTTGAACCTAATAACTGGTTGGGCCACCCTTAGCAGCAATAACTGCAATCAAGCGTTTGCGATAACTTGCAATGAGTCTTTACAGCTCTGGAGGAATTTTGGCCCACTCATCTTTGCAGAATTGTTGTAATTCAGCTTTATTTGAGGGTTTTCTAGCATGAACCGCCTTTTTAAGGTCATGCCATAGCATCTCAATTGGATTCAGGTCAGAACTTTGACTAGGCCACTCCAAAGTCTTCATTTTGTTTTTCTTCAGCCATTCAGAGGTGGATTTGCTGGTGTGTTTTGGGTCATTGTCCTGTTGCAGCACCCAAGATCGCTTCAGCGTGAGTTGACGAACAGATGGCCGGACATTCTCCTTCAGGATTTTTGGTAGACAGTAGAATTCATGGTTCCATCTATCACAGCAAGCCTTCCAGGTCCTGAAGCAGCAAAACAACCCCAGACCATCATACTACCACCACCATATTTTACTGTTGGTATGATGTTCTTTTTCTGAAATGCTGTGTTCCTTTTACGCCAGATGTAACGGGACATTTGCCTTCCAAAAGTTCAACTTTTGTCTCATCAGTCCACAAGGTATTTTCCCAAAAGTCTTGGCAATCATTGAGATGTTTCTTAGCAAAATTGAGACAAGCCCTAATGTTCTTTTTGCTTAACAGTGGTTTGCGTCTTGAAATCTGCCATGCAGGCCGTTTTTGCCCAGTCTCTTTCTTATGGTGGAGTCGTGAACACTGACCTTAATTGAGGCAAGTGAGGCCTGCAGTTCTTTAGACGTTGTCCTGGGGTCTTTTGTGACCTCTCGGATGAGTCGCTCTGCGCTGTTGGGGTAATTTTGGTTGGCCGGCCACTCCTGGGAAGGTTCACCACTGTTCCATGTTTTTGCCATTTGTGGATAATGGCTCTCTGTGGCTCGCTGGAGTCCCAAAGCTTTAGAAATGGCTTTATAACCTCTACCAGACTGATAGATCTCAATTACTTCTGTTCTCATTTGTTCCTGAATTTCTTTGGATCTTGGCATGATGTCTAGCTTTTGAGGTGCTTTTGGTCTACTTCTCTGTGTCAGGCAGCTCCTATTTAAGTGATTTCTTGATTGAAACAGGTGTGGCAGTAATCAGGCCTGGGGGTGGCTACGGAAATTGAACTCAGGTGTGATACACCACAGTTAGGTTATTTTTAACAAGGGGGCAATTACTTTTTCACACAGGGCCATGTAGGTTTGGATTTTTTTTCTCCCTAAATAATAAAAACCATCATTTAAAAACTGCATTTTGTGTTTACTTGTGTTATATTTGACTAATGGTTAAATGTGTTTGATGATCAGAAACATTTTGTGTGACAAACATGCAGAAGAATAAGAAATCAGGAAGGGGGCAAATAGTTTTTCACACCACTGTACATAATTTATGTAAACAACATTTATAACAAGGCATTATCCTTTATAACATATTATAAAATATATTATACCTTTTAATTTACTAAATAATGGTTAATATTGGAGATGCAGAAACCATACAAACATATTTGTCTGATACCTGCAAATAAGGGAAGAGTTTATAGTCTCAGGGACTATTTAAAATAAAATGCACAAGGACGAACTAAAAAACACACAAACCTCATGAGTCAAGTGATACTTTCCTTTATAAATGCAGGTAGGTTCATTGGTTAAATTCATAAAAAGCAAGCAAGTTCAGTTGTTTCCTTGAGTCCATGAGGTGTTACATTTAAACATCTATGCTGATTCAGTGTAATTTAGCATTCCTTTGGAGTTCCTGTCATTGATTTGTCATTAACTAAAATAATTTTATGTTCTTTTGTCTAGGAACTTGCTGAAAAAAATCAAGATGTTGTTTTTCTTAAGGTGGATGTGGATGTTGCTCAGGCAAGTTATCTGATTTTGTGTTTTTAATGACAATTTTGGCTATGGGCTTTAAGATTCTAAAGTTACTCTTGTCATGTTTACTGTACAGCACTTTTTTTATACAGGGACTGGAGAATATTAAAGGTTGCATTATTTTTGCTGCAATATATTTTCACTAACCTGAGGGAAAGTTTTTTAGGGGTGTGTGTTTTTTTTGGTTTTTTTTGCTTCTGTGCAGCTTCTGGTCAAGAGAAGAAGCAATACATTTTATTGATACCTGCATAACAAAATTCATTACTGCATGTTAGCTCTATTACACAGATTCTGCTTCAGTATGCTTATTCTACATTTCATTTTAAAACACAATTAGTCACCAGCCATTATAATTTTATGAGTGTTCACATTAGGAATGGATACAAATACGTTTTGGATGAAGTCCCTATCAACAACATTGTGTACATAGATATTTATCAAAATCACTTTACAGTTAAATAAATTACCCATGACGATCACATATCTGCCTTCAGAATCAGATACTACATCTGATACCACAAATGAAATTGTTTTATGTATAAGGATTCCCACACTTCTAGTCTTTGTAAAGCTGGATTGGAATATTTGGCCAGTCCAATCTCTGTGCAACCGAAACTGATCCTTGCTTAAGTGGCTCGTCTGTAAAAATACTAGACCTGTTAGGTGAGAGAATACTTCCTTTCTCTTTAATTCTTGATTGAGACTTTTAACATTCCAGCTCACAAAGTTAACTGTTTGGTCATGGAGACATTGCTTCTGAACTTTTGTTGACATTTTGTAGTCTTAGTACATTATTACATAAGATAGCTTTGACCTTAATTTCAACTTTTTCCAGGAGGTATTGCCATGAAGCCTATTGTTACATTGGCACTTACAATTGAAAGGATTAAAAGGATAGATTAAAAATAGCTTGCTCTCTTTCTCACCAGCAAACCCCACCCACCCATTTTGACTCCCCATGTGAGGCATTCCACACTTCACAAAGTGACAGAGCATGTGCAAAACAAAACCAGCTCCTCCAGCAGAGGCGTGTGTATATGTATATGTGTATATATGTATGTGTATAGATAGAGAGAGATATATAACCATCAGCTGATAGTGGTGCTGATGCACCTATAGCAATGTTTGCCTGGGAGGACAGACACGATGATAGGAGGTACAGTACAAACCATACTGTGTCTCACTACAACTGTCGCCCCCGCACACCTGTCTCACAAAGGCAGCCAGCCCACCGTGCATTCCTGCCGGCTGTCGCACCGCTTCCTGAGCAGCCACTGCTGCCGCAAACTGCAAAAGGGTGCAGACAACAGGCAGCAACAGACGTTTTATGTTGATTTATGTGAGAAACCATTGCTTTGTGTGCTTTTCAGAAAAATGAGTTTTTTTTGGAAAAAATATTAGCCCTCAAAGAGTTGTTACTGAACATAGACTGTTTATGCTGCTCCCTGATAAAAGAAAATGTTTCTGCTGGTATCTGTTCAGATAAAAAAGAAAACCGAATTAACTTGCTGTTGCTCAGAAGGTGCCTGTTCTAATGTTGTGATTGTGGTTCTGGACTCTGAGGGTAACTTGTTTTTCTATAACAAACTAGATAAAATGTTAATGCCCTGGAAGTGGCAAATAGCTTTGGTTTTATATTTGATTTGATTATATTAATGTTTAAATTGAGATTAACAAGAAATATTTTAACTGCTACTATGTAAAGGGAATACTGCTGTTAACAAGCACCTTATTTGTTCAATGTGTTTGCAAACCAAATATACGCAATATGCTACTTTTGATTTCATTATTGAATTTTGCACATAACAGTGTGATTGTCTGAGATTAAAAGAATGCCTTTTTTCAGCTGTGTCAAATCTAGTAAATGAAAAGAGAAACAGACATGGTGGTGAAAAGGCAGAAATGCTTCTTTTTGTTAAGTAAAAACTACCTTTTGTGCTTTTAAAGAAACCAACTTAAGGACCAGGGCTACTGGCCTCATTGTACCTTTTTATTTTAGTTTGACTTAAAGTAATATATGTCTGATTATGGCACAAAGAATATGCATTCATGTTTTTGTTCATATACCCAATGCCATGTTCTGAAATGGCATGGTGTCTTGATGTATTTAAGTTACCCGGAATATGTATGTTAAGCAGTTTTTTGTACATGACCTGGAGTATTTTTTTCTATACTGACAGGCCATATCTTGCTCTCTCCCCCCACAGAAAATAGTGGCTGCTTATACCTATAGCAAAGAACAGCGTAAAAGTCAGCAAGTTAATAAAAAAACTTCACCTCTGTTTCACAAGCTACTGTTGTTTGTTTGTCAATGCATAATACATTTTCACCATAACTAAAACGTTAAAACCTGAAGTAAATAAAAAAAAAAATGAGCCATGGACAAAAACCATTTATCAGTATCGCCCAGAATTTCCATATCTGTGCACCACTAATCCCGGTGTCTGATTTGAAGTCCTCTCCAATTAATTTTAGAGAATGGTTCAGCTATGAACTGGGTTTGGACTCTCACAGTTTTCATGCTTTCACCTATCTGTTCCGTGTCAGTTACTCGCAGGCAGTACCTTGAGCTTGAACTTGAGGCCTTTTTCGGCTTGGATGAAGCTTTAGGTGTCTTTTCCGTTTCTTTCTGAGCTTTTTTTCTGCCACTCCTGCTTATACATGCTTATACTGTAATTGAAGCCCCTTTGGGTTGATTAAATACAGGATACCTCAAGATGATAAAGAAAGGAAAAATAACACAGCCGCTAACGGAGTTCCGTCTCATACATCCATCTCCCAAAACGGACAAGACCAAAACTCCACTCTACATTTAATTTTTTATATTATAGCAAAATCTTGTAAATCTGATATATATGTGAACCTTGAGATTAAGAGTTTTATTGTAGTGACCTAGGTTTTGTCATATAATTTTTCCCCCTTTTGGTGTGGGGGATTTCAGTGTTTGAATTGTAAATAACAGATCTAATCCAAATTAGATTAGCTATGTTCACAGAGTGTACAATAAGCAAAATTCTTGTGAGCAATTCATCAGTATCTCTCTTCTTTGTGAAGTTCACAGGGATAACATGGCGTGCTACTCAGACCAGATTGTCATCTCTTAGGGAGACAAACTCTTACTATGTCCTAGGTCTGATCCTGGGTCTCTCTCGGTGAACTATAGCTGGTATACACCAATTCTAAAAAACACTTCAGTAGGTTTTCTGTCCAAAGAAGAATCCCCTCTTTTCCGAGCTCCTAATACTCTTAATGAGAGTAAACCTGTGCAGAAACCCTGTTTTGCTTGCTTTATGATCACATATTAATGATCTCTTTCTGGTCCATAAGCAAGTGTTGGGATATAAACTGAAACATTAATCAAAAAGTGAACCTTAAGACTTGGTTGCTTCTTCATAACAATTAGAAATACAACATCAAATTGGATGCTTTCACACTTCTTCATTAGTCAACTAGATGATCTCCTCTATCGTCGCTCAGAAATAAGATGCCCAAAGTGTTTGTACTCCTTCGCTCTGAACAGCTGCTCAGCCCTTAACAGCCTCAAACCATCCACCCTTTTTAATAGAGAAAGCTATAACCTCATTTGTAGGTGCTAATTCTCACCCCCTCTACATTACACATTGCAGATGGTGATGTCCTCTTGGCCTTAATGGACTGTGACAGCCAATGTGCACTAAAATGGTTTCTAGCTAAAACTAGAGATGCAATATTTGGGATTCCCAACTAGCTATTCTGCATATCTTGTCTGTGCTTTCATACAGCATCATGTCCATGAAAAACTGAGACTCCTCAAACTTTGTGCCAATATAGGGACTAAATGGCATTCAAAATGGCTCCAGGGCCCCATACTCTTCTAGAACCTTCCACTAAATTCCAGTGTGTACACATTCCCATCTCCCCCTATGAAGTTCAAAAAGCATATTGCACATTTAAGATGGATTGGCAAACTATCAATACTCCCTCAATAATACATTGGTCTGTTATTCCAGGGACAGGGACAGAATTCTTAATTGCGTTAATGGATTCTACTGTTCTACTACCCTAGTGTATATCTTAGTCTGTGTAGCTGAGAAGTGTGATCTTTAAGTAACTGGAACACACTTTTGTACCCCCTTTTCTAATTATGTTGGCCACAATCCCGGACTGTCAATCCCAGACCACACCACACCATCTGTTCATTCCACACAATAGCCATAGTTTTCAGCATTTATGGTTGCATTTCCTGTATCCCTGCTGGCTTTCTAGTATGGAGAGTATTGTCACAGAGGTGTGCCCATTCTTAACCAGTCCTTTTGGCATTGCACTCTTCCACCTGGTTTAGGAATTCCTCAAAGTGCTGTTTCCATTTATTGGCGATATCACCATTTGTAGTTAATGTTCATGACACATGCTGAAAACATCCAAAGCAGGGTTCCAAATACTCATTTTGAGCCGACCGGTTTGCCGGACCCTTTTTTGAGATTGTGTGAAAGTCATTCTTCATTGTCTCGCCAAACTTTACTAAAAAATTTTATTTTTTTATTTTTTTGTCCCTGAACTTTCCCCAAGACTTAGGGTAAATACTTCTAGAGGTGAGCGTTGCACTCATTTTGAAAAGTTATGCTCTAATCATTCCCAGTATACCCTCAGTATCGGATTTGGTCTACCAGGTCAGTTCAGTGGGTGTTCCATTGGTCTAAGCCAACTTGCTTCCCATGGGTAGACCAGTCCGCATCCATAACATACAGCTTCTTATTGGATCACAAATCTTCAGAATGTCCCTCATTAATCTTAGCCCCTGGGCACTCTGGTGATGGGTACTGTTATGTGCAACCTTATGTTCATGTTCTGGACAATCTATGGCAAGCAAAGAAATATAGTAATAGTTTTCAGGCAGGATTCAGATCGAATACAGGGTTTCTGCCAATTATGACCTTATGACCTTTTAGGTATTTCCATCATTCTCAATGTGATCCTGAAGTCGAGTAATAGGACTGCAGAGTCAGTAAATTGAACCCTTCGAATACCAAATCTGTTCTCTATAAAGTGTCTGAAAACTCTTAATATTAGTTTGGAGCATAGATGCAGACAACATTTTTCCTCTCTGAACCTTTGAGTGGCATTGAGGAGACCTCCTCAACCAGAATAAACTGCAGCTTATACTGCACAACCAGGAGCTTGTGAATAGTCCTATCTCTCAAGAGCCTCTCAGCAATAGGAGAAGGACCAACTTTGGAGTGGTCTGATTCCACAGCCAGTTATGTATACAGAAGTTGAATTTGACTATATCTAATCAGTATTTTTGATCCTCTTCAAAAATGTTACATCATCCCCTCCAGTTTCTCTGGCCATGGTGTAGCATGCCTAGATCCGTGTTGTTCTTGCATATCACTTAACTGGCATTACACATGACCCTTGCCCTTCATGTAGATCACCCCACTATCAGGTGTTTATCTGGCTTTTATGTTTTGATCCCAGTATCATTGTAGACCAGGTGGTTGCCCTAGATTTATGTGGAAATTGAATGAGTTCTGTGTAGATGTGCTATGCGTAACCATATCAAAAATCTACAAGCAACATAGGTCTAAGGATCTTTGAAACACACTGGCTCCTCCACCAAGCCAAGGTCCCAATCCCAGAAGAGGAAACATGAATTGAGAAAACATTCAGACACCTTCACTTTGTGCACACTTTTTTTGTGCTGTAGATTTAAGTAAATTAATTTGCCAGTTTTGCCCATCTATCTACACTCATTAACCCTTCAATAACAAAGTGAAAACATATTTTCAGAAAGGATTGAAAATTTATTAACGAAAAACTGAAGACTCTCATTTAAGCATTCAGGCCTCTTGGTGTGCACTCCAAATAGTGGACGTGTGCATTATGCTTGCTTTAATTTTTTTTGAGATGTGTCTTGAGCTTGATTGGAGTTCACCTGTGCCAAATTGAATTGACTAGACATAGTTAAGCAAAGCACATAAATGTGTATAGAAGGTCCCACACTTTACACTGCATATCTGGTATAAAACCAAGCCATGAAGTCCAAGGAACTCTCTGTAGACCTCCACAATCAAATTGTGATGAAGCATCAATCAGGCCAAGGGTATAAAACCATTTGTAAATCTCTGAAAATTCCCAGGAGCAGAGTAGCCATAATAATCCTGAAATGGAAGAAGTTTAGAATTCCCAGAACTCCTGCTAGAATTGACTGTCCGGCCAATCTGAGTAACCAGGGAAGAAAGGCCTTGGTCAGTGAGGTCAACAAGAACCTAATGTTCTTTCATGGAGCTTTAGAAATCTTCTCTTTAGACAGCAGATACTCTGCAGAATATCACACCATTATATGCAGTACTTTTTTTTCTTTTTTTAAATATATATTGTTTTGTGTTATGTATTGATTACTTTTTTCTACTTGCAGGATGTGTCTGAGTTATGCAAAATTTCATGCATGCCAACATTCCAGTACTACAAAAATGGAGAGAAGGTCAGTAACTTTAATCGGAAGTGCTTTATACACTCACTTTGTAGTAAAAGTATTGACCAATAGCTTTAATAATGCAGTACTGGTAGGTTTTACTTTTGTTTTAAAGACATTGGCATCCTCAAAGCATGACCATTACAGAGGATGTAGCATAGTTCAGTGTTAAACTATGGCAAGTTTGGACAAAGCAGAACGCTACATCTGTAAAAGACGAGCTTTCATAGCTTGTGCACTTCTACTTTGAGCAGCATTATATACACCCAGCAGTACAAATTAAAGACTGAAATGCTAATTAAATTTCATTTACTGGTAGAGCACATCTGTAGAGATCTACTTTTTCTGCTATTTGTCGGGCTTTTTGGACTTGCCCCATCAACAGAGATGCACTTTCTTTGTCATTTTAAACAATCTCAAAACATTGGGCTTAGAATGTACAGTACCCACCTACACAGCTGTTGGTTGTTACATTCTTGCAAAGAGTGGGCACTTTTTCACTGTTGCCTTTCGTTTTGTGAAAAAAGGAAAGACCCAACTGTGATAAAGTGTGAACAATTTCTCATTAAATACTCTTGACTTTTTATTCTTCCTTTTTATGAATCTTCTCATTCTAGTTCAGGAATACAGGTAGCAGAAGGGTTTAAGAGGGAAACCAAACCCAGATTCTACTTCATCACATCCAGGGCACATTCATCCATATATCACACTTGACACTCACACTTGTACAGCCATGGGCTAATTCAGAGACAACAGTTTGCTTAAATTGCATATGTAAGCTCCACAAAGAGAGTGCTCAGGCCTAGATTCACTCCCAGTATTGAGTCACCATTGGCTAGCAGCAGTTATCACCCTGCTACCTTTTGGTGTTTTTATTTCAGCATAAACTACTCACATTTTATATTTCAATCTGCTTATGACGTATGCATTTATACAAATGATTATCTTTTAAAATAAATATTTTCTGTTATATTTTTTTTAATCATGATCATGTTGTTACTGTATAGAAAAATATTTACACATACATAAGAAAATTAAGTTAAAAATTAAAATGAGTTTTAGTTTAATGAAAATTTTTCAATATACTGTAAGCATTTTGTTATCAAGGAGTGTAGTTTATGGCATTTGCCACATGAATGGAATATAAGTGGAACTGAACTGATATCAAGTTCTGTAAATCTACATTAGGACACCATTCATTTTAATTATGCACAAAAATAAAAACTGCTGTCTAATCCTCTGAACCAAACAAATTCTATGCAGACGACAAAGTATGTATAACATTACTAATTAAATAGCATAGTTATAACATGGCCATTTCTATTTTTCACTGAGGAATGTGCACACCTTCCACAAATCCACCTTCCCCTTATTGAGGCATTAGTTATGAATTTTATTGCCCATATTTGCCTACTTTTAACCAATTTTTAAATTGTGTTAAGGATAAACATATGGATAGACATTTTATAATCAATATAAAATGAATGTTAATGAAAGTGAGTCATTGAAAATCTATACTGTATCTTTGTTTATGCATTTACGTTGACCTTTAATAATTTAATACAGTTTACCTTATCTAACGTAATGCAAATAAATTATTTTCACTGATTTTGCTTTTACTGTTGCATTTTTTTTTTTTGGTCACTAGGTGGCCTCAGAGCATTAACTATGAGATCAGCTATTCCTGGCACAGCAATGTTCAGCATTGCTGTACTATGTATTGCACTTTTTTTTTTTTTTTTTTTTTATAATCTGGTGAGACTATGGGGTTAAGAAAATTCCTTCTCTTAAACAATCAACCTATTAAGCCAAGTTAATTTTAAAAGATTTTTCAGCACACGCTTGTACCTATTTGTTTAGTTTTGTCATATTTTAAAACGGTCCTTAAATTAAGAGTCTGGTGAAATAACTACCTCCCACACAGTTGTTTCCTGTTTTCCCCCCGTGCCTCAACCCCCCAGAGGATACCAGGCTAGTGGAATTTAATTAATATCCTAAAAGGCTGCACCTGTTCTAATGAAACTTTCTACACTATTAAATGGTATTTATTATGGAGGAATATTTAGGACAAAATAAATTAAATACAAACATAAATGTAAAATGTGGTGATATGTGAGCATAAATAATTAAATGTGTCATGGAATTTGTTTTTGTTGCTTATTTCTTTATGTGCAGTATGTGTTTGTTTGTTATTATTATTATTTTTTTTTTTCTAATTTCAGTTGCACCACTGGCAACTTGAAATGAGAACTGTCATTTTTACCCATCAAGGTTGAGGGGGTGGTCTCTAGTGAGTACTTTGTTTTGATTGGTGAATTTTTAAGTAGAGGGAATACTCATAGTCACAACTTTGCACATTCTTTTGAGCCACGAGATTCTCAAGGCAAGCAAAGTGCATCCTCAAACTTGTGACTGTGGCCATCTGTAGTAGACACGAGTGCAAGGAATGGTTGGCCAGAAGCACTGTACAAAGCAGCTACTTTAATTTTAGAAGCCCTGAATTCATCATCCTCTCGGGAGTCTGCATCTGTAGTATTTGTCCCTAAATGTAGCACTTGATGGCCAAAGATTTTATGTGTGGTCTACTGATGATTCACTAATCAAAACACAGTATTTGCTACAGCCCAACCTCCCAGCTTTGTTAGGTGCATGCTGTGCTATTGCTCTCTATTGTGTATGGTGTTACTGAAATAAATTAAATGAAGAAACAATAAATAAGAATTAAACAAACATATTCCATGACGCATTTAATTATTTATGCTCACATCTTGTTTTTATTTTTTACATTTCACAATACATGTATGTATTTATTTAATCCTGTCCAAAATATTCCTTAACTCCTCACCTAAGTTTAACTAATGAATAATTTTAAAACAATGTGGAATAGAATAATTATTATTAAGGCAGAGGTATTGAATTTATAATAGTGATAGATACATAAAATAATGTAAGGTGATTTCATGAACTGACAGCAAATTAGAAAATACGTTGGTGCTCTTGAAAAATGAAACCTAAAAGCCACTGATCAGTGAGTGAGGTGCTGAAAAAAACAGAGGCAGCCAGACAGACTGCTTCATAGCATATTTGAAAATTTTGTACAGTGAAATACAAATAACATGGATAGGATTAGGAATGAGTACATTAGAGTTGGGAGACAAAGTCAGAGAGGAGAGATTGCATTGGTTTGGACATGTGCAGAGGGGAGATGCTGAGTATATTGGGAGAAGGATGCTAAGGATAGAGCTGCCAGGGAAGAGGAAAAGAAGACCTAAGTGAAGGTTTATGGATGTGGTGAGAGAGGACATGCAGGCGATGGGTGTAACAGAACAAGATGCAGAGGACAGAAAGATATGGAAGATGATCTGCTGTGGCAACCCCTAACGGGATCAGCCAAAAGAAGGGTGTCCTATTTTTTTATAGTGTAAAGTTTTTTTGACAATATGCTTAAAATCAGTCTTTCCTTATAAGCTGTTGTGTAGTTTTTAAACATATAATTGTCTTTTTTGAATTTTGGGGGAGCCCGTATCATCCATCAGGCCATTCTCATTTTATTTTTTTTCAACTTTGCTTCATACCACACTTTCATAATTCTGCACACATGTTGCAAGGATTTTTCTTCTAGAAAGTTGAGCACACTTCTCCCTGGCTAGCAGCACCAAGTCAGTTCACTAAGTTTGTCATATGTATGCATTACAATGACACATGTGCTTGTGTGTCTCCCATAGAGTAGTGAAGTCTGTACCAAAGTTTGCATGAATGATACCTTGCCAGCTTTGTCCAAAGCAACATCTGTGACAGCTGTGCGCAACCTGCGGCCGTACGGCCGCATGCGGCCGTGGGCAAGGACTTTGGCGGCCGTGGACGTGTATATAAAAATGTACGTAATGGCGGCCATGCAGGTGTAGGGTCTCTGGACTCCAGTGACGGCTCTGATTGACAGCAAAGAAGTAAAGCCTGACCAAATTCCTACCGTCCGCTTTTCGGCACTTTAGACGGGCTGTTGCAGGAATTCGCTAACCGTTTTCAAGATTTCGAAAAAGATTTCAGCAACAATAAGACTCGTTGCTTCTCCTCATCTGGTGGAGACAGAGAGTGCACCGTTACATCTACAAATGGAGCTAGTAGAGTTGAAGAACAACGAGCAGCTTGTGAAAAAGTTTACGGAAGAAAGCGACCTGCTGGATACGTGGAAATCAGCAGTAGAATACCCACAACTACGAGAACTGGCCAGGAACATTCTCGTTCTTTTCGGAAGCACTTATTTGTGAAGCAGCGTTTTCCAGAATGAAATATCTGAAAAACAGGTACCGGTTTTTTGTCCTATATGACGCTTTAGTAGACATTTTTTACATATGTAGACCAGTAAATTGAATATTGTCAGATATATCATACTCTGTTTTAATGTGTAATCTGTAAATTTTTACATAAATCATAAAACATTATTAAGTTTACTTGGACTTACTGGCGGCCGTTATTAAAGTAAAAAGTCTGTAGCGGCCGTTATTAAAGTAAAAAGTCTGTAGTGCGGCCGTCAATAGCGGAAAGGTTGCGCATGCCTGATCTGTGATTATATGCAACACTGAATTTAACTAGATAAGCATTCACCACCCTTAATGCAGTTTTAAAAAATAAATGTATTTGCCACAGACTACCAATCACTCCATTACACATTTCAGAAATAATTTTGTTGTCTGTGCCCCGAAAAAAGTTTCTCCCAACATTTTTAATGCTCACTTTTACTTGGGTTTTCAGCACTTCATTCATGCCTTCTACTTCATTAATTACTGTGATTTTTTTTTTTTTTTTTTTTTTGTTATAATGCTGGTATTTAACTTCCATACATGCTCAATAGGAAAAGGCATCTAAATAATAGATCTTTTGAAACAAAACTAAACAGTGGTTATTGTTCAGAGATCCAAATTTTCTAAAACGCTTGTCCAGTTCTGGTCCATAAGACATTGCTTTGTGATTAACAAGAAACTCCAGAAAACAATTGTAAACTAAATGTGTGATGTACATTTCAGTGTTTTTAAAGTCTTTTTTTTTTTTTTTCCTTCCAGGTCCATGAATTTTCAGGAGCTAATAAGGAAAAACTTGAAGGGTCATTGAAGAAGTATAAATAAAATGGATTGCTGGCAATGAAATTTGGGTCAGAAAAAATAAAGAAAAAAAAAACCACAAAAACAAAATAGCACTTCTGCAAGGATATACACTTTGGGCTAATGACTGATCTATTTCCCCCTTTAACCAAAATTTAATTAAGGGAAAATGAGCACATTTCTGATTCAAATGGGTTATGGGTATTTGCATGTTTTAATAGCACATTAAGCTTAATCAAGGAAGTGGATCTGAAATTGACTGCCTTTGGAAAATTTTAAAACATTTAGCAAATCATGTTACTGGTCACGATGATTTTCTTGTAGAAAATTAAAATGTTTGTTTCTTCCCGACATGAAATATGGTGCTTTTTTAATATTCCACAAATTTTGATATGTTACTGTAGTTGACTTAAGTAAAAGAATGTAAGGTTTTTTTTATGTTTATATAGTGAATAGTATGTTAAATTAATAGTTACTTTATTTTTTTTCAATAACCCTGTCTGTTTCCAGCCAAAGTGTTCAGTTATCTTCAGATTTTTAAATTTTTTACTTTGTTCCTGTAAGTAATCACTTTCTTTGACTGCTGTTTAAATGTTAAACAATCTGACTGATGTATCTTGTAGTTTACATAAGAAGTGTCATTAAAGCTTATGCTACTGCATCCCTTCAATACAAAACTTAAAGAGTAAACAATTTGTTGTCTTAATATCAAGAAAGGATAAAATGTAAGTGCATTTTGGACCTGCAGCTCTCAAAATGTGAGTAGAGGGAATTGTTGAAAATATGGGATCTTCTGTGAAGTAGGTTATTCCTTCAGCCGCTCTGAATGATTTTAGCTCTGTGCAGAGTTTGAATAATGTGGCCGGATACTGAAAATCCTGACTTGCAGGGTGATGAAAATGAAGATCAAGTATTGCAAAAGGTTGTTGTTCATTACCAAATATACAAACTCCAGGCCAATATTATTCATATCAGCAAAAATATACTTACAAATCTGATTAGCATTTAAGTAGGAGAAACCGAATTATGCAAAGGTACAGTGAAACATTTGTTTGTATAGCACAAATCAAAAGAAAAAGCTAGCTCAACCAGTTTTAAAAGAAAGTAAAGGTCTTAATATTTATGTATGAGCCTTTGAGGACACTTGAGATTCAAATATGTGAAATCAAGCTCTATGTTCCCAAGCAGCATATAGTGTAAAGCTATGCATCAAGGTCTGTGAATATGTACTATAGATAGTAAGAAACACACCAGAAACTCTAATTTTGATTGATATATATATAAAAAAAAATATATTTATTTATTGCATCCGGAAAGTATTCACAGCACATCACTTTTTCCACATTTTGTTATGTTACAGCCTTACTACAAAATGGATTAAATAAATTTTTTTCCTCAGAATTCTACACTCCGCACCCCATAATGACAACCTGAAAAAGGTTTACTTGAGATTTTTGCAAATTTATTAAAAATAAAAAAACTGAGAAAGCACATATTCAAAGCCTTTGTCATGAAACTCAAAATTGAGCTCAGGTGCATCCTGTTTCCCCTGATCATCCTTGAGATGTTTCTGCAGCTTAATTGGAGTCCACCTGTTGTAAATTCAGTTGATTGAACATAATTTGGAAAGGCACACACCTGTCTATATAAGGTCCCACAGTTGACAGTTCATGTCAGAGCACAAACCAAGCATGAAGTCAAAGGAATTGTCTCAAGGCACAAATCTGGGGAAGGTTACAGAAACATTTCTGCTGCTTTGAAGGTCCCAATGAGCACCGTGGCCTCCATCATCCGTAAGTGGAAGAAGTTCGAAACTACCAGGACTCTTCCTAGAGCTGGCCGGCCATCTAAACTGAGCAATCGGGGGAGAAGGGCCTTAGTCAGGGAGGTGACCAAGAACCCGATGGTCACTCTGTCAGAGCTCCAGAGGTCCTCTGTGGAAAGAGGAGAACCTAGAAGGACAACCATCTCTGCAGTAATCCACCAATCAGGCCTGTATGGTAGAGTGGCCAGACGGAAGACATTTCTTAGTAAAAGGCACATGGCAGCCCGCCTGGAGTTTGCCAAAAGGCACCTGAAGGACTCTCGGACCTTGAGAAACAAAATTCTCTGGTCTGATGAGACAAAGATTGAACTCTTTGATGTGAATGCCAGATGTCACGTTTGCAGGAAACCAGGCACCACTAATCACCAGGCCAATACCATCCCTACAGTGAAGCATGGTGATGGCAGCATCATGCTGTGGGGATGTTTTTCAGCGGCAGGAACTGGGAGACTAGTCAGGATAAAGGGAAAGTTGACTGCAGCAATGTACAGAGACATCCTGGATGAAAACCTGCTCCAGAGCGCTCTTGACCTCAGACTGGGGCGACGGTTCATCTTTCAGCAGGACAACGACCCTAAGCATGCAGCCAAGATATCAAAGAAGTGGCTTCAGGACAACTCTGTGAATGTCCTTGAGTGGCTCAGCCAGAGTCCAGACTTGAATCTGATTGAACATCTCTGGAGAGATCTTAAAATGGCTGTGCTCCGACGCTTCCCATTCAACCTGATGGAGCTTGAGAAGTGCTGCAGAGGAATGGGCGAAACTGGCCAAGGATAGGTGTGCCAAGCTTGTGGCATCATATTCAAAAAGATTTGAGGCTGTAATTGCTGCCAAAGGTGCATCGACAAAGTATTGAGCAAAGGCTGTGAACACTTCTGTACATGTGATTTCTCAGTTTTTTTTATTTTTAATAAATTTGCAAAAACCTCAAGTAAACTTTTTTCATGTTGTCATTATGGGGTGTTGTGTGTAGAATTCGGAGGAAAAAAATTAATTTAATCCATTTTGGAATAAGGTTGTAACATAACAAAATGTGGAAAAAGTGATGTGCTGTGAATACTTTCCGGATGCACAGTGTGTGTGTATATGTGTATATATATATATATAATACAGATTTTTACATATTTGATGGCTGATGTACATGTGTGTCTATATTCATATTACTGCATTAATTTTCATATGATGTGCTTGGCCATTTGCTCCACCTCAGTCACTCTGAAAGCTTTTAGATATTTAAATACCAGAAATATGTTCTTTAATTCAAAAAGGAGTTAAATGCAAAAAGGAGCAAACGTTTGCTAAATGAAGGGTTGGGGTACCATTGGCTATCCCTGTTTTTAGTTGTGATAATCAAAAAAGGCAAAACTGACCTCAAGTCAAAGCAGAAACTTTTAGCTGTTGAAGTCATTTCAGAGTTTATATGTCGCCAACCTGAAAGGGGCGGAGTTTCTTGACAGTTGTGAAACTGGGCCTTCAAGCATTGGAACTGCAAGCACTTGAGAGAGGTGATTAGTGACTGCACCCTGTCTCTGTTTGGGGTGGTGTCATCGAACTTCTGCGAGTCCTGAAAATGTCCCTTAAGCATGTGTGCTTGACGATATACACGGGCATCCAAGAATACAAATTATTTATTCATTTCTCATCCTTATTTTGCGCTTACAGCTGTAAGTGCTGTGTACCTGTCCAGTATTACCCCATTTTTTCCATGGATGGTAGGACTTTCTGTTAGGTCTAGTTACACGTATAAATAAAAACAGACAATACAAATAAGTGGAAAGGACAAGTACCTAACAGAATCAAACCTTAACTACATACAGTTTTTAAGGCTCTACTAGCAAAAATGGCAAAGGTATCCTTTCTAGCAAAGGAAAAAAAAAATAAAAACCAGTAGATGGGATGCTGAAGATAAGTAAAAACTTTGTTCTGCAAAGTATAAGTCAGGCTTTAGGTTTTATGAATGATTTATCTGGTGAAAAACTAAAGACTATAAATAATCTGGAAAAATATCTATCTAATGAACAGCTCCCTGTGTCTAACACACTGACAATTAGAGCAGAAACTTCTTTTCAAACACCTTTTGGGGACTGGGTCAAGTATACAAGGAGAGGGCAACATACGATACAGCGTTATACACGCCGCATACAGCGATTCACATCCACGACAAATATGATTCTTCTTAGATGGTGCTGTCGCGTCCACCCACGCTCTCGAAGCATACACACTACCTGGTCATGTGCCCGGTCGCAAGAGCAACTGACAGAGACCCGCCCACCAACTGTAAGACCATGGGAAACCCCTCGCAAACTGTTTTACATGCTGCATACAGCGATTCACATCCGCGACAAACAGTTTTACACGCTGCATACAGCGATTTACATCCGTGACAAACATTCCTGTTCTTAGATAGTCCTGCCGCGTCCACCCACGTTCTCGAAGCATACACACCACCTGGTCATGTGCCCACCCGCAAGAGAAACTCAAGGAGACCTGCCCACCAGCTGCCTGTGTGTGTGCCTCTGTCTGTCTCTGGCGCTGCCTGTGTGTGTGCGCGGCTTTCTCTCGCGCTGCCTCTGTGTGAACCGGTCAGGCACAGAGAAGGTCAGCTGCTGAGAGAGCGTCTCGACTGTTGCAGGGCCTGCATTGGTGAAGCAGGTGAGACGGTAATGAAACAGAGGCACAGGGCTTATTGGTTTTTAAAGACTGCTTCCTTCATTGTGTTCTAACCTCAGTTTTAAAGGATTGTTTTAAGAATCCCATGGGATACCCGTCGCAGACTGTTTTACACGCTGCATATAGCGATTCACTTCCGCGAGAAACATGCCTCTATGAACAGTCAACGTGGCTCTATGGTGCATGTGGACTGTACGACAGATGAACATAAATGACGCCGTTTTCCTGTGTCATCGCGTCTGAGTTGGTGGCCGTGGTTCTGCAAGTTGTCGTCGTATCCAATGGTCTTAGAGTTGGTGGGCGTGGCTCCTTCCTGCGTGCGCCATGGGCGTCTTACTTGTCGGCGGCTTAGTGAATCCATGCCCCTTCCGGCGTGCTTTCCATGGGTGTCTTGCCTTAGTGAATTATATATATATAGACTAGCAAAATACCCGCGCTTTGCAGCGGAGAAGTAGTGTGTTAAAGAAGTTATGAAAAAGAAAAGGAAACATTTTAAAAATAACGTAACATGATTGTCAATGTAATTGTTTTGTCACTGTTATGAGTGTTGCTGTCATATATATATATATAGCAAAATACCCGCGCTTCGCAGCGCAAAGTACTGCATTAAAAGTTTTATTAAGAAGAAAATTAAAGAAAATATGCCAATAATTATTTGTTAAGGATCTCTTTGTATACCATGTTGTCAGTTCGGCCCTCCGGTTGTAACATGACCAAGCTGTGCACTGAGCTTACTCTTGAGCATGTAATGTACAGTCGGCCATGTGAACAGTAATCTTGTTTCAAATCTCACAGCTTGGATTGCTGCTGTCATAATCGGTTTGGGTTTTATGGTTTGTTTCAATTACGACAGTATTTGCAGGACTTGTTGTGTTGAAGTGACATTCGGCATCTGTCAAGCGTTGTAAGCACACAACCGGATTCATCAATAAAATCACATCCAGCTTTTGAGAGTTTAAACATTCATAAACATCAAAGTGTCCACTACTGAAATCATCACCTGTGAATCTAAGATGTTTAAGAGGCATTGGCGGTTGTCGAAAGGTGTAAAATGTTTGGCTTTTTCGGTACACTTGAAAGCGACAACCGAACAATTCAGCGGCAGCCATCAACTCACATGCAGATGCATAGGTGAAGTGCTTAAACATTTCACTCTTATAGTGCTCCTGTGTAGTATAATTATCTCCTGTACCGTCATCAGTCCACACCTTGAACCTGTCCCAGTCATTCAATACATAAGACACAATGTTCCTCCGGATATCAAGAGTGAGCCTGATATGGCTGTGCAATATGTAACAAAGAGAATGGAAAAGGTAGGTGGTATCTCCGGGCATGGAAACCACTCGGTAAGTGATTGTTCTTTGATCGATAGTGATCACCTCGATAAACATGGTAATGGGGGTTGGAATGATAAAGGAAATGGGTACCTGAGAAATGTAAAGTAAGTCTAAAATACCTATAAAATAACTATAATTGTAATAAACAAACAATAAAACAGTGGAGAAGCCGTGGATTAAACAAAAAGGCTGTAGTTATCAGTAGGGAGACGTGAATCTTGTGGCGAAGCAAGGAAGGGAATGTAGAGACCGGAGCAACGGACGGTCTTATATAGGCAGGCAGCCAACAACGTGGGAGGCGTTGGGATGGGGGACCCAAAGCCACCTCACACGGTGACCCAGCTGCAGGCTATGGATGTATATATGTACGTAAGTAGGATTCAGTTAGCGTTGGGAACCTGTGTACCAAATTTCTTGAAGATGGGCCCATAAGTAACAAAGACCGTTGAAAAGTTCAATATGGCGGCTGACAGTGGCATCATACCACCGAAATAAGTACGTACATTGGTTTCGGTTAGTGCAGGGAAGTCGCCTACCAAATTTAGAGAAGATGGGGCCATAAATAAGAAAGTTCAACATGGTGGACTTTGTTGACCATTATGACCGTTACGCGTAGAATTTCGAAATGAAACCTGCTTAACTTTTGTAAGTAAGCTGTAAGGAATGGGCCTTCCAAATTTCAGCCTTCTACCTACACGGGAAGTTGGAGAATTAGTGACGTTTTGAAAATTCAATATGGCGGCCGACAGTGGCGTCATACCACCGAAATAAGTACGTACATCGGTTTTGGTTAGCGCAGGGAAACCACCTACCAAATTTCGTGAAGATGGGGCCATAAATAAGAAAGTTCAACATGGCGAACGTTGTCAACTGTTATCGACCGTTATGACCGTTATGTGTAGAATTTCGAAATGAAACCTGCTTAACTTTTGTAAGTAAGCTGTAAGGAATAAGACTGCCAAATTTCAGCTTTCTACCTATATGGGAAGTTGGAGAATTAGTGATGAGTCAGTCAGTCAGTCAGTCAGTGAGGGCTTTTTTTTTTTTATTAGTATAGATTGTGTATTGTATATGTTTTAGTTACACCATGTAGAAGTCACAAAAATGTTCTACATGGTCCCCTCCATTTCAGGGCATAAAATCGTAAAACAATTCCTCCCTGTTTCCCTACAGTGGGTAAGAAGATTAGAAAATGAATGGCTGAAAAACTATTTTTGCAGTTTTGAAAACAGTTCTGTTCTTCTGAGATGTGTTAGTATTTTAGAATTGAAAATCTATAAACTACGAGACCAGCTGGAGGCCATGCAGCCAGACTTAGGCTGTTTTATTTGAATTCACCTGATGTTTGCAAAATAGCATTGAGATGTACATGTTTCCAAAGTATTACTCCCACACTGTGTTTCCCTTGGGGAGGGAACTTACTAAGAAATTTATATTATTGAAAAATGTAACCGTCACTGGACTCCTTGTAAAAAAAAAAAAAAAATGGCAGTTATTGTACTAAATATTTTAATACTTTATTTTGCATTTTATTGATTTTATTAAAATCAAATAACATTCTATACAAACAAGTCAAGTTTTACAAAACTAGGTTTGAAACATATCAACCCTCACCCACGAGAAACAGGGCTAGGCCAGCAGAGTAAAACTTTAACAATAGTACGAATAAGTAAATAGATAAATAAATAAAAATAAATAGAATAAAAAAGAGGGGAGGGAATCTGCTTCCTCAATTTAAATGCTTATTCTAACATGTTATTGATCAGATCCTGTCAGGTTTTGAACAGATCCTCTAAGTGTGAATTTGATTTTTTCCAGTTTCAAACTTCATATAACATCAGTTACCCACTGACTTGGAATTGGACAGTTCGAATTCTTCCAGTTGAGGGAGATAAGTCTGCGTGCTAATAGTGTAGTAAAGGCAATTACAATTTGTTTGTCCTTCTAATACTTTTAACACTTCTATAACAGTCTGTCATAATGTTTGCTTAAGCTGACACCATTCACCTGTGTCCGTCTTTCTTCACTGCTTGTACTCCGTAGTCCAGCAGTCAGGCTGTGGTATCTTCTCTCTGGATCTTCTTTTGTAATACAAACACCATACCTGCCCTTGATATTTCTGATTGGGCCTCGCCAATGTGTTATAAGCAGTTCTTCTTCAATTTGTACTCCACACATCGAGCTATATAATCTAACATCCTACTACAATTTTTATTCATCCATACAATGGGTGTGGAGAGTTGCATTAAAAGCTAGCGGGGCACAACCCCACCAGAGGTTATGCAAAATAAGTAATAAACACCCCTTGGTAATTTTAACTTACATTTTAAAATATCTTTTGCTTTTTAAAAATTTTCTGTTGTACTCAAATTTCTTCTTTACAAGAATATTTTATAGTATGCGACATTGTCATGGGTGCTATACAGAAAGAGAGAAAGAGACAGTATATGTTTAAGTACAGGTCCTTGAGATAATGTCAAAAAAGAAGCCCAAGTTCAAGACAAGATCGGGATAGAAAGGGACAAGAGCAAAGATGTGAGAACCAAAAAAAAAATCAAAAATTGACCTCTTGAAAGCCGCAAAGAAAAGGGCTGTTATATGCAAACTTGGATACAAAATGGCTGTCGAGAACAGACCTTTTAACCCCGCACCAATTAAACCCCACAATGTTGTGACCATAGAAGCCATGCCCTTGGTAAGCAGGACCCTCATCATGATGACAGAATCCCAAAGGAAAAACAAAACGGCTCCACAGCAAAAAGCTAATAGTTTATAAATTCCTCAAACTGCATCAAACCTCAAATGTGACTTCAGAATTACAGTTCCAAACACTCAGAAAAGACATACTGTATAACAAGCCTGAATTTGTTGAGGACAAAAAGCACAAAAAAAGAAAATGGATGAAAAATACCAATTATATCAGGTGCTGCACGCCTCTTTCCAGCAGTGGGGCTAGCTCTATTTGCCAGTCTGAAGTTTCCAGCTTAGTGATAGAACTTGAAAGCTAGAGCCCCTTATTCATGGTATTCAAATGACCATCTTTTGTGTGTGCGTGTGTACGTACTTCTGGTTGAAGCTTTTCCCAGTCTGGGTTTGGCTATTAATGTGGTGAGTGCTGTGGTGGGTGGGGTGTAATAGGTTTATATGTCTAATATTTTACTGTGCTCTGTACAAAAAAATATGTTATAAATCTGCTTCTTCTCACATGTATAGCTAAAAACAAGGCCAGATTTAGAACACAGGGGCTCATCATTTAGCACTGCTAGGCCAGCATTAGAAGACAAGAAAGGGACAACTGTGAAATAGGCTTTGTACTATTTCTGTGTGTCAGAATCAGCATCACATTGGATCTTCGTTCCCTTGTTTGAAATGGCATGATTTACCTAAGTAAGGGCCTGCGCATGGAGAAAGAGTATAAAGCCTTGGAACATTGCCCGGCACACCTTTGAAGCTGACGGACGGATGGGAGATAACGTCATCCGATCCTGAAAATCCTTCCAGTGCAGTGACGAAAATGGCAAAAGTCTTTTTATTGGCTTCCCGTCTGTTATGCTGCATAAATCATCACTAAAGAAAGCTAAGTTATTTTCTCTTATGTGATTTCTTATCGCCGTATCACTAAAGGAGGGATATCGCCTCTTTATGCCTATTTAGGTTCAAGTTAATTAAGACACCACAAATAAAAAAGAACTTATTCCAACCAGGGAGCTAGCGCCCCCTATAGGAAAACATGGGGTAGGGCTGCATGACGCACATTACTGTCGGAGTCGGAGTGGCATCTTGAACTTCACCCACTATTAAGAAGCGCTTGCTTGAAAAAGCTGCCAAGGAAGCTTAACGCATTCTCCTTCATTGTAGAAAAGAAGCCAGCAGTGGCATACTCATGCTTCAAAGAAATGCACTGCCCTGGTGTGTAAAGAACAGATATGTAGAAAATTGTGTTTGCAATTGTGGGCCAGGCCACATGGTGGTTAGTGCGGCTACCAGATGGCTCCAGAGTCTTGTGTTCACACAAGTTGTGCACTGTGGCCTGCATGTTCTTTTCATGTTATTGTGGCTTATCCTTTTTTCACCTCAAAGCTGTTTGATTATAAACTCGAGGTGCTGATGTTTCCATTTGGGCAGTTCATAGTCTCTTCTTCTTCTTCTTCTTTCGGCTGCTCCCATTAGGGTTTGCCACAGCGGATCGTCTTCTTCCATATCTTTCTGTCCTGTGCATCTTGTTCTGTCACACCCATTACCTGCATGTCCTCTCTCACCACATCCATAAACCTTCGCTTAGGCCTATTTTCCCAGGTAGTGAGTGCTTGCGAAGCTCACAGTTTACTTAACATTTAAATCTATATGGCTGTATTTTGTCAGTGAATGATAAATATCAGAGAGTATCATAATGATCTGATGACAAACAAGACAGACCAGGCACCCACATCATCTTGTTTGATTGATATTTTATTATTTAAATGACACAAAAGGTGTGTGAACTCCCATGCCTCACTAGTCATTAACACAAAAGGGGCAGACATTAGTGGGGTAAGTTCAGGTTTATGTTAAGTCTGCGCACAGAAAGGTAAATACTGTTGTGGCTCCAGTAGAATTTTCACACCCAAACAATCCACTGCTCCAAAGTCTTTTTCTCGTGTGGTGTAATTTTTAAGTTTCAGTTTGTGTAGTCATATGTCATATTTTTGACTTCCTATGTGTAAATGCTTACATTTGTTTACATGGAGTTCCACTTGCACATCTGCATTCTGTTTATGTCAATCTCCAATGATTTTCCTGACTCTATGGCAGTGGTTGTCAGGTTCTGTTCTGGGGGAACCCTATGGTTGTGGGTTTTTATTCCAAACAGTTTCACTGTCAAGTGTGTCATTTTTATTTTTATTGATGTAATTGTTTAGTGAAATGGAGGGAACCATGTAGATAATATGCTTGCATCCTGTGCCGTAGATTACTTGAAAACATATTTACATTACATAGTACATTTTTCTACATATGTTTAATTACATTATGATATAAAATTCAAGCTTCATAAATATTAAAAAAACATAAGAAAAATTAATTACCATACAGTTTTGACCCTTAAAATTAACACACACTCAGATTAACACATACACACAGACCCTAACCACACAAGTACCTTATGAATGACACCTGCACAGCCTGTATTTTCTCTAGTACTTAATCATAGGCTCAAACAACATACGATGTCTTAGATATTTCATGTCTTATCTGGTCAACTTCATTTCATTTGTTATTATACATCCATTCCTGCATTTCAGACCTGCAACACATTCCAAAAAAGTTGGGAGAGTAAAGTATTCACCACTTTGTAATGTCGCCATTCCTTCCCACAACACTTAAAAGATGTTTGTGATGAAGTGTTTCAGGTGTTATTTTGTCCCATTCTTCCTGCAAACACATCTTAAGGTGTGCAACAGTACAGGGTCATCATTGTTACATTATTCGTTTCAAAATTGTCCACTTCCACTTGGGACAGGACAGGACCGCAGGGAGGCCATTCCACTACCCATACCCTCTTCTTCCACATTCTTTTTTAATGTGTGCAGCACATGATTTTGAATTGTCTTGTTGAAAAATGCATGGACGTCCCTGGAAAAGAATTAGTCTTGAAGGCAGCATATGTAGCTCTAAAGTCTTAATGTACTTTTCTGCATTAATGCTGCAATCACAAAAGTATAAATTAGCTTTGCTAAGGGCACTGACACAATCCCACATCATAACAGACCCTGGCTTTTGGACTTGTTGCTGATAACAGTCTGGAGGGTCCTTTTCGTCTTTGGTCTGGAACACACAGTGTCCATTTCTTCCCAAAAAGATCTGGAATACTGATTCATCTGACGATATACACGTTTCCCCTGTGTGATGGTCCATCCCAGATGACTCCAAGCCCAGAGAAGTCTATGCCGCTTCTGGACGTGGTTAACATAGAGGCTTCTCTTTTGCCAAATAAAGTTTTAAGTGGTGTCTGTGAGTGTAACTCTGTATTGCAGTGCTTGACAAAGGTTTATCAAAGTGACCCCTTGCCCATGTTGTTATGTCAGCTATTGAGGAGTGACAGTTCTTGATGCAGTGCCTGCCATCTGAGGGATTGGAGATCATGGGTGTTCGGCTTAGTCTTGCATCCTTGCCCTTTACACCCTGAAATTCCTCCATATTCCTTGAATTGTTTAATGCACTGTAGAGGAAGAAATATTTTTAATGATGAATTTTGTTACCCATGAGAAGAAGGCATTTAAGTAGAATATAATTTTGGAATACACCAACAAAAACATGCTAGAGAAAAGCATGCAGAAAAAATGAATGCTGTGACAAATTCTACAGTTGCTTTTTTCTATCACATCATTATTGCCCACTATGTAAAATATTTGCACAGTCCTCCACAGCATCTGTCCAAAATGCAACCCACTGTTTGTATTTGTTGGTGAGCTCCTTTCTCACTTGCTTTAGTTCTGCCACACCATCTTGGTGACTGTAGATCATTTTTTTCCCTTCCTACAGCACAGGAACTAGTGGATATTTTTTGAATATGTGGCTTTTCAAGAAACAATATTTTCAAATAAGGCCTCCAATTCATGTCCTGGGTTTGGGAAAGTTGGACCAAGAATCAACCTAACATCTGCCTGTCATCCTGAAGAGAATGACCAGACGGAGTGAGTGAATCCAAGACCAGAAAAAGTATTTATGATCCAGTGAGAATTATTTTCAGTCTGTCTGGAAATGTACTAAATCAAACAACTAGCCAGAATTGATCAAAATATTCACTAGAACACATCCACAAACATCACACCCTCTAAGTATATTTACAGTTTAAGGAGTCATACCCTCTCTGGTATTTCATCACTTCTTGGTCTGGCTGAAAACTGATCTAGGCTGAAAAGTATTTGGAAAAATGTTAACCTGTTCACACTTGAAGCCGGAGATAAATATTTTTTGATAAAACATTGGGAGTTCCTTCTAATAATTGTTCCTAATGTGATCAGTCTGATAACTTAAATTATCCTTCATATGTACTTCATTATATCACCCATTGTTCCACATATCTTTAAATCCAGTTCAAATGAGTCAATGCTTATTAACAATCCATCAGTGGAGGGTGAGCAGGAATAAAAAATAAGATCTGAGACTCATGACGGGAGGAGTCTGAGGTCCAATACCTGGTGCGTTCAAAGCGTTACGGTCCTAAGGATTTAGGGATATTCAGGCACCTTAATTGCTCCACCAATTCCATTGTCAGTGCCCCCCTAAATCAGAAAGATACATTCAGGGACTGTGTGTTAGAAAAGGAGACTCGCTCAACAGCACATTAGACGTATCTTCTGATTTTTTTTTTTTATTATTATTGTTATCCATCTAACTACACACATCCTTAACTCACTTATCCAGGGCAGGGTCGTGGGAGCATAGTGTGCAAGGTAGGGACAGGGCACCAGTTCTACACACATCCACACCCACACCCACACCAACGCCAGTTTAACAACATTAATTCACCTAACATGCATGTCTTTGGACTATGGGAGGAAACCTAAGCACCCAGATGAAACCCTTGTGTTAGTTGTTTGTTTGTTTTTGACAAGGAAACAATTTTATAAAATTACGAGCTTGTACTCTAGTTTAGTTATTTTTAGAAGTTCTGCTTATTTTGTAACAACTACTTCCAGTCTATGTGATCTGCACAGCTTTGGCATGAAATCAGAGGAGGGGTTATGGGATGAACATGTAAATTCCACAGAAACAGTGACCAGACACTTATTTGATCCAAGAACTCTCATGTAGTGGTGAGCAGCACTAACCACTACAACACTATAGTGATCGTATTAAAAATGAATTATACTAAAAAATCAAAAACAAAATCCACGGTGTACTGCCTTGAACTCACGCCATGAGCCATCTTAGGTGATTGATCTGTATTGTGGTAACTGCTGGTGGCCAGCCATGAAGGCTCTCAGATGTAGTGTTTTATCAGCCTGAGCTAAAAGGAAAACTTCCCCAGCCTCGGTCGAGCAGTTTTTAAACAATGCAAGTGGAGTGATTACTGGTGACATCAGATGAGCTATCTATTCTGTCTTCATCATCCTGTGCAGCACTACACCACAATGGGAAAAATTAAAAACATTCCAGGCCTATCACAAAATTCCAAACTATTTCAAATCCCAAACCATCAACTCCGATTTCACCATTATATAAGATAGATAGATAGATAGATAGATAGATAGATAGATAGATAGATAGATAGATAGATAGATAGATAGATAGATAGATAGATAGATAGCCTTATTAATCCTAAGGGGAAATTTGCATCATTCACAGTTCATTCATCAATTCCATGCTATAGTTAAGAAATTGTTAATGAGGACATTAATTGTAATGTTTCTGCACATTAGCCTATGTTTGGGGTCAGAGACAGAAACCAGGTCTTCACCATTGTAACGTGGAGAGGCCAACAGAGTACATTAGACTCATCCCATGGCAAAATGAACTTATGAAATGTATAAAAAAATGTACTGCACTGTCGTTTCACTCTTTACAATTGAATCATGTAAACGCCAGAAGTGATTCCACTCCGTTGGGCCCTTGAGAATGGCCCTTAACATTCAATTGCCTCGTCCTACGTAGAACGTGCAAGCAGGTCCTCCAGCTTACAGGGAAAAACTTGGGGATTGCTGGCAGGGTTGGCACTCTAGCCACTATAAAAAAAAAACTCTCACTGTTCCATTCAAACTAGTGTGGTGCTGCGCTCAGGACCTAATTTGGGATCCTGAGGTGGTTTGTCATGTGGTGGATGTGGCAATGCACTGTATCAGTGCATTCTTCCCTTTAGGGACCATTTAGCAAATGATCACGCAGTACTTAGGAATATATACAGCCACTGCACAAGAGTAATGGAGAAGGCAAGCAGGTGGCGACTCAGAGTGCATAGATGACAACAGCAAGATTCTCAGTTAAACAAGCACACTCACACAGGCAACTTGATAAGTGTTTTTTTTAATAAGAAATGTGCATTATAATGAGAAAGTGCTCCAGATAACACATTTTTTGTATAAAAAAGTCAAGAACTGTTCTAGCAGTAAAGATCTAATTTATCTAATTTAAAGAAACAGACTGATTTGGTTAAATCTCAGTACTGCAAATGCTGAATCAGTATGAATCAGCGTCCGTTAGTAGCATTGAACTATAGTAATGTATGTGCATTTCGAGTATGTAGACAGGATCACAGTGAAACAAAGTATAGGAATTTTGGAAAAAATATTGTTTTTAAATAAATTCATCTTTAGAAAGTGGCAAAAAGAAGAGACAAAAAGAGGACACCGCCCACTTCTATCACAACTTAAAATGAGAAAAATCAAAGTTATATTTACATGATTTATATGAAGTAACATTTCAGGATTTGAATACAAGTTTTATGAAAATTATGACTTTAGGGAAGTGTGATTTTAAGAAATGTGGGCCACAAGAGCAGTTAAAGGTTATCTATGAATTTAACAGCATGTCTTCAGCTTGGGAAAGCATGGTGGTGTAGACATTAGCACTGCTGCCTCGTGAATCTAGCATCCTGGGTTTGAATCCTGTTCCAGGTCTCTTTTCATGTGAAGTTTACTAATTCTCAGAATTTCCATAGGGGGTGTCCTACTGATATTTTAGTTTTCCTAACACATCTTGATAGACATTGGTGTTGGATTAATTGCCAGTTCCCATGTGAATAGAGGAATTCCCAGCTGGGAATTAAATCATGGCCTATGCTGTTTATTGGATGTTTTCCGTCTATTCAGGTCATTCCTTGGTTTCTGTTTATTACATGATTTAAACATGGGAAAAGCTCTGTATAAATAAAATATATTATTCTGACTATTAACTGTTTATCACCCATTTGATTTTTAGATGTAGTGTAAGGAGATGTCCTCTACCTTCAGTATGGTTTCTTTACTTTCCCTCTTGACTTTGGCAGGCCCTTTTCCTTCTTTTAAAGTGTGATATTGGTGCCATTCTTTTTTTTTTTACATGACTTGACTTTTTTGTTTAACATAGAATTGCCACAGGGACAGGTACAATTGAAGGATGCTGTTTTTGCATAGCGTGGTATCTATGACATACTGTATGGCAGTACAGTTCATAGTAGTTTTAAACAAACTGTAATTGCATGAGGTGATCACCTCTCAGCAAGTTACCAGTTTGGCAGGTTCTTCCACTGTCTGATTACTGGTTAGCAGAGCGGTTTCCTGATGACAGGTGTGTGCGAGGCATGGCAAGATGTCAGGGGTGTGCAGTTGTTGAGTTTCTGGTCACTCAGTGATGATGATGATGAAACTTGGAGACAAAGCCAGCCAAACCTGCTACTCCTGCATTTGAAATATGATGGTGCAGCCAGCAGAGACTGGCCACAAGTCAGTGGTGGGCCTGTGTTAGAACTCTCTGCTTTCTAATGGTATTATAGTCATCTAAATCTAAGACATACTCATGTTTGGCCCTGATAACTGCTTGCTTGCCGGGCAAGTACTTACAGTCAACATGGTATGGCTCTCACCTTCTTTTCTGTTTGGAAATAACTTTTTTTGTTTCTTTCTCTCTCTCTCTTTGTCTTTCTCTCTCTCCATATACAGAGCAGTATACTATACTGTATATATTGTGACAATTCATACTGTGCACCGTCCCCTGGCACAGCTTCAGCCACACAGAAAACACTGTCTTTATACAGCATTCTAATGTAAAAGAAGCACAGCCTCAGAATGGAAGTTGTCGCATACTGCATAAAGCAGTCATACACTTTACTGCAAGTCTTTAAAGTCAGTTCACTCACCTTTTGTCATGTAGACTGCCTCTGCTGCACCTCTCAATCCATAATCGAGTTCTCTCATAGAGGGGCAACTATGAGTTCTTTTAAAATCAAGAACTGGAGTTGCTGTAATGGAGACAACTAGGAAGTCGTCCACTTTGCTGTGCATTTGAAATAAGGCAATGTTGTTGAATAAAGGTTGAGTGCTGTTCCTGCACATGCCAAAATAAAAACTTTTGTTTGCTCAGTCCGCTCCTACCTGTCTTTTGCAAACCAGACATGACAATATATATACAGTAGCTCTGTGTGGTGCTCATTGGTGCTGACCTAATAGATTTATGCTTTTTTAAGTAGCTTGCTATCCTTAGATGGGTGACTTGCATGGCTGCATTAAGTTGGAAACTCTGTGCCTCAAGCTGCTTATTTAATTGATGGAATGCCAGCTCCTATTGTGTGGGGCTCATCACTGATATCATACCTAGGCAGATGCAACTGCATCAGAACCATGACACAGACCTCTCTGAATTCAGCCATCTCCAGTGACCATTTCAAGTTACCTGGTAATAGCAAACAAACCCTTCATCTGGTGCAATTTAGATTAGTATATGCAGTATACATATATAATACAAGCTAGTATATGCTGTGTGTTTTATTTTTTAATGTACTGACATCCCATCCAGGGTTGAATCCTGCATTGCATCAGATACTTCATAAACAGGCCTGAGCCCCCATGACCCTGAATTTAATTAAACAGATTAAAAATGCCTAGATGGGTAAATCTTACCTAAGGCAAAACACCTTCAAAATGCCTCATTGTGACTGCTTTCTAATCATTAGCCAAGTCAGAACTTTTTTCTCTTTGTTTTTTCTAATTCTAATTTATGTAAGTGTTTGAGGGGGTTCCTTGTTTGTTATAACATTTCTGTTTTTCCTGAGCCTTTGTAAAAACAAAACATTTCCCCTGAAACAAAGATCTATCTATCTATCTATCTATAGTGCATCCGGAAAATATTCGCAGCGCATTTTCCACATTATGTTATGTTACAGACTTATTCCAAAATGGATTAAATTAATTTTTTTCCTCAGAATTCTACACACAACACCCCATAATGACAACGTGAAAAAAGTTTACTTGAGGTTTTTGCAAATTTATTAAAAATAAAAAAAGTTAGAAATCACATGTAAATACTTTTGTTGATGCACCTTTGGCAGCAATTACAGCCTCAAGTCTTTTTGGATATGATGCCACAAGCTTGGCACACCTATCCTTGGCCAGTTTCGCCCATTCCTCTTTGCGGCACCTCTCAAGCTCCATCAGGTTGGATGGGAAGCGTCGGTGCACAGCCATTTTAAGATCTCTCCAGAGATGTTCAATCAGATTCAAGGCTGGGCTCTGGCTGGGCCACTCAAGGACATTCACAGAGTTGTCCTGAAGCCACTCCTTTGACATCTTGGCTGTGTGCTTAGGGTTGTTGTCCTGCTGAAAGATGAACCATAGCCCCAGTCTGAGGTCAAGAGCAGGTTTTCATCCAGGATGTCTCCGTACATTGCTGCAGTCATCTTTCCCTTTATCCTGACTAGTCTCCCAATTCCTGCCACTGAAAAACATCCCCACAGCATGATACTGCCACCCCCATGCTTCACTGTAGGGATGGTATTGGCCTGGTGATGAGCGGTGCCTGGTTTCCTCCAAACGTGACGCCTGGCATTCACACCAAAGAGTTCAATCTTTGTTTCATTAGACCAGAGAATTTTGTTTCTCATAATCTGAGAGTCCTTCAGGTGCCTTTTGGCAAACTCCAGACGGGCTGCCATGTGCCTTTTACTAAGGAGTGGAATCCGTCTGGCCACTCTACCATACAGGCCTGATTGGTGGATTGCTGCAAAGATGGTTGTCCTTCTGGAAGGTTCTCCTCTCTCCACAGAGGACCTCTAGCAGAGTGACCATCGGGTTCTTGGTCACCTCCCTGACTAAGGCCCTTCTCCCCCGATCGCTCAGTTTAGATGGCCAGCCAGCTCTAGGAAGAGTCCTGGTGGTTTCGAACTTCTTCCACTTACGGATGATGGAGGCCACTGGGCTCATTGGGACCTTCAAAGCAGCAAAAAAATTTTCTGTAACCTTCCCCAGATTTGTGCCTCAAGACAATCCTGTCTCAGAGGTCTACAGACAATTCCTTTGACTTCATGCTTGGTTTGTGCTCTGACATGAACTGTCAACTGTGGGACCTTATATAGACAGGTGTGTGCCTTTCCAAATCATGTCCAATCAACTGAATTTACCACAGGTGGACTCCAATTAAACTGCAGAAACATCTCAAGGATGATCAGGGGAAACAGGATGCACCTGAGCTCAATTTTGAGCTTCATGGCAAAGGCTGTGAATACTTATGTACATGTGCTTTCACAATTTTTTTATTTTTAACAAATTTGCAAAAACCTCAAGTAAACTTTTATCATGTTGTCATTATGGGGTGTTGTGTGTAGAATTCTGATGAAAAAAATGAATTTAATCCATTTTGGAATAAGGCTGTAACAACAAAATATGGAAAAGTGATGCGCTGTGAATACTTTCTGGATGCACTGTATCTATCTATCTAATTTTGTTTTTGTTGGCTAGTATAATTATTTAACCACATTAACAGTTTTGATTTCCATTTTAAATTTTACTCTCTGTCTTAAACATTACATCTTTTTATCACTACTGGTTCACTTCTCCCTTCTGGTATATTTAGGACATTTCTGGTTATGGACTGTTTTTTCTTTCCTCATTACTTGTTGTTGTTCTTCTTCTAAAGCTTTTCCCACTTTCACTTGGGGTTGCTATATTTAAACAGCCTCCTCCATTTTTATCTGTTGTACACTTTTTTGCCTGACACCCAACTTTGTTATTCCACATATCCATCTCAGTCTCCTCATTTCTTCTGCATCCAATTTTCTTTCATGCACCCTTTTAACTACCTAGGTTTCTGATCCAAGCAACAATGCTGGTCTGACCACAGTTTTATACTCTTTACCCTTCACTCTTTTACTGATCTGATTTTTCGTTCTCGTAACACTCACAATACCTGATCGTGTTCTACAGTTTGTTTCTTGGCCTAGTTCTCCATCCTCTGTTATTGTTAATCCAAGATATTTGAACTTTTTCATCCTTTTAAGCCCTGCGGTGGGATGGCGCCCTGCCCGGGGTTTGTTTCCTGCCTTGTGCCCTGTGTTGGCTGGGATTGGCTCCAGCAGACCCCCATGACCCTGTAGTTAGGATATAACAGGTTGGATAATGGATGGACGGATGGATCCTCGTAAGCCTTTCTATATTTGAAGATTCACTTCTTCATCATCTTATCTCTTAAATCTTGGTTATTCTGTCATTTTCCTTACTAATCTTTATATATAAATATATATATATATATATATATATATATATATATATATATATATATATATATATATACATCCATCCATCCATTTTGACTCTGAACACAGAGTCACGGGGGTCTGCTGGAGCCAATCCTAGCCAACACAGGGCACAAGGCAGAGAACCAATCCTGGGCAGGGCGCCAACTCACTGCAGGACACACACACACACACACACCCCAAACACACTAGGGCCAATTTAGAATATTATTTACATACACGATGTCATCTGCAAACAGCATACACCATGGGGCTATCTCCCTAATAATAACATCTATTACAGGTACGGGTCTAATGATGATCCTTGATATAACCCAACTTTTAACTGTTACTCCTGTAATTATATTACATTACGTCACGAGGCAAACCATTTTAAAGAATGAATTCCACTCATCTCTCCCTTTAATTTTGCCCAGGTGTCTATACGTTTGATGCCATTGTTAAAACAATGCAAATTGAGCTTTCTGCATGACCATTTATGGGAAGAGGAAATTCCGGATCGATGTCGCCACTGTTATATTACACAAAGGTTAATATTAATGAGCAGACTTCCTCACAGTGTCACCATGACTCAGGAAAAATTCTGAACATGCATTGAAAATGAACCAAATCTCGCAAAAATCAGACTTCCATTCATTATTCGCTTGCAGTCATTTAAATAATTTAGAATGCTGTTTTGTGTATATACCTATGCAAAAAAATAAAGAATAATTTCTAGTTTGGGAAATAAAGGTGCGCGCATACTTTTGACATGTGACTCCTTGGCAACAAATTGTGCTGTGAAAACGCCTGCCTTACTATTGTGACGCGCATGAGATCTGCGCAGCCGCAGCTACTTTCGATGACGCCACTTGACACACACCCCATCACGGGAGCTTCACCCCTAAGGAAAATGGTATTTAGTTTCTTTCGTATGAATATCTAGTACAGTTAAATATACAGGCAAGGAATTTAACGGACTATGAGCTGCGCAGAACATCTAGTACAGTAAAATATACTGGCAATAAATTTAACGGAGTATGAGCTGCGCAGACTGTGAGGTCACCATACAGGAGGCGTTTTTAAAGAACATACCCCTCCCCTACGTAGTTAAAGGAGGAGTTCCACTTCTTTCAAGTGAGGTCCCTTAAAAGCGGGCGACGGTAGCAGCTGAGTGGGTTTTGTGAATACGGCGTTTAAGTCTTTTTCCTTCCCTTTTTATTTAAGGTTTCACGTAACTATAAGGCAAGATGGTTAAACAGCTCAAAGATATGGTAAGTTGGAAAAGTTTATATTTGAATGACCGCGGGTTGTTGCAACGTACGAAACATTGATGAAGGTTTTTTAATTTCACTTACAAACTTTTTTGCCTTTGATGAAGCACGCAGATTCCTGCTCCCGTGAACTGCACTGGGTGCCGGTTACACGATCGACTCGAATAAAGTGCGAAATGTAGCATCCACGCGCTGGGTGAATTGCGTTTGGGTAGCAGTAGGTGGGATTAATGGGTAATTAACTAAAAATATGCAGTTTAAATTTAGAAAAGTCGAACGGACTGAATGCTGAGAGTCTTAATCTTTTTTTTCTTTCATTCGCACAGAGGTGGATGCAGCGCCACAGAAGCATACCTCCTGGTTGTTTTCTTAACTGCAACGTATTGGCGCTTTTTTTAATCTATTCACTGGGTGGCGGGCTGGAGCCTATCTGAGCGCGCAGAACTCGGCCACTCGCGCTCACACCCGTCACTGGCGGACACGCGCTGCTGTCACGTGGAGTATTTTTCTGCTAATTTCACAAATTTTGTCTCCATTTTGACCTTCAGATGTTATCTTACAGTGTCGTTTTTTCCCCCAACCTTGATCGTTTGGGTTGTGTAGAAATATACGTCACGGTGTGATAAAGTCTTAACATAGGCGGCAGTTGAGTGCAAATTTCAATCCGTTTCAATAAGGAAAACACCCTTCCCCATGGCCTGTGGAATTCAGAACCGCCCTAATTGCCATATGTCTTAAAGTTGTATAATGAGTGTCGAGGAATCATTCGACGGTGGCAAGTCGCCAGTCCGTTATATTTTTTTCAGGATCATCGGGCAACTGTGGGCTGAGGGGGAACTGATGTGGAAAGACCGCAAACCACTCGGAACAGGGAGAAGCCTCATATAAAGTAATAAGTGCAGTGCAGGATTTACGTATAAGCTATACAAGTTATAGCTTGGGCCCCCCGACAAACAAATCATATTTGGCACTTACATAGAATATCTGGACTTATAAAGGGCCCCATGTCTCAAATAGCTTGGGGCCTTATCAAGTCTAAATCCGGCCCTGCATAAGTGATACCCATTAATCAGTTTACTATCGATATTTACCTCAAACATTAAGTGGCAGCAGATTTTATGGTGAAACTAATTAATTTTTTGATCATATATTTGTAAATGTATATACATCCCAAGAACATTTAATGAGGGATTTTTGAAAAAAAAAAATGTAGATAATGCCAATATCCTGTCATTTTTACATGGAAAAAGTCAAAAGAACGTAACTAAACCTCATGCTGCTTGCAAAATGATTTTGCTGCAAAGCTGAATAGTAAGTTTGAAATTGTAGTCAAGTTATTGATTCATCATGTGTGTTAAGGGTAAAACTGAAAAGAGACAAGACTTCCATAACAGATTTTTTTTTTTTTAAGTTAATTTAAATCTTTTTCAGTAGTGCTCTTTGCTTTATAGTTTGATATTTCCCTAGCCTTCTGGTTATGCTTCTGTGTACTTTTTATGTTCCTTATGCTACTGTTGCATAAACAGAGTGATTTTTGCATAAGCCCCCCCTAATTCAAGGTGTTTGCAAGAAATGTAATATTTACTTCACAGAAGTATGTAATACACAAAAATAGTATCAGATATTTGAAATATTAAAAATGTGTGCTTCAGTTTGAGTCTAGATGGTTTTTATTTGTAATACAAATTTTGTTTTATTTTAACCCTCTGATCCATAGATGGCAGTATCCCAATGTGTAAAGGATCAAAAATGTACCTCATAATTGCTGACCTTGAAAAAGTTTTAAAACAATTCCCAACATGTTTTTGTCTGAAATTTGTAATTTTTATCATTCCGGGAGTGGCTCTTAGAGGGCTTGAACCACTGGTAAAGAATAGCATTATCAAAACTCTCATTTGTGGTCAGCATCCTTGAAATATTATAAAAATGACAATTCTTGTACTAGTATCCTCATTCTTTTGAAGTTTTATGAAAACTTTGACCCCCATCTACCCCATTATTAGGTGAACACCAGGGATTATTGATGCCGCATGCGCAACTTCAGGTTCTTGTAATTGTTTTCGCTAAGGATGTCTGTTTTACTTTTTATTGTAAAAATGAGTTTAGTTTTTTTAGATCTAGACAGCCAAAAGTAGGGATGGAAAACCCCAAAAAGCCTGTTTTGCATAATAAGTCATTGGAGTTGAATGGAATATCATAAGTGGGTGAGTCGGGAGGTGCCGAACCAAAAAAAAAAACCCTGGAGTGGATTAGAAGCATTCATCAGTAATTTATGTGAACACAGTAACATTTGCACTGCTGTTGGTATACAATGGAGATATTTAAAAAAAAAAAGTGGGCTTGACACCTATACGGGGATGTGTTTTTTAAATAAGGTCACTTTTTATTTTTTTAATAAGCCCATTAACCTTATAGGGTTAAAGCAGGGGGATCAAGTTAATTTAAAATTGTTACCGACTCCTCTGTCTGTAATTTATATTTTAATGTGCATGTGACCGTTCTGTTCAGTCTGGTTGGACACTTTTCATTAGTATTTTTAAAATCATATTCTCATTACCAGCATAATCTGCCTCAGAGTTGAGGGAGCAAGAGCCCACCCTGGCAACATTGATTGCTAAGGAGGAATTAACCCAGGATACAGTGCCAGTCTTCAGATATGTAGACATATCTCCACTTTTAATCTGAAATGCATGCCTTTTTGATGTGGAAGTAAAAACTGCGAAGGTCACACACACACGGTGAGAATCAGAATCGCTTTTATTCATTCGCCAGTACTTAATGTACATGAATTTGACTTAGTAGATTTTAGAGTTGCTTATAACAGAATACATCACATACAAATAACATAAATGGCATACATTAAAAAGAAAAATTGTAAAGAATGTGCAGATTCGCACAAAAAAATACCTGGCACAAGAGTCAAGTTTTGGGCCCTAGATCCCAGAAACAGAAGTGCTAACATACGTGCCACTGACCCACCAGGAATTCAATTTGGTTTTCTTTTCTTTCTCCTGTCAAATTAGTGGTGCATGAACAGGAGCTTTTAATTTAAACAGAGGGTAGGAGCCACCCCTGGATGAGGCATGCCAGTACATGGCAGAGCACACATTTTCAACTCCTGCAGTTCCAATTAACAGAAGATGCACGGCTTCGGGAGGTGTGTGGGGAAACAGGAGTGTTGGGAATAGAAACCCATACATAATGGGCATCTTCAGGATTTGCACAATGCTGTAGCATTCTGCAAAATTCTAATCATTTGAGGAAAAATGGGGATAATGTTCCCGTGCAGGATGGTTCTTCCCTTCCTGGATTGAAACTTTATCCAGTGTAAAGCAGTCATGAATGCTGTGCTTTGTTTAAATGCCAAGTGGCTTAACTTTCATGGAACCGTAAATTAGTAACATCAAAATTGCTTCATACTAGGATGGTGGAAGACTCCCTGCAAATAAAACCACATGGTTTTAGCTGTACTGTAAAGCTGTTAAAATGTGAAAGAGACTGTTAAACTGTTTATTTTTTAAGACATGTAGCATACACTAATAAATGGCTCGGGTTCAAGTTGTAGTATATCATAAAAAATAAAACCCCAAAACACAAAATATTAACATCAGCTGGACTCAGTTTTGAAACAAGAATTGCCTTGCAGTGAACCTGTGCTACCTCTTTGGAGTAGGTTTCATTTATATTTGTATATGGGTAACTTTGATCATGTGAGTATGCAGACAGATTTAGACACATTATTGTGAAAATGTTCCTGTTATCTATACTGTACCCTTTGTACTGCATATAAACCACACCACTGACTCCAACATGTATTACTACGAATACTTAAACAAGCATCTTCATAGGTTAAATTTAAAAAATAAATAAATTGGACACGAGTAAGTATGGATGTCATGCAATGTACTGGCATTCTACAGTTGATTCTTTCTGTGCAATATGATGACCGCTGCAATCACCAATTGAAGCAGAGTTCAAGACCGGATCGATGAGAACTATTTATATTGCTTGTTTGCTACATTCTATTGCATGTATTGCTTTCTTGGTGTGAGGATGTCCAGTTGCAACACTTGAAAATTCAGCTTATTTTGTCAAAATCTAGGTATCTAATTGGTTAGTTTTAGACTGTCAGAACAGTGGCTTGACTGTGATTGAAGTGCTAGAAGTTGCATCAATCTTCATAGAATACGGAATTAGTTTACACAATTGCAATGCTTTTTACATTGCAGCAAGCAGCCTATTTGGATCAGATGTAAACTTGTGTAGGGGTTTGTGTTTTTTTTTTTTGGTTTTTTTTTTATGAATGTGCAAATAAAAATATATTTCCAAATGTGTTTTCTTCACAGAGTGACTTTAACAATGAACTGAAGAATGCTGGATCTAAGCTTGTAGTCATTGATTTCTCAGCAACGTGGTGTGGTCCCTGTAGACAGATAGGGCCATTTTATGAGGTGAGTGAAGATTTTCCAGCCAGATTTTATCCAACTAATGTAGCAAATGATTTTTTCCCCAGTTTTATTTTGACAAAGTATTTTATAATTTGCCAAATGTAGTCTTGTAATCTTCATACAGGAATGCAAAATAAATCCATGTCTATAGTAAGCCTCACAACAGTTTGTTATACTGAGCAAACAAATAATACAGTGCAATTTAAAATGGAATACAATACCAATTAGTATATGATTATGTTTAATTTGCTAATTTTTTTTTATTTATTTAAATGTCCAGCTGTCTTTAAACTTTTTTTTTTTTTTTTTGCTGTGTTCAGAGTCTTCCTGGTGTTTACTCAGATGTAGTGTTTCTTAAAGTTGATGTGGATGAGGCTGAGGTGAGTACCGATTCAGTTACATTTTTGTAGTCCTTATCTGGTTGGTCTTTCAATATGCCCTTATGCTTTTTCTCTCCTTAAAGATATTCATTTAATGAGACTCTCAGGCCACTACAACAGTAGTGTTGGGGTTTTTTTTAGACTCTGTATGATCTGTAAGCTGCACTCTTCTAGATTGTCTTGTTCTTGAGTTATCCATAGCCCTTTCTGACATCCAGTCAAGTCTTCCTTTCCTCTTCCTTCCCGTAAATGTCCTTTTGCCTGATATAGCATGCTTTTTCATTAGTTTGACACAGTATGTGCAAGATGAGACGTGATTTGCTTGTTGAGGTGTGTTCTTCCAAAGGCTCTGCACTGTTTGTAGTGACATGAAAATGTACATGTTTATGATTGTAGCGTTTTTGCATGGTAGGTATTGTTTTTGTAACTGTTTAAGAGGTACTAGTTTTTTCTTTTTACAGTATTGATGTAGTGACCCTCATGTTAAATTACTATACAAAACCAGTATTCCCAATTTGTAGGCAAAATCTGTTTATACTGTTTTTGCCTGCTGCATTGCAATCGTAAATAGGAAGTTGATTTTTGGTGGTGGTGTCAGCAGATGGGGCGAAGTGCAAAGGGTACAACAAGAGTGTTCTAAAAGCTGGTATGGCATTATGCACACTGCACCTTTATCAGCAGGGTCGGCACTGTTCATTAAAACACCTTCAGAAAAGCTTTGTTAGCTAAAGAAATCTGGGTGATGACATAGTTGTGTTTTAGCTTGACATGTGGCCATGCACAGTTTTGTAGTAGATTTATGGCAGTTATTTTATATTAGTTATACTAACACAAGATGCAATTTTAACATAGAATGCTTTTACTTATTTATATTTGTTTATTTATTGTGTGTTTTTTGTCAATGTTCACTGTCTGCGTGGGCACATGCAAGGAAGCATTTCATTGTACATGGTACTTGTACACATGACAAAGAATTGAATTTTAAATGTATAAATCATGATTTATTTATTTTTTTTAAACCTTGCAAATGATTTTCTTTTATTGTAATTGTGGATTCAAGGTTGACTGTATGACATGTTGTGGGTCCATGATGTAGAAATTAGTATTACATAAAGGAAATATTAGGACAGTTATAAGCTATTTAAAGTCTAACCGTAAAAGTGAATTATGCACAAGCAAGAGGGGAAAAAAAAAAAGCCGTTTGGACAGTTGGTGGTTCAGAATGAATGCAGAGTTCATAAAGCAGGGAAAGGAAAATGGTAGAGGAGGTGGAGTAGGACCATCTTTCCCCAGAATGGCCTGCCACTGACTTCACAATTACACTGAGGAAGACCCCCTTGAGTTTTGCCAAAGCCAGGATTGCCAACCTTGCGTGCTGTAAGCACGTCTGTATTTTCTAGTTTTTAAGGAATATGTACACTGGCTCCTTAAAATGACAAAATTGCCAGTTAGTATTCCACTTCGGACCAGTGTTGTCCGGATTTTGGTCAACAAAAGATTTGTGTTATGGACTGTGACATGCTCTGCTTTGACAAAAGCTGTGGCCGTGACAAGGCGGGCTTTTGTAGATTGTCCAGATTGCCCTGGCTTGTAGCACCTGCTGTGTCAAATCATTAAACTGTATTGCAGGTGTAAGAAAACAAAATTAGAAAGCTTAAATATACTGGTAGATGTTTACATTTTGTTCCATATTTTGTCACTGTTCTCTTATTTCTATGGAATTTTTATTCCTTTGGTTTGTGCAAAATTTAGCAGTTGCAACCTTCACACGTCAGCTTGCCAATTCATGAACCTCTGGGCAGCACTGGGAGAAAGGCAGGAACCGCACTTGGATAGACCTCATTCTGTCAGAACACAAACACTCCAATAGGAAAAAGAGAATTGTTTAAATTTTTGTATGTATTTGATGCAAAACGTAAATAAGTGTTATTGGATTGGTTTCTTTGTTAGAATGTCTGGTTAACCGAGCCTGATGTGTCTTTTGGGATATGAGGACAGATCACATAATCTGGAGAAAAGCATGCAAACTCCACATCCATTGATTTACTGCTTCTTTAATGTGACTATCCATTTAAATTGTATTGTGCTATGTCAACATATGTGGCCCTTTTAAATGTTAAAGAATACAATGGTGGTGAAAGTGTGTGTGTGTGTGTGTGTGTGTGTGTGGCCGTCCCCCACCACCGGGCTATTGAAACACAAATAGCAGAATTAATCTACTTCAAAACTCCAGGCTTTGAGCCAAGCCTTTTTTACATTATCAGTGCACCTGTCTTTTATGTTTATAGCAACATCCCGCTCACCATCGAATGATTTGTTTTACAAATAAATTATCTTCTGTTAATGAACCTGGTTTTATGCTTTAATTTTTAAAATATGCAGATTACTTTGACATCTCCATCTAACGTAAGACAATTCTTAGTTTAAAACACTGATGACACTGGACCCAGTTCTTTTAGTTAAAAGCTCACATTATCATTTAACGAACACTTTGTAGTTTCTTCAAATTATTAAAGAGACACTGAGTAAAATGAGTGATGGGTATAATTTGTGTTTTAATTAAGTTTAATTTTGTGTTTTTAGGATGTTGCCCAACACTGTGAAATCAGTGCCATGCCTACATTTGTTTTCATTAGAAATGGAAAGACGGTAAGATTTCCCCAAGCCCAATTCTCTTAAATTTAGAAGTATTCCATTTACTGGATCTAATTCTATATTATAAATATTGCTATGATGAACATTGTTTCCCACAAGTGAAAAAATTAACCTACAGCAAATATATTAAGAAATGTGTCAAATACTGTAATCTTAGAACTAATGATGTTGTGACTGAGCTCCCAATGAATTTCCAAACCTTCACAATCAAACTGGGCAAGGCAGGTTAATAAATGGATATAGTACTGCAAGTCTTTATGCCACAAGGTGGCACTGCATGTTTCATATGCCTTAGTGACCCAAGCATTTCCCAGAATTTCTACTGGATTAGACATGTTTTAAACTTGATAACTGAAAGCAATTTATACATGCATCTGATCAAATTTCACTCTTCCTGTTCCATCCCATAAGTCAAACGAATTTGCAGTAGATGGAGACACTAGTCCACAGCGAGGCACTCTCCTCCACTCATTCTCTCATCAGAGATACCTGGGGGGGGAACATCCCACATGAAAATGTAGATGCAATTAAATCTGATGAAACGCTGCACTCCTATGAAATTTTTAAGTTGAGGGCTTTCTGGATTATATACTTTTTTTTTTTTTTAAACTGTTTTGTTTTGTTTTGCACAGTTGGATTCTTTTTCTGGAGCAAATGCTGAAAACCTAAAACTACGTATTGAGAAACACAGAACTCAATAACACCAGTGAGAGAACAACTTTGGGGAGAAAAAAGAAAATTGTTTAAATTTTTGTATGTATTTGATGCAAGACGTAAATAAAAGTGTTATCAGACTTGTTTCTTTATGTATTTATGTACTGATTACTTAATGCTTAACAGGAATTTGGGGGAGAGTGAACACATCAATGGTCGCAGTTTATGCCTCTTAGAATGGTTGCATAGTGCGTGCACTGGTGCAGGTATATAACCTCTAAACATCATATAACTAATAAAGATTTCAAATAATGAGCTTCATCCTTCAATATATTTTTAAACTTCAAACCTGTTAGAATGCTCATATGACCACCTCTCCATTTGAAACGCTCAAGTATAATTGAAGATGGTGTAGCGATGTTTGCACAAATACACACCCAACTGGTGGAATGTAAGGTGGTATTTGCTAAATCAGTCCCAATATTTGGGCATCTTTAAATTTTTGGACTTTTGACTCATTTTGTGTATATGATTTTTATGAAACAACTGTCCATACTTGTCGTCATTTTAAGGATGTTCTAATTTTGATTACACATCAATTCATGGTGGAACATTGCGGAAACGAGAATAATAACTTCTGGCTTGGAAACATAGGACTCCTAATTAGGTGCATTTCATGCAAGTAACATTGATGCTTTAACCTCCTTACCATTATGTTTACCCCCAAAAAACAAGCCAAAATGTTTATTCAACAAGAGAAAAGTGTGTGCAACAAACATATAAATACCGAAACATCATAATTGCACTAGGAAGTGTTCTGTCTTGTGTCCACTGCTGTCCTGAATGCACATTTAGCACAAGTTCTTCCTGTGATATGTTTTGAAACGGTCACCAACCCATAGCTTGACCGTGTCATCTGTACAGTAGAAGCACATTTCTTTGGGCACTTGTTTTATTAATATTGCTTGCTCTTAGCACTGGCACAGTTGTTGCTGGGCACAGACTCCTTTAATGAAGTAGGGTTATTTTCAGACAGTGGTTTTCATCACTTTAATTCATTTTTTTGTTTGTTTAAAAGCCACCTTATTACTTAATATTTGAAAATTCTGTGCCATTTACCATAGTGAAGAATGTATTACTAACTGCTGATTTCATATGATGAACCAAAGTGTTAAGTACACAATAGAATAGAATAGACCAGCAAGTGTCAAATATTTAAAGGAGGAAATAATGGGGTGCTGTGGTGGCTCAGTATTTAGTGCAAGTCACTCATTGTGTGTTGGTTGCAGGTTCCCTCTGTGTCAGTATGATGATCGATTCTTTACTAAAAGTGAATCCATTAATGCTTTATGTAGCTCCTTTCCTTTGGTCCAGAAACAATTTTGAAAAAAGACCATTTTTAATTAACAGCAGGCAGGTTGTAGATTTGTGCGTCCTTGCACTTAATGTGAATACATTTCAACAAGGTGACGACAATTTTTACAAAATTATAACAAAAATCTAGGAATTGCATCTTGGAAAGGTAAAATACAAAGCAGCACAGAATGTTTCAAAACAGAGTTAAGTTTTCAGTTGTGTCGAACTCATGCTAGATTTGGAGGCAGGTTGATAACAGCCAACGTGGTCATCATTTTCTTTAGGACATCCACTCCTGTTAGTTGACTCGGCCAACTTGGATTCTGTGTAAATCTTACCCTTTATTGTATTTAATATTCTAACACCTGCTTAATCCAATTAATAGTCATTGGACTGGAGCTGAGCTTGGCAACAATGGGCGCAAGACAGCAACCATCTCGGGCAATAACAGTGCATTTTTATTTTTTATGTTTACACATTTACATTAACAATGGAATTGATCATAAAATAACACAAAATTACAGCAGTGTTACACTTCTAATATGAAAAAATACAGCTTTAATTTACAGTAGACATTATTAGAATTATGAAACCATTCATTTACGGTGACTGTGTGATTATCATTTAAGTGTAAGGCAGTAAGGGTACAATAGGATTTTAAAGAAACATTACAGAACCTGCAAAAATGGAATGTTTAGAGATGATAGAATCCATGCTTCCTTTTCCTGAAATGAGAATGAGACAGAAGAGAACAGAAGAGAATAAGCATATTAATATTACCTCATACTGTTTTTCTCATTTAAATTCTGTATCAGGATTGTTCATGTTTTATTTAACATATTTTCTTTCATAAATTCACATAAAGCAAACCAGCAGCAGGCATAGTTTACCAGTACTTTCTTATTTTAATCCCATCTGCCTTTCCCATTGCTTTGTTGTCATTGCCACATTCATTTTACCATCTTTGAAGGACACATTGACACTTCATTATTTCTTCAGCTGTATAAAGCAGAAATCCACAGAATGTCAGTAAAATCAAATCGATTCTGTGGCCCCCATTTACAGAACTACAGAGGAGTTCCGGGTGTTTTTAAGAAAAATATGACAAATTGCTAAAGATGTGGGTGACCGTGGGGCTCACCGCCTGCCCTGAGAGCATCTGCCACAACTTGTGAGTTATCTGTCTGTCTATCTAGACAAGACACGAGTGTGGAGGGCCTTTTTGTTAATTATTCTGTAAAGCCACTGAGGCTTATCCTGGATTAAGTAACAGGAAAATAAATTAAAAAGAGTATTAAGAGTTAAAGATGCTAAGATGTGCATTGGCTGTGATGTGGATGGACAGGATTAGAAATGAGTACATTAGAGAGTCAGCTCAAGTTGGACGGTTGGGAGATGGTTGCATAGAGAGGTGAGGTTGCGTTGGTTTGGACAATGTAGATCTCCACATTAACGCCTGCAGTGCAATGAATGATTTTTTTAATGCAAATAGTAATAAAATGCATTGTATTTTACATTCTAACACATGGTGCTCCACAAACATTTGTAGTAATACGATGCATTACAACAAATGTTTACGATGCAACGTCTGTTGGAAGGACAAATGCAATTCACACGTCTCCGTTACATGCCATTTATTATAGGATTCGTAACAGCAGTGTTAATAATTGCAATGCATTTACCATTACAGGTGTTCTTAATACTCCATCTGTTGGAATGACAGACATAGCAAAGAGACAGATACACAGATACACAGACAATTATCCTTTCATTAAGGTTTATTATTGCCACATATTCTTTTTTTTTGTACAGTGCTCTTCAGTGAGTGCAGGCACACTGCACTGTGAATAATTCTCAATTAAAATACAAGTACAGATTGTACTGATTACTAAACTAGTGCACATATAAATGCAGGTTTTTTAAACCATACAAAGAACAAGGTAGAACTGATTAAACAGATATGGAAACCAACTATATCTGTCCTTATATTAAATGATGAACTGTGGAGATTAAAATCATACGAGAGAAAGTCAAAAATAAAGCCACAGTCCTAGCGACCTTGGCCAACATATGTATAGAGCACAGTGGATTTCTTACTTGCTTGTGTTAATCAACATGCAACACATCACCACTAGATACACTATAACAGCTATCCATTTTCAGACCCACCTATTGTTATTATTGAGTCATCAAGAATGACATTTTATCCTGCCAACGGCAGGCGTAACAGGAGTCAATGCTGGGCTCTCGGATCATCCACCTGCTTTCTACTTCATGGATACTGTCCTTTAATTATCTATCTATCTATCTATTACAGTGCTTTTTCTGTCTATCTAAATTTTCATTTATATTTAATGTAATGGATTCTTTCCTGCCATTCTGAAAATCGATATAACTTCTCAATGAAGACCTTAGCTCTTACCTGGAACAGTCATGACCACTCCACCCAGGAGGGCAATGGCATCGATTTGGCCGTATGCATTTACCTCCGTTTAAGCAGGGAGACTGGCAGACCGCTGAAATTTCAATAAAGAGATTAACATTTATCCATCATCTTCCAATACACTGCACATCACATTTTAACATGTCACCCAAGTTCAGAATTCTCTAAGTGCACAGAGTGAGGAAGAAGTTTCACCACTGAAGACCTTGAAAAAGGCTGGAGGTGTCCATACTACCATCATTATGCCTGCGCAGCATAGTGCTGTATTAGTTATCCATAACCTTACTGCAGAAATATTATTTACAGTCTCAGACACATAATCCAGATATGTGAAGTCATGAAACATCCAGAGTTCATTAAAATGAATTGTATGCCCCTGTTTCTTTTCTATATGATGTCATGAGATTTTCTAACTTGCTTAATCCAGAGAATGGTTGTTTGCAGGCGCTCGGAGGGCACGGTTTGAGTTGTTGAGGTAGTTGTCTGGAGTCTATCCCAGCTAGCAATGGTTCAAGGCAGGAACAAACACTGGACAGGGCGCCAGTCTATTGCAGGGTGAACACACACACACACACACACACGGGCCAATTAAATGTCGCCATTTCACCTAACCCGCATGTCTTTGGGAGTCAATGGGTGGAAACTGGAGCACCTGGAGGAATGCCACGCAGACACAAGGAGGTCATGTAAGCTCAATGCAAGGAGGACCTGGGACGCAAACTCTGGTCTCCTTACTGCAAGGCAGCAGCACTACAACTGCGTCACTGTGCTGTCCTTATTTGATGTCTTTATGTAGAATATAAAAATGCTGTGCATGTAAAAAGAAATGAAAGAGAGTGACCGTGACATAAGGTACATTACTGTAGGGCTTTGAGCCTCAAAAAGTAAAATTGGAGAGTATGGCCCCCTATCATTGGTTACATTTCCATGCTGATATACAATATGCAGGGAGTATGTGTTTCCCTAACAAGATTTATTATATTATTCTGGATCTGTGCAGTGTGGAGCTTTATTTCCTTCTTAGATTAACACATTTTATATTAAGTACCATTTATACACTGACTGGGGAGCAGCCAGGTGTCCGCCCACACAAAACATTCACCGTGAGCCACAGGTGCAGGGTGAGATCTGAGCTGGAATTCAAACCCATCCAGCACCTGTAGCCATGAAGTCACACCACTAATCACTAAGTCTTTGTTCTAACCTCTGGGAGGTCCACTTCATAAAAATGATCAAAGTATTCCCAGTTTCTTTTGCTTAGACCACTTTTGGAGATTCAACAGGAGAGCAGCTATCTGAATAGCTTGTGTGATTGTGCTGAATTTAATAACAAAGCTGCCCAAAGCATTTAAATATTAATTTCATGGTTTCTTTAGATACGTTTTCCTGTCAGTTTAGAACAACACAGACAGAGTGACAGAGCACGTTTTTTGAAATGTCTCAGATCGTATGCTCTTACAGTTGGGATGGTCACAGGTACGTCTGGGTTTCTATAGCTACGGAGCACACTGGGCAGCGTACACTTGAGGTGTTGCTAATGAAGAGTAAATAACTGCTGTGTCGCTGTAGGTTTCCTTTAAGTGACGTGCTATGGAACAAATAATTACACGCTTTGGTTTATTATTCAAGTGGAAATGAGGGATTCCAGAATTGTGCTTGTCATTTCTGCATTTATCAGTTTTTTTAAGTGGAATACATTTACAAGGAACATACAGCATACAACCATTTACATTCTGCTCACCTTGCCCTGAGAAATAAAGACAAGTAAAGAAAGGCAACAGGGCAAATGGATGGAAAGCTTAGAAGTAGAACTCAAGTCCAAGGAGCTCCTACCACTAGTCCTTCTAAGTAAACCTAAGGAGATCAGATGATCAGGGGACGTCAGGTTGAACAGGGGGTCCATCTAAATCACTTTACTGTTGAATTGAGGACACGTGTGCTTCATGGTGTGTGTTCAGCACAGGAAAGAAAAGCAAACCAGAGAAGATAATTCTAGGGACCAAGGATACCTTCATAGCAGTGCTCGGGGAACCATTAGATGAAGGGCCGTATGATGAACAATTTGATGGATTTTAACAGCTAGTAGCAAAATGGTGGTGGAGACAAGTTATCACAGGCAATTAGAAAATAAAATACATTGAATGAAGGGCTCAAGAATGTAAACTACCAAGTGCTAAATAAATTTAATAAAAATAACCAGTGAAAATGATAGAGTACTGTACTTAAAATATTTATAAACAAGAAGGGTCAAAGATAAACCAATTATATGGAATTACAGGCTGAGTCAAAATTATGTTAACATTTGAATGGCGGAAGCAATTTATTCACAAAACATACTTCATATGTGCAAGATGATTTACAGGAATGTCTCAACCTGTTCGCCATCATGTTCAACACAAAAAAAACAACAAGCAACAGTACAATTTAAAGCCCGGACGCACATTTTGCAGGGAATAGATAGATGATACCACAGTCCGTATTCTGTCCTTCAGGTCATTGATATGACAAACATCATACCCCATAACTGGATATCACAGGGTGTCAAATCAGGGGAGTGTGGAGGCCATGGCAATGGTCCACTATGACCTATCCATTGATCTGGAAAGGTGTGGTCAAGATAAAAATAATCCATTAGTGTTAACATAATTTTGACTCACCCTGTATATTATTTGTAGTGATAAGTGCAAATACTCTACACCTGGACCGGCACAGTGATAAATAAAATGCCTCACAACTCCATCAAAAAAAAGGTGAAAAATAAATGAAAGGAATACATCACCCAAAATTTATATCTCTCTATATACAAAATACTAAGGGTTGTGTCCATTTGGTACGTATTTGCTTATTAACCTTTAGAGCTATAAGATCTTGCTAATTGAAAGCTTATGACGAGACATGCACTGGAGAAGCATGAAGTTGGGATAGCAGTATCCTCCGTGAAGTTTTTATATCCTTCATATTACATATATTTATTACATAAATTATAAATTAGAAGAGATTAGAAATCTGTCCATACATGTACGATCAAGTTTGTTATTGCATCTTATAAAATCGGGAATCAAATTTAGATATTAAGAGAGAACAACTGAAAATTCCTAACACAACTATGAACTGGCCCAAATTCATTAATGAATTCAATCTTAGTTGATTAAAACAAGTTAACCCTGCGTCTTGTTGTAAAATATTGTCCAGATCTAGAAGGCTCATGTGGGCATTTTACCAAAGATGAAGCATGAGTCTTCTCATAAGAATTCTGCATTTGGTGCTCCTTTTTCCACAAACTTGTCCCCCGTGACAGAGGTGTTATGAATCAGTTTGAAGTGGTTCGAGGCGGGTTGTGCAAAATGTGGACAAGTTCTTCGACTGCCTCCAATTTTTCTTGAAAAACTCTAAAATCACAGGGGTGATTAACCTAGGAATATTTTTTACGGACTCTTTATAGAAGGTTAAAGGCTCTGTAATCTTTACTGAGATGTGAACAAACAGTAGAGACTGACATGAGAAATTCAGATGGAACTCAAACTACCAACATCCACTCATTATCCAACCCGCTATATCCTAACTACAGGGTCTGCTGGAGCCAATCCCAGGCAACACAGGGCACAAGGCAGGAAACAAACCCCGGGCAGGGCACACACACACACACACCAAGCACACACTAGGGTCAATTTTAGAATCCCCAATGCACCTAACCTGCATGTCTCTGGACTGTGGGAGGAAACCCACGCACACACGGGGAGAACATGCAAACTCCACGTAGGGAGGACCCAGGAAGCGAACCCAGGTCTCCTTAGTGCAAGGCAGCAGCGCTACCCACTGCACCACTGTGCCGCCTAACTACCAACATCCTCCAGTAATAGTTGCTTCAACCCACCTACTAGTATAAAACTTATCCACTCCAAATGGGACTTAAGGTGGTGTTAATTTTCTCACAACTCCAGCAGACAGGGTTAAGATCCCACCCAGTTTATCGTCTGTGGTGTCTGCATGGTCTTCCTCCATCTTCATAGGTTCTTCTCTTGTACACCAGTTTTCCTTCCACACTTGATTGTCAACACTAAATTGACCCTTTAGGAGTGAATGTGGCCTATCCCGTGTTTGTACCTGCCTTCACTAGATGTTTCTGTTAGGCCTTGACTACCTGTAGACCTGAAGTGAATTAGGAGGGATTATAGAATGGATGGATTATGTAGCTGCTTTGCATTAGATTAGATTAGATTTGCCTGTAGCCATAGAATGTATTGACATCACAGTGTTGAAGAACAGTGATGAGCTGGATGGCCTGTTCTTACTCAGTGTGTTCAAAAATTCTAATTCATTTAACATCATCAGCAGTGTTGTAAAGTGACTCAAAAATACAAAGAAATTTAAGTTAAAAAAAAAATCTATTATTTCTTCAATTTGTTTTAATCCACTCCATGGTAATGGGAGCTAAAGTTATACCAGGCTACACCTGATGCACGATAGGAACCAACATTGGAAAAGATGTGTATCCATTGCAGAGTGCACTCAGGCACATCATGGCCATCTTAGGCCGAGTTTATGCTTCACGCCACGTGACGTGTGCTCCTGAGGACCCTACTGCTACGCAAGCGGTGTACTGTTAATACTTGCGCATGTACTTTACATAAATCTGGAAGATTCCACCAGGTGGCAGTGCGAGATATCATCATGGTGAGAAAACATTCGGCTTCCCTGTGTTGTGAATTGCCTGAAACATCCATTAAATTCTGAGGACGCCTTTCCACAATATCTCTGAAAAGGATGGATGTTTAATGATTACATCCATCAATCCAGCATGCATCAGACATGAGGCAGAAATAATCCCTGGACGGGGCATCAGCTCATCACAAGGTGAATACAAGCACACACATACACTAGCGTCATTTTAGCATTACCATATCCCCACACCTGCATGTCTTTGGAAGGAAACCTGAGCACACTGTGGAAACCCACCAGGAAAACATGGAAACTCCAGGACCCTAGGGAACACCAGGGATGTGACTCCCTACTGCGAGGAAACAGCACTACTGCTCCAACACCGTGCTGCCCCACATGTGTAAATATTAACAGTATTCATGATTTAAGTGAAGTTAACGATTTATCTGTAAAATGTAATATACAGTACATACTTTAATGATTTCATAATGAAAGTGATATCAAGTATCAATCTAAGGATTCTAAATGTGCAGAGAGCTGGAATATTTATACATTTATTGTGTTCTGTGTGGCGATTGCTGCTTGCCGCTGCTGTCAGTTCAGGAGGAAGCCCCAGAAGCACGTAGCAGTCAGTTTCAAGATGATGTTTATGACAGTCTTCTTTAATGACAAAATAAACTACGAGATTAAAGTGGAAATTCCGAGATTAAAGCCGAAATGTCCACTTTAATCACAAAATAGATCTTTTCACTGTGACCCTAATTGTTTTCTCTGCGGCTGAAATACGCTGCGGTACATTCAGATGCTGTTGTGAAGGTGCAAAAAAAAAAAAACAAGACGGCACAAAAAATGGTATGTGAGACCTTTAAATTGTATTACATCATTACGATGGGGAATATAAAAGCACCATGAATGCATTTGTATGTCGGCATTTTGCTTTACCACACCGAACCATTCATCAAACATCCAGGCGCGCACATCGATCCTGTAGGATCTGCAAAGAGGTTTGCTGTCACGTGTTGATAGTAAACAGAGACTCTGACGTCAGGTTCTGCTTTGAACACACTAAGCCCCCCGATGTTTTGCTGGTAATGCAACTTGGGCATGCGTGAAATGAATGCTGGGAGCGTGTGGCAGCCATGATATGTGTGCGTAGGCATTCTGAGTCGTGAAGTATAAACTGGCCATAAGAGTCTCCAGTTAACTTAGGTGACATGTTTGTGGGATGTCAGAAAAAACTGGAGTCTACCAAGAAAAACCCACACAGCCATGGAGGAAACATTCGAACTTGACAAAGACGGGGTAAGGACATAAACCCAGTCTCTTGGGGTTGTTCTAGCCACTATGCCACCATGACAGTTTAACATACATACATATTCTACATTTTAGTAAGGGAAGAATAGAGATTGTACAAACTATCCAGAAAAAATGCATTGAGGTATTCAGCGCATCTTAGATTTTATAAATGTCTGCATGTTTTTACATTGAAAATTCAATAATATTTTTTCATTTCGATTCAAATAACAGACAAGTAAAACCTGACAGAACATATGAAACCAATTTTCAATATTTACTTCATAAATAATGTCATTCAGCATCCTTAAAGTGTCAGAAGGTAATTGCCTTCTTTAGCTATACTAACTGGTTACACCACCTTTAACTGAACAATGAAGGAGTGGCAGTTAAAACAAAGTCAGCTTGAGTGACGTCACTTGCTAAACAAATGCAGCAATCTTGTTTCAAAGGTAACTTTTTTTTGTTTAATTATGATGGAAGGGATATGCAGTGAGGTATCTGTTTGAATAATACAGGGTGAGTCAAAACTATGTTAACACTAATGGATTATTTTTAGCTTGACCCCATACCTTTCCAGGTCGATGAATAAGTCGTGGTGGGCCATTGCCACGGCCTCCACACTCCCCTGATTTGACACCCGTGATTTCTGATTATGGGGTATGGTGAAGGAGCGTGTGTATAGCAGGAAAGTTCATGATATCAATGACCTGAAGGACAGAATACGGACTGTGGTATCATCTATTCCCTGTGAAATATGTGTCCAGGCTTTAAATGTCACTGTTGCTCGTTGGTTTTTGTATGTTGAACATGATGGCAAACAGGTTGAGACATTCCTGTAAATCATCTTACACATATGAAGAAGTATTTTTGTGAATAAATTGTTTCCGCTATTCAAATGATAACATAATTTTGACTCACCCAGTATATAGAGTATACTGCAGATCCATTCTTACTGTTCTCTGAGAGGAGTTGTTCTTGATAAGGTATAGTAATGTCCAGTTCACCGATATTTTAATCATTAAAATGTCAGAACTTTAGAAAAATGGGCCATTTAGCCCAAGGAGCTTGTCAATCTTATTCATCTTGATTGTTCAAAATAACATCAAGTCAAGATCTGAAGGTCCTTAAAAGTCCTACTGTTTACCACACTACTCGGCAGTTTATTTCACGAGTCTACAGCTCTTCGCATCAACTGAAACTTTGTAACATTTGTGAAAAATCTGCCTTTAACCAGTTTCGAACTGTGTCCCCATGTTCTTGCTGCAGAATTATTTTAAAGTAACAATTGGGATCTACTGTACTGTAGTAATTTCTTTCACAATTTTAAACTCTTCAGTCATGTCCCCACTTACTCTCCATTTGCTTAAACTGAAAAGGTTCATCTGCTTCTATCACTCCTCATGATTCATACATCTTAGTCTGAACTAAGTCACTCTTATTGGGATTTTCTCGAGCACTGTGCTGTCTTTTTTTGTAATATGGTGTCTTCCAGGTGAGGCTTCACCAGTGTGTTATGTAACTTGAAAATAACCTTGCTTGACTTGTACTCTACACATCGTGCTACAGTGCATGACCTGACATCTGTTACATTTCTTGATTGTTTCTGTGTCTTGATGTTGATTGTGATGAGTCCACTAGGGCTCCCAGGTCCTTGTCGTAAGGTGTACTTTTAAGTTTCGAACCTCCCATTTTGTAGTCAAGTCTAACACTTTACTTCCTACATGCAATACATTTTATTTACTTACATAAAATTTTATCTCCCACAAATCTCCCCAAGCCTGTATGCTATCTTAGTTCCTCTGTAACAATTTAGCTGATTCTACATTATCTGCCCTAGTCTGATTATCATTTGCAAACTTAACGTCTCGGTGTTTCTGTGGTAATTTGCATAGCTAGGACACAGTAAAGGAAGAAAGAAACCAACTTATTTCATCTAGTGCCCTTCTATAATAACCACTGTAGTTGCACTCTAGGTCCTTATTGACAGGTGAAAAGAGTGACAGTGACATTTTTGCTGCCTTGCGTATCTGACACCATGACTGTAAGTCGGTCAGTCATTATCCAACCTGCTATATCCTAACACAGGGTCAAGGGGATCTGCTGGAGCCAATCCCAGCCAACACAGGGCGAAAGGCAGGAACACATCACGGGCAGGGCACCAGCCCACCGCAGGGCACACACACCCACACACCAATCACACACTAGGGACGATTTAGAATTGCCAGTGCACCAAACCTGCATGTCTTTGGACTGTGGGAGGAAACTGGAGCACCCGGAGGAAACCCACGCAGACACGGGGAGAACATGCAAACTCCAAGTTCCATGCTATCTCCACATACTCAGTGTTTGTATGTGTGACTCCATCATTCTACAATGGGCGCCTGACAGACAAAGCGACTCATAGTGAGTCAGGGGTTGGGAATGTGCTGGTAGCCTAAAGGTCGGCTTAGCAAGTTTTCATACCAGCGCATCTTCTAATTACAGGCAGGCGTTACTCGCTTCTTATTAGTTTAGTGTACAGTACACTCCTCTTAATTAAAGTCCAACACAATACAGAATTGCTAGATAAGGATCGAGAATGTGAACAGAACATGTCTGTCAGCATTTTTGTTGGCAATACAATTTTTTTGTTTAGTTTCTTGTTTTGACTATTTATGCCAAACCGTAACAATGTAATCCCGTTTAGGACTTTCTGGCATGTTTGAGGCAGAAATCAACACTGACTTGAATGCCAGTGAGCCTCAAGTTCAGGTTCAAGTTGGGGAGCATGCACTGGTACAGTGCATTGCCGTACCCACTACACGACGAAACAACGGGATCCCAGTTGGCAACCCCCCCAGGCAGACACACGGTCCAGTCCAACCCTCTGGAAATGACCCTCTATCTGCCGCAGCCAGGTATTACGTGGGCGAACCCTTAGCCTGGTCCAACCACTCGAGTCCCCAACAATGAGGATCTTACGAGCTGGATCACCCTCTGGGAAACGCGTCACATTGCCGTAGTGCCGTAACTGATGCTCCCTTACAATGCAGGTAATGTGCCTCATTCAGGACTCCATGAGCAACCGATCATTCGACATGAAGTCAAACCAACAGTACCCAAGGATTTTCCGGAGAGACACAGTACCAAAGGAGTCCAGTCTTTGTCTCACGTCACTCGATAGCGTCCATGTCTCGCAACCATATAGCAAGACAGGAAGCACCAGGACTCTAAAGACTTGGACCTTTGTCCTTTTGCATAGATATCAGGAGTGCCACACACCCCTTTCCAGCGACCCCATGACTCCCCATGCTCTTCCAATCTGTCTACTGACTTCATAGGAAGAGTCACTGACTTCATAGGAAGAGACATGAATGTCACTGCCAAACCTCTCGACAAGGTCGACACTCTCCGCAGACAGACACACTGCTGATGGTTGTGCCCAAGAGGTCATTAAAGGCCAGGACACTCGCAAGCACAGACACTTAGACTCCTCACTCAATCTCTCGAGTGCCCTGATCAGAGCCTCCATTGACTCTGCGAAGATCACAGCATTGTCAGCAAAGTCCAGATCCGTGAATCTTTCTTCACCAACAGATGCCCCACAGCCGCTGGACCCCACGACAATGCAAGCATTGAACAGAGTAGGAGCAAGAACACACCCCTGATGAACTCCAGAATCAACTGGGAAAAACACAGAGGTTCTGTCTCCACTCTCCACAGCGCTCACAGTACCAGTGTACAGGCCAGCCATGATATCCAGCAACCTCGAGGGGATCCTGCGAACCCTCAGGATGTCCCACAGGGCGGCTCGGTCAACTGAGTCAAACGCTTTACAAAAATTGACAAAGGCTGCAAAGAAACTCTGCCGATATTCGTGTTTGCGCTCCATGAGAACCCTCAGTGCCAGGATGCAGTTGATGGTAGACTTCTTAGTCGTAAAACCAGACTGTCCCGATCGCTGGTAGGTGAGCAAATGATCATGGATGCTATTGAGGACGACCCTAGCAAGGACCTTACCCGGCACTGAGAGTAGTGTTATCCCCCTGTAGTTGCTGTAATCCAGGCGATCACCCTTCCCTTTCCAGATAGGGACGACAAGTCCCGTTTTCCAGTCAGTTGGGATGATGCCAGTCTCCCAAATGGAAGCAAAGTTTGCTTGCAATGCCAGGAGGACAGCCTTACCACCAGCCTGGAGAAGTTCACCCCGGACACCACAATTTCTTGTAGCCGTTCCTCCCCTCAGCTGGTTCACCACCTGTGCAATCTCAGTGAGACTGGGTGGTTCACAGCTAATTGGAGGATTGGCCTCAAGGACCCAGAGATATCCAACGTCCTAGCCGGAGGATCAGCTTTGAACAACTGCTCAAAGAAACCAGCCCAGCAGGTCACAACTCCAGTGTCATCCGTAAGGATCATTCCATCAGTTGCCCTGACTGCGACTCTCCAAGGAACAGATTCAGATGTGTGTAATGCTTCGATTCCTCTGTAAGCAGGACGTGGGTCGCTAGACCACAGAATGTGTGTCACTTGGTCACAGATTTCTCTAACAAACACCTCTTTATCTGCCGTCAGAGCCCTCATAGCGGTCGCTCTCATTTCCCGGTACAGACCAGAGCTGCCATTGAGCCGTGCTCTGCGACTCTTCTCGATGATATCCAGTGTGCCCTGAGAGATGAAACACCTCCTTCTGGAAACACCGGTAACACCAACACAACCCTCAGCAACCTTCAGAGTCTTGTCATGGAAGGTCTCCCACATCACATTAGGATCGGCAGTCGCACCCAAATCTACAAGTTGCTCACACAAACTGCGTGCAAACTCATTAGAAACAGCCTGGTCTTGGAGTCTTCTTAGTAGGTGGTAACCTGCTGGACCTAAGCTGGATCCTAAGAGTAGCAGCAACAAGTCTGTGGTCAGAATTCACAAACTGGGCACTTCTGTAGACCCTGCAGTTTTTGCAAGAGCCTCCAGCATCTGCCCACGAGGATGTGATCGATCTCCTTCACCGCACCACCACTATTAGAGTACCAAGTCCAGCGATGCGGTTCTGGGCGCTGGAAACAGGATGCAGCGATTCACAGCCCCTGACCTTTTGCAAAGTCAAGGAACATGGAGCCACTTTTACCATGGTCATCTTGCCGGAGAGACAAGACGTTCCATGCGCCCACCTGTATGGGCCGCCTCAAATTGGGACCCGAGTGCTGCCGTGCAGCGTGCGACGCCTCAGCACCACACCAGTTCCAATCCCCAACAGACCTGACCCTATTGGCTCTCCAACGGTTTTGACTCTTCCGGGGATGGGGCTCCCGAGGGCATTCCCCCATCCCCTTCTCGATGCAAGCGGCCTTCCTATGGGCGGCGGCAGCAGAGCTACTCCCACGGAGAGCAAAAAGGAGTCCTTTCTGTTGTCTCGGAGCTGTGTGAGGTTTTTTTTTGATTGCTGGAGTGCCAATCCTGCCACCAACACCCATGATTTGCAGTTTAACGTCATACCTAGCCACAAGGCAGACTCCAAATCATTCATAACAGGCATGTCCTGCGTCGTCAGTCAGGTTACAGAGAAAGTCTTTCGATTGAAACTAGGAGTTGCTGGTGGGAAATCCCACTCAAAGACACAAAGAATGTGCCATTATTTACACAGGCAGTGGCCCACCTAGGATTTGAGCCCAATCTGCTCACTGGTAAGAGTAATGAGCAGACAAGTGAAAATGGCAGAGAAATACCATAAATCACTGCTTTCCTTTAGTTTCTCATTTTCTTTGTGCCTGTATCTGTTGCTGCTGAAAGAGGTGTTGTTGAAGCAACAGAAGACACTTACCCTGTGGTGTGTTTGGAGATCCCAATACCCCAGTGCAATGTTGGGGGCACTGTGCTGTAAAAATGGCGCCATCCTTCAGATGAGATGTAAAATGGAGGACCTGACTCTCTGTGGTCATAAAAGATCCCTGGGCATCTTTCGGAATGAGCAGGGATGATCCTGATGTCCTGGCTAAATTGCCCATCACACCTTGGTCATTCTGGCTCCATAATTACCCCCTGCCTCTGATTGGCTAACTATCTTTCACCCCTTCACCACCTACCAGCTAATGTGAGGCAAGCATACTGGTGCAAAAATGGCTGCTGTCACATTTTCCAGGTGGATGCTGCACATTGAAGTTCAGGGTGATGTTTTAAGATGGGTGCAGAATTGGCTCTGACAAAGGAAGCAGAGGGTGATGGTACGAGAAACCTTATCAGAAACAACTGATGTTAAGAGTGGTGTCCGACAGGGGTCAGTGGTATGGCCACTGCTATTTTTAATATATATAAACGATTTAGATAGGAATATAAGTAACACACTGGTTAAGTTTTAAGATGATACCAAGGTACAGTATGTGGACTGGCACATAATTTGAAATATGTTAAATCATTTCAGAGGGACTTAGACAGCATACAGGCTTGGGCAGCTTTCTGGTAGATGAAGTTTAATGTCAGTAAATGTAAAAGTATTACACATAGGAAGTAAAAATGTTAGGTTTGAATACACAATGGGAGGTCGGAAAATTAAAATTACACCTTATGTGAAGGATTTAGGAGTCGTAGTGGACTCTACGCTATCAACTTCCAGACAGTGTTTAGAAGCCATTAAGAATGCGAACAGAATGTCAGGTTATATAGCATAATGTGTGGAGTACAAGTCCAAGGAGGGTCTGCTCAACCTTTATAATGCACTGGTGAGGCCTCATCTGGAGTACTGTGTGCAGTTTTGGTCTCCAGGCGACAAAAAAGGACATAGCAGCTCTAGAAAAGGTCCAGTGAAGAGCGACATGGCTGATTCCAGGGATACAGGGGTTGAATTATAAAGATGAAAAGAGCGGAGCCTTTTCAGTTTAATCAAAAGATGATTAAGAGATGACATAAATAAAGTGTTTAAAATTATGAAGGGAATTAATACAGTGGATCGAGACTGTTATTTTAAAATGAGTTCATCAAGAACACAGGGACACAGTTGGAAACTTGTTAAGGGTAAATTTCGCACAAACATTAGGAAGTTTTTCTTTACACAGAGAACCATAGACACTTGGAATAAGCTACCAAGTAGTGTGGTAGACAGTAAGACTTTAGAGACCCTCAAAATGTGACTTAATGTTATTGTGGAAGAATTAAGTGAATAGGACTAGCGAGCTTTGTAGGGCTGAACGGCCTGTTCTCATGTAGATTGTTCTAATGTTCTAACTGGTGGTGGTTGAAGTGGCTCCCTACTCAATACGTAAAGTACTTTGAGAAGTCAGAAAAGCACTATATAAATGTAAAGAATTATTACAATTATTATTTTATTATTGTTATTATCATCAGCTTTTAGATACAATTAAGGGGACAAAAAGGAAAAGGTCAAATTAAAAAGAAAATGGCAAAGAAATGTATACCTTTTTGCCAATGCAAAAGTGCAACTATTTATGAATTACTCAAAAATATTAGTAGGCAGATGATATACATGGTGGGGTTTTAAGTTTCTTTTCCTTACAATTGCAATCGCCAAGCTTGTATCAGTAGAACAAAATGTCTACACATGACAGGAAGAGAGTCTGGTGATTTTCTTTTTCCCCAACAAGACACCTTTATTTACATACTAAACTAAACTTAACAGGACTAAACACTTTTCTTCTTCTGCCAAGGGCATGACTATTCCTGAAGGCAAAATACAATTTGTTTTTGTGGATTCTTTTTTTTTTTTTTTTGCAAATTGAAACTGCACGTTTGAGGCAAGTTCAGTTTTGTGCAAATTGTTTCATTCATCACTAGCTGCCAGTATTTGAATACAATTAGGGAGAAAACAATAGAAAAAGGTGAATTACGCAAAGGAAACATAAGCATTTAAAGTTTGTTCAAAAATACAAATATTTTACAAATTTCTAAAAATAAAAGAAGAAGAATTACTACATCAATTAAAAGAATGAATGATACACTATTGTGAAACTGGCTGGACTACAAATCTGCAGCCATGGGGTCCCCAGTAAACTGTAGTTGAAAACCTTTGATTTAGAAGAAACGTTCATTTTATTTTGGTCTTTTTGTAAAAAGTCAAGCTTACCATTGTGGCATCGGGATCCAGACCATCCAACTGGACATCTGCAAACGTAAGGAGCTATACATTTGCCTCCGTTCAAACATGGAAGAATGCAGAGGGCTGAAACAAAAGCAAGCAATATTTATTAAGAAGGCAAGTCATTCATTTGAAAAAGAGCTATATGCCACTTTATAAAAAGACATCACAACTGCAAAATATCACACAATATTTTTTTCATTCGTTCATTTTCTAAACCAGGGGTGCCCAATGCGTCGATCGCGATCGATCGGTAGATCGCAAAGGTAGTGCAGGTAGATCGCGTTGCATTCAAAAAAAATTTTTAAACGTTAGTCTATCATATATCCTCCCTATGGCATTTGCCACTTGATTGACATACAGGCCCGTCTGAGATCTCTTTTCTTTTAATACATTGGTCATCATGCACGCACAGTCAAACGCGCGAGCTACTGCAAAGCTCCGGCTGTGATCTAGTTAGCCTTCCAATTTATATTGACTAAAGAAGGGATTTAAAAAAAATGTTTGAGGAGGGTATGGGCTGAGAAGAGGATTTTTTTTTCTCACAATGTCACAATTGAAGTGCGTTTGTCTGACGTCCGTGGTTCGATCCCCGATGTGGGGTGCAGTGGAGTGTGTACGCCTACTCTTTGCATTATTTGACAGTTAACTATGTAACATTCTATGATCTGCTTCTCGCAACTGAGAGGGCACCTGTGGCGGATGTTTGCTGACTTGCAGACCAACCACACGCGTTACCTGGTAGGTAACTCCCGTGCAATCAGATTGTGATTCAGGCTTCGAATGCTATATATATATATAGCATTTTTAATGTAGGTAGATCATTTCGACCTGGTCATTTTAAAAGTATCTCGCAAGCCGAAAAAAGTGTGGGCACCCCTGTTCTAAACTCTTCTTGCAGGCAATAATTCTGCTTGAAGGGTCAGGCATACTCAGTCATTCACAGACTGACCCACACAAGCAGAAGACCCCTAATGTTTTAGTCCTTTCGATGTAATTTAAGTGTTTAAAATCTTTTTTTTTTTATTTTTATTCTTGCAGGGAGGTTGGCTCATATTATCGTTTAATATTAAGTCTTGATTGTGCCCTTAACTTGACTTTTTAAATATTTATGCTCTCACCCTACAGCACTCGGGCCTCAGTTCGATTCCAGGGTACCAGGCCCAGCTACCAGCTGTATGAAGCTGCCATATTCTTCCTGTGACTACTTGGAGTTCCTCTGAGTTCGCCTGTTTTGACACACATACTGTAGCCCACGTACTGACATACTCATCGACTATTCTAAAATTCAGCCGAGTGTGAATGAGAATCTTAGGTCATGGTCCTCAGTAGGAAAAGGTGGGCTGTCCTCTCCGAAAGGGTGGTGAGTTACTGCCTCAAGTGCAGGAGTTTAAGTACCTTGGGATCTAGTTCATGAGTAAGGGGAAAATGGATGGTGAGACTGACAGATGGATGGGAGTGGCAAGCACAATTATACAGCTGCTATACCGATCTGTGGTTGTGAAGAAGGAGCAGAGTCAGAAGGCAAGGTTCTTGATTTACCAGTCAATCTACGTCTCTGCCCTCATCTATAGTCGAGCTTTGGGTAACGACTGAATGAATGAGATCATGAGTACAAATGGCTGAAATGAGCTTTCTCGGCAGGGTGGCTGGGCTTTCCCTCAGAGATAGAGTGAGAAGCTCAGAAAAGAGCTGATGACCCACCAAATAAAGATCTGGATATGGATGCCTCCCTGTGGAGGTTTTATAGACACAGTCAGTTAGGAGGAGACCCTGGAGAAGGCTCGCTGGGAGGATTATATCTCTCAGATGGGCTGGGAACACCTTGAGATCCTACAGTATGTGTTGGAAAGAGTGGCTGGGAAAGAGATGAATGGCCCTCACTGCTAAAACTGTTGCCCACCCCCAATTGACCTTCAGATTATTGGTGGAAAATGAATGAATGAATGAATGTTTAGATGTGCACACAGACTGAAGGTGAATGAATATTTATTTGATCAATAATTGGGTGTTTTAGACCACTTTGCAGAGATCTGTTTTCTCTTTGACATAACATTGTCTTGATCAGTATGCAAAAAGCCAAATCAAATCCATTGTGATTCAATGTTATATAACAGAAAAATGTGGAAACTTCCAAGTGGGGGTGAATACTTTTTATAGACAGTGTTTTTGTTAATTTCAGCAAAAGTATAGGTTTCCACAGAAAACATTGCATTTAGATTAGTGTCTGTACTTCATTCTAAATGTACAAAACTGAGTTGATGTGAGGTAAAATACAAGTAACTTACGCTCTTCACAATACATGCCACTCCATCCCTCTGCACATGAGCACAAATTGGGCTTTTTACACGTTCCTCCATTTTGACAAGGGAACCTGCACACCGCTAAAACAAAAGACAGGATAAGATTCCAAGGACAGGCATGCAAGGTTGGAATAGTTCTGCTTCTACTGTAACTTCAAACTTTCTGTTATTTGATCTTGGAAGGATAAATAATTTATGACAGTGTTATGAAGAACTAACCGGCTAGAAGAGGAACAACAGCTTTAAAGATCAAAACATAAGAACACCTTACAATGGAAGTTGTTTATTATATGTCTTACCCACCAAGAGACTGTATAGCTTATGCCAGGCAGAAAGGGAGCTCTTCATTAAGCAGACAGAGTGCCCAAGTGGCTGAGGAGCTGGACTGAAAATAGCAAGTCACGTTTTCATTATCATTTCTGACTCCTAAGCAAGCCATGGCAACTGCATTTGCTCCTGTTGCAGAAATGTACTGTAAACCCTTTGTACTGTGTGGGATGGGACGGTTTATAACAGGGCACTAATGTACGTACTATAGTTTGCCAAAGGCAGAAAATTGCCCTGGTTAGTTAATAGAGATTACACAACCACTGACTGGAACCTGAGATAAGTGGTTGGGTGCCATGATACTGATGATGCAAAGAATGAACTATACAAGATGTAGCTTCACATTTCAGGCATCATACAATACCAAACAGAGAGTCACGTCCTTACAAGTGAACTGTCAGTGTCCCCTAGCTGTGGCCTGCTTGGGGAGTGTGGAGTTTTCAGACAAGAATAGTAAGATGGTATTTTTTTTTGCAAAGCATGACCCGAGGGACACTGAAAGAGGTTTTGTTTTTATGCAGCAGTCTGCTTCAGAAGCAAATCATCCAACTTCTTATGGATAGTTGAAATGTGGCTATTTTACCTTTTATATAGGACTAGCCATGTGCGCCCAACTACGTTGCGAGTGTTAAAGTTGTCTGTGAAGGGCTCCCTGTTTAAACGCGGCTGCCAGTCATGAACCGGGCCCTTCGTCGCACAGCATTATGATTTTTTATAAGGGAAACAAAATTACAAAAGAAAACCCTTGGATATTGATTCGATAGGAACGGACTACTCTGAATCACTTTCCAAATAGTAATTTTGTGGCGGTTGTAGGAGCATTTCTGCTTCTGTCCGTTCACAGTCCGTCTTGTTTTCACGATGCTGTTGTTTCCTCTCACGATCTTTTCTCAACCTTTCTCTAATCTCGCAGGTTGCTTTGTGGCAATCCAAAGAGTAAGGCAATATACACGGAGCAATGGTTATAAAAGGGGGACACATAGGTATCCAGGCTCATTAAAGCATAAATAGGGATCACTTCACTGACATGTGAGCAAGCCACGGTACAACTGTGAGACGCGCAGCACTCGCCGGCTACAACGTAACAATAATATTTTCCAGAACGTGCTGTTACGTTGTCATTCATTTTACCCACTGTCTTTCTTTCATTCATATGTTACGTTGGCACGTACCTTTTATCTTCAGCAATCTCATTCTCTAACCAGGCCTCAGGAGCTAACCAGCGTAACACTGTCCACCACCCCTTTCGTTATTCCGGTAACAACAATGTACTAAACTGGAAGGAGGTCTACGCATGCGTGGAATTCGCGGACAAACAAAGATCAAGATTTAAATGAAGATCTCCTTAGTTAATTTAGCACAACAATTTGTTTAGTTTGAATGTCTGTGTTTTGAGGTGTGACTGGAGTACTACAGTCTTCAGTAGTATAAGCCTGGAAGAGATTCTTAATGCAATGACTATGTTTTAGCTGTCTCTCTACTGCCATCTAGTGCTTCTTCTTCTAATTCATTCGCAGACAAACAAAGATCAAGATCCAAATGAAGATTATATATAGAGATAGCATTAAGTGCCTTGAGCATAGGAAAGGTGCTATATACTGTAAATACAATTTATTATTATTATTATTAATATAGCAGAGCATACTAAATATGCAATCGGGGTAAACTCGGGGAAGAACAGAACCTAATAGATTGTGGCTGATGTTCTGTTGTACCATGACAACCTCAATTCAGGTTTCTAAAAGCACCATCATTACAGAAGAGAGTGTTTTCTTATCTTATCATTTTGCACAGTAAATAACTTAAACAATAAATCTGTTATTTTTCAAGTCACAGTTGTGGCATGGATTAATTTGCCACTGGAATTCTTGAGTAAAGCATCAAACTTGTTAAAAGAGCAAGCGTCTGTGTGTGTGTGTGTGTGTGTGAGTGGGTCTGTGTATCTTTGTTGCCATCTGGTTGCTATGTGTCTCTTTAACTTTTTCCAGGACTCCTTTAAAAGAACAGCTTCAACTGCAGTGGTCTTTCAGCTAGTTCCTCAGTTAGTTCACTTACGGTTCACTGAAGTGTTTGCCAGGAAAACCGTATAGGGCTCCATAATAAGAACTGGACTGCTTGGTGGAAAAATAATAATTTGTTCGACCAAATTAATAACAGGGTTCTGTACTACTGAATTAAGATTTAGGGAAAAGGATAAAAATAATCAATTCAAACAAGTTAGTAATTTGTTCATTCAAATGGATGAATAATTTGTTTGCACAGATTAATAATTTGGTCAAACTCATTTTGTTTTTGCATGACACCAATGCTGCTCTGTAATGTTTGTATATTTCATGTTCAGAATATTATTTGAAGTATATTTTGAAGTGAAAAATAACTGTCTTCCTTATTCTTAACGTTGGTTGAGGTGGAAACAACACCAAATCAAGTATTAGCTAGACATTTTTTGATCTCAGTCAGAATTTTTTTTTCTCTTCTTATTCCTTTAAAATAGCCACACATTTGTATTTACAGTAGATGCTGAGAAAGATGCCTTTTAATTGTCTGGAGGAAAGTAATTGCTGAATGTTTCTCACTTTTGGGTTGCAGGCAGCATCATGTGGGTTTGCGAGTTGGTGTTGTTTATAATGTACGTATGCCGAGGAGGATCACAAAGTGTGTCATACGTTGGGTCGTGAGTGGGTTGCTGCTCCGACAATCCCACTCGTTCACCCACCTCAGTCATGCTGGATTGACCAAACAGGAACCACTACCTCTCCCCAGAACGATCGCACACAATAAGCCAATGGGGACACCAACCGCTCTCCGCAGGACTGAAATCAGGTGTTAAATTCACGATGGGTGCCCTGATGATCACACTCGATTCACTAAGGTTCCAAACAAGACACTTGCATGGGAAAATGTCGGTCATGACACCAGAAAAGTTAAGAAGCACATGTTTAAATGTTTTTTACAGAAATATGCAAGGCTGATCCATCCATTGAGATCATTGTCTGGTAAGCAAATAGCAAAAGAATACACACTATTCCTTTAGGGAGACAACAAACCTTACTAGTTTTACAAATTTTTGAGATCGGTAGATAGAATATAAACTCAATCCTGGAGGGGAATCCTGCTAGTGAATTTAACCCTGCCATTTAATTCCGGGGTTCAGTACTATCTCAGCTGTCTAACAGTGAAGGTCATTGTATTTTTAAAGTTGTGCTTTTATGGAAGTGAAATATTGTGTGTGCTTTCATGGACACAGTGGATGATTTTTGCTACATTTGTGGAGAATTCACCTTGGTAGCACAGTGAAGGTTGCTTACACCATTTGTGAAAAAAGTCTACCACCTTTATTTGTACCAAATGAGTACTTTTTGCAAATAATAATCATTTTAAACAATTATATTAGTAATTTATATATTTTCTAAGTCTAAATAACTCATTTTAAAAATATGAATGTCTAAAATAGTGTTTTTTCTTTTAAAACCTTCATCTTTCATAAATGCAATGTGCGATTCTGTTGCCCGATTTGGGTCCAGCACATTCAAATCTGTAAAGAACACCTAATATTTTTGATGGGAGAAAAACAATTTTTCTGCAAACCAGTGTCACCATTTGAAAAGTATGTGTGGGTGTAGAACACTTTCATGAATGATAGTGACAGCTTCACAGCAGCAATGTATTAAATGTAACAGCTGGCCGGTGCCAAAGTGATAACAAAGCCTGATGAAAACTGTCATCTCATTTTGGATGGAACTGCCACAATATTAGGTCGATTTATTTACACCTTTTTAGCTGCAATCAGTTTTTTTTTAATTAAACATATCCAATACATACACAACAGAGGGGGCATGGAAACTTTTTTATGACTATATTAACCCCAGACAGAAAAAGATGAAAACACTAAAAATATACCTCAAGCCTTGAGAAGTGGTGAATGATAATTAAAAAGAGCACCAAAAAAAAAACAAAAAGGGACAGCAGTCTAGCAGTTGGTCGGTACATAGGGGGACTGAAGCCCAAGGACAAGAGTTACTGAACTACAAGTACATCACAGGGCAACCTCACCCAGTTCCTGATCAACTGAATTGCACTAAGCCATCTCTGAACTGTAGAGCTGGAAGTGTTACTCATCTACGATGCATAAAGTTCTAAGAGGACAACGTTAAAGAAGGATGGATGCCTTTAAGAGACAAGAAGTAACAGAATCAAGTGATCTCCAGTGGGAGGGTCTACAACAACAGTAACCTGAGTGATTACACTCTGCTGCAGTACAGAGATGGAGAAAGTGGAGAAATCCAAAAGAAGGAGAACCTGAGGTGACAAAGGAACATGCACAGAATGAATTGAGGAGAAAGATTTGACCACATAGGACCAAAAAGAAACAACCAGGGGACACTGCCAGAGTATGTGGAAGAAAGTGCCAGGGGCATTTTAGGGACATAGATGACAAAGTAGGTCTGGAGCCAATCCCATTAAGTGGCATTTGCGGTGTTGTTGGGGTTAAGGGGGAGCCTTAAACACCAGACACAACTCTACTAAACATAGTTCTAGGTTCAAATCAAATGTATTTTTTATAACAACTAGGGGGCTTTACCCCCTGCTCGCTTGCAAACCCCTTTCCCCCCTGCCAGCAGCCGCCGAAACCCCTCTTAACACTAGAATTACCAGAGCCTACGAAAAAACTCGCAAATCCGTCCCACCTTAAATCGCTTCTTAAAATCGTTCACAGCTCTCCACCAGCGTCTTTTGTCATCTAAATCAGACTGCAAGTAGCCGGCTATTCCATCCCCCCACCGACTTAGAACGTGCACAAACTTCTCCCAGCTAAGGCCTTGATTGATTTTCTGGGAGTGAAGTGGAGTTTTAGAGTGGAAATAATAGATCGTTGTTTGGAACACACGCATTTCGCGTCTCTTCTGTTTCTACAGTAATCTGTGTAAACACATTGTTAAAACAGAAACGTTTTTTATATTTTACTAGTGGATGACAAAATGTAGGCATAAACTATATAATGTATGAAGCCTGAAGTATCACACAAATACTTTCACAAAAGCTACAAATCTAACACAGCAATTGTGCTTTTATTCAAAAATATAACTGCAGAAACAAAAAGCCACCTTAACATGCGACATTGACACCCATTTATTATGACTGACTCTGTGGCGCAATAGAATCAGCTGCTGCCTTGGAATCAAAAGGTTGCGAGTTTGATCCTGCACCACTCCGTTTTGAGAAGTACACTGCTCTTAGTCTTACTATTTTAGAATAAAAACATACATTTGATTTCAGTCTGTAACAGCCGGTGTAATTTAGCTTTGTTTTTTTTTTTTTTTAGTCAGTTTTATTATCTCAGCCGCGTTCACGAGCCCAAACACATCCCACCCCCGCATCTGATACTGCTGTTTTCACATATACGTGCTGTAACAGAGGTAAACTCAGCTCCCTTCTACATCAGAGCAAGAATGCACATACCATTGCTTGCATACTAAAGTGTCAGCAGGCACTTTTCGTGGCATTACACACAGTTTTGAGCATGCCCTCTGCACACTACTTGTGACTTTAGGCTTTAGGAAGTAAGTAAATAAATAAAGGTAAATCGTGTCATAAAATGATTTCTTCAAAACGTTGAATGTTATTTATTTGGCACGGACATGTCTGCATGCACTTTTTGTGGCATTACACATGTATTTTTTGAGCATGTCCGTGCCAAATAAATAACGCTGTTCGTTTTCAAATAATATTGCATTTCTCTCTATGCTGTGGTTTCTATTACACACCTGAAAGAAAGAGACAATATATGTGAAAACATCATCGCACAAATGCAATATTATTTGAAAACAAACAGCGTCCGATCAGCTGTAAAAGTATGGCATTTCTAAATATTTGCTTTTTTTCAGTTTGATTCTCTCAGTCAGAGTGTATATTTGTCTCTTATTCAGTGCACGCAAGAACATGCAGGTAGCCAGATGCTGTGTGCTACAACATGCTGGCGGTGATCAACGCACATTTTAAAAAAAGAAAGAGACAAATATATGTGAAGTTTTGAAGAAATAATTGTTGTGTTAGATTTGTACCTTCTGTGAAAATATTTCCTTTGATATTTGGACTTCAGGCTTCATACATTATATAGTTTATGCCTACATTTTGTCATCTACTACTAGAATAAAAAAAATGTTTCTGTTTTAACAATGTGTTGACACAGATTACTGTAGAAACGGAACAGACATGAAATGCGTGTGTTCCAAACAACGATCTATTAATTCCACTCTAAAACTCCACTTCACTCCTAGAAAATCAATCAAGGCATGAGCTGGGAGAAGTGTACTTGCAGCTTTTCTTTTATCAGCACATTTAGATTAACAAAAGAAGCTGGCGGAGAGGTGAGAACGGTTTTAAAAAGCGATTTAAGGTGGGACGGATTTACGAGTTTTTTCATAGGCTCTGGTAATTCTAGTGTTAAACAGTGATACAATTGGAAACAAATACATTTTTTTTAACTCCTCTTTGGCGTGCTGCTACTACCCTCACACGTGATTTGCAATTCGCTTGCCTACCCCCTTTGCCAATGATAGGCGGCGTTGTGAAGAGGGGGGCTGAGCGCACCCCAAGGAGACGCGGCTGCTCCTCCGAAACCGCTCTTAAACGGCGATACATTGGCAAATAAGTAACAGGTGTTTTTTTTCACCTTTGCTTGAGAAGCTGTTGACTTGCTGCTGCTGCGTGCCGAGTAATCTGCATTTTGTGCAGAACTTTGAATGTTTAAAAGTCTGTACAGAACCTGAATATTCGATCTCTTTTTGCTGTTCCGTTATTTCCCAGAGTAATATTTTCAGATTTTTTGCGCTAATGCGATCTTTACTCTCATTTTTTGAGACTTTCGAATTTTCCTACTTCCATTATCACTAACCTGCTCTACATGTGTATCACAGGACTTGCGTCTGAAGTATGACTTGACTTGTCCATCTCGCGGGAAGTGAAAGTGTCTCTGTTGGTTCACCGACAAAAGTGTGATAGACATATGCGCCCAGATAAAACCGCAACCAACAAATGAGCGCCAACAAAGCCGCTAACTGGTTTTCGACAAATGTGCGCCGACAAAATCGCTAGAGAGGCCAAGAGAGTGGGACACCTTTGCTGCAATTATTCCTACATATGCAGGGCATGATCTTAAGGACTATCTGCGTGCAGTGCTGATGGCATGCCGCGTCTCATAATATGGACTTCTAAAATAAACATTATTATATATGCTTTAAACTAGTAATTCATATTTAATGAAACTTTCGCGATTGTGTCGGGGCAATTTTGTCTGCGCGATTTTGACGGCGCATTTTAATCTGCGTTATTTTGTCGGCACGCATATGTCTATCGCGCAAATGTCGGGTCACATCTCTGTCTCTTTTCAAAAGATCACGTATCGTCTCCAGGAAAAGGTTTCGTCTTCTCGAAAAAAAATTTTTTTATAGTAGAGAGATATGTTCATGAGCTTATCTCAGTCTAGCACAGTATAACTATGCACTCCCATTTTCTTCCACTGCTGATTAGTGAGTATTGTGCTCTTCCGACTAACTTAGATTAATTTTTTATGGCAGACCCTTGAGAATGTTCCGGGGCAACAACATTGCAAGACAGAAGACCTCCTAGATCATACATAAGCTTCCCAAAATAAGGAGGTCCATTCCCCACAGTGTACCCTGGTAGCAGCCAAGGACCCCGACATAGCTGCATCCTTGTGGGTGTCCAAACTGGGACCCAGACAGTTAAGCACTGTCTTTGTTGTCTTTGTTTTGCTGCCTCCCAGATGGCTAAGAAACCATCCTCAACCCCAGTTGGGATACCAGTCCTTTGTCCCTTCCACTTACACTGTGTATAAATTTAAACTGGGTGTGTGGGTGATTGAAGTTTTTAGATAGGTTTTTAACATTTCTGAATATAGAATTCCAGTACACCATTGTATGGGAAGGAAGATCACAAGATCATACAGTGAGAAGTGTTAGGGGTTTATAGGAAGCTTTATACAGCAAGGAGTAGAGAGAGGCTGCGGGTCTGGATATAGGGAATATGAAAACTGCAAAAGTGTAAAGTGGGTGACAAAGGTGAGCAGAAGTGAGAGGAATTACACGTGTTCTGAGCACAGACCTCACATGGAGACAAAGAAAAAGGAATGACAAATCTGAACTGCAAGGACAAGAACACCTCAAGTCCTGAACCACTGAAAATGTCTTCTGTATACTCCTTCTTGACCAATTATGAAAAATGGTACAGTATAATGTTGGATTGTTAAAAGGAGGGGTTTGGAGAGGAGATCTTGGAAGTGAACCCAAGAATTTCTCAAGGCAATGCAGTGCCTGGAGGGCTCATGAAATAAAGGAGTTTGGGGGCTAAGATTTTAATCTGCAAAACAGAGAAGGGAGTAAGGAACGAGGATGGAAGGAGACACAGTCCTGCTCCATTTGTAGCCAGGAAGGATGATTTAGCAGAGAGTTGATCTAGAGCCAAGTTGCGCAAAGGGTATGGTCCCAATGGTACAATTCAAAGTCAGGAAGGGAGACAACACCCAACCAGATTTTATTTCAGACCAGAAGTTGGAATATGGAGACAGAGGGAGCATAGCATGTGTAAAATTAAAGCATGGGTAATATATTTATCTTAATTAATGAAAGATTAAGATGCTTTCATAATATGGCAGTAGTTAGAGGCTGTGAGGTCACATAGAGAGGCAGTGATGCCCTCACCCAGATATATGAAAGCTACAACTTAATTATTACATTTATTTTATATATTAAAAAAAAATGAATTTAACTGAAGAACTAATTTCTAATGGTGTTCAATGGGATTGGTCATTTTCTGGGCAAAAATAAAAACACATCATAAAATTTTATCTTAATACAAAAAATTTTATTGTCCATTGTAACTAACCACAGTAATAATTTCATTTCAAGCAAGACAGCAGCACTGAAGAATTTCAGTGTATACGGTGTCTTAGGTCTTTCATATTTGCTTGTCTTTGAATAAATCAGAACCTTAATGTGCCGTACCTTTGCATGAAGGTGGTGAAGTCCATGTTCCATTTTCCAGACATGTAATCCTGCTTGGTCCTTCTAGCATGTATCCTCCAAAGCACGTGTAAGCAATTACATCTCCCGAAGGAAAGTTTATCCTCCTTATTAAAGCATTCGGAACATGAACTGGATAACTGCAAGGAATTTCTACAGAGAGAACAGACACACGCACACAAATAAATGTCTCTTTTTGTACAATAATAGTCTCATGAAGTAGCAAACAATAGCTGATAGCATCTGTGGAAAAAAGAAATTATTATGAACAAAGATGTAGTTTAAAAGGGAAATAGGCCTAACCACAAAGATGACAAATAACTGTATTTTGGGCAAACTTTATATGTGAAGAAATAATCTTTTAAAATGCACGCTTTAAGGAAGAGTCTTATGACTCATTAATAGTCAAAAATGCTAAATTTTAAGCTAGAAGTGATTATTTTTATCTAAGCTGTATGTCTGCTATCCTGCTACTCAGGATGTTGGCAGGATGTGTACGTGATAGCTGACTTATAAATGTCTGTAAGAAAAAGAGGAATGAGAGATTTTGCTATTGCTGAGTCCTGAGCTGACAAGTGCTGCAAGTGTCTGTCTACTCGCCAAGACTCACAAAGAATAAAGATGTGTATTGATTCAACAAAATGTATCTATCTTCTGCTGTCTTCTCTCTTTAAACCCGCGTCCACACATCCACTATTATTCTCTTTCTTACCTGCTGTCTCACTCAAGTAGTAAAGTTTCAAGATAAAGTTGCCCTGGACAATTCTAGTTTATAGTTATATGCTTTCATACTGTGCCACTGAAATAAACCTAAACTCTATTTTGGTGACATTAATATAGACTGAAAGTAGCAGAGTAAAAGAACCATTTTTTAGGTGCTTTAGTATATAATGTGTCACACACATGCGCATGAGAGGCAGCTAAAAGGTCTGAACGAGAGTAATTCCATGCCAGACCAGGGGGGTGCAATAGTGCACTCTTTTTCTGGCTTTTCTGCAGACCGTTCAAGGTAAATTCTGTCTGGCCCTGATGACATCACTTCCGGTGCTGAACCCTTTGATGACACCACTTTCCGGGCCCTTTAATGGCGTCACTTCCAGGTCCAAGCCTATGGATGAAAACCCTTCCGGTTCCAGCCCTTTTGATGTTACTTCCTATACTGGCTTTAAAGCCACCATCTTCTGTCCCCTCAGTTCTGTTTTGGACTCCGAACAGTACACATCTGTACAACATCTAATCCTATTTTACAGACAGGATATAATATATGGGTGGCTGCCCCAAAACTTTTTTTGGATTCTTTGTCAATTATTGTAACAAATGTGAACAACATCTGCTACGATGTCCACAAGAAATGACTCATTTCCAGTCAAACTATTTTCTTGAAATCTATTCATAACAATTTCACCCTTATTAAAGCAGGCTTGGAAGAAAAGTAATTAATCAGCTTGTCTAATATATTTATATTTCCAGACTGTGCTTATTGTAATTCGATTTCCTTATATTTTAAAGCACATTTTCCACCTCTGACTTTTTATTTTGCATGCTACTCTTCCTTTTGTTCTTATGTTTGTTTCTTTCTGTCTGTCCTGTTTTGCCTTTTCATTTTTTTGGCCTTGTGATGTTTTATTTTGTTGGCTGTTTAGGAGACATTTCATTTTTGGCAGGCACATAAGCTGATTATGCGGTGGGCTGGTGCCCTGCCCAGGGTTTGTTTCCTGCCTTGCGCCATGTGTTGGCTGGGATTGGCTCCAGCAGACCCCTGTGACCCTGTATTTAGGATATAGCGGGTTGGATAATGGATGGATGGACATATGCTGATTACATATTACATTCATTTTATCACAATTTTTCACAAGTTAGTTTTGCGGCTTGTTCAGGAATTAACATCACAATATTTCCCTTATTCAGTCTATCAGCTAACTAGTGTGACTGCATGCCATCAAATTGTCATCTGATAAAAAAAATATATTTTGATTAAAGAATTTTTCATTTCTGTTTGACATGGCAGACAGCCTCTCTCCCTTGGTAAAAGTAGGTTGGGAAGAAAGGCAACATTTTCGCTGTTTAGATATATATACTATATATAATATATATATATATATATATATATATATATATATATATATATATATATATATATATATATATATATATATATATATATATATATATATATATATATATATATATAAAACTGCTCAAAAAAATTAAAGGAACACTTTGAAAACACATCAGATCTCAATGGGAAAAAGAAATCCTCCTGGATATCTATACTTATATAGACTGGGTAATGTGTTAGGAACGAAACGATACCACATCGTTTGATGGAAATGAAAATGAGCAACCTACAGAGCCCTGAATTCAAAGACGCCCCAAAAATCAGAGTGAAAAATTATGTGGCAGGCTAGTCCATTTTGCCAAAATTTAATTGCAGCAACTCAAAATTGTACGCAGCACTTTGTATGGCCCCTGTGTTCTTGTATACATGCCTGACAACATCGGTGCATGCTTCCAATGAGATGACAGATGGTGTTGTGGGGGATCTCCTCCCAGCTCTGGACCAGGGCATCACTGAGCTCCTGGACAGTCTGAGGTGCAACCTGGTGGCATTGGATGGACCAAAACATAATGTCCCAGAGGTGTTCTATTGGATTTAGGTCAGGAAATTGTGGTGGCCAGTCAATGGTATCAATTCCTTCATCCTCCAGGAACTGCCTGCATACTCTCACCACATGAGGCCAGGAATTGTCGTGCACCAGGAGCCACTGTACCAGCATAGGGTCTGACAATGGGTCCAAGGATTTCATCCTGATACCTAATGGCAGCCAAGGTGCCTTTGTCAAGCCTGTAGCGGTCTGTGTGCCCCTCCATGGATATGCCTCCCCAGACAATCATTAACCCACCACCAACCTGCTCATGCTGAATGATGTTACAGGCAGCATAATGTTCTCAATGGCTTCTCCAGACCCTTTCACTTCTGTCACGTGCTCAGGGTGAACCTGCTCTCATCTGTAAAAAGCACAGGGCACCAGTGGTGCATCTGCCAATTCTGGTATTCTATGGCGAATGCCAATCGAGCTGCATGCTGCTGGGCAGTGAGCTCAGGGCCCATTAGAGGACATGGGGCCCTTGGGTCACCCTCATGAAGTCTTTCTGGTTGTTTGGTCAGAGACATTCACACCAGTGGCCTGCTGGAGGTCATTTTGTAGGGCTCTGGCAGTGCTCATCCTGTTCCTCCTTGCCCAAAGGAGCAGATACTGGTCCTGCTGATGGGTTATGGACCTTCTATGGCCCTCTCCAGCTCTCCTAGAGTAACTGCTTGTCTCCTAGAATCTCCTCCATGCCCTTGAGACTGTACAGGGAGACACAGCAAACCGTCTGGCAATGACACATATTGATGTGCCATCCTGGAGAAGTTGGACTACCTGTGCAACCTCTGTAGGGTCCAGGTATCGCCTCATGCTACCAGTAGTGACACTGACTGTAGCCAAATGCAAAACTAGTGAAGAAACAGTCAGAAAAGATGAGGAGGGAAAAATGTCAGTGGCCTCCACCTGTTAAACCATTCCTGTTTTGGGGGTCATCTCATTGTTGCCCCTCTAGTGCATCTGTTGTTAATTTCATTAACACCACAGCAGCTGAAACTGATTAACAACCCCTCTGCTACTTAACTGACCAGATTAATATCCCATAAGTTTCATTGACTTTATGCTATAGTCTGATTAAAAAGTGTTCCTCTAATTCTTTTGAGCAGTATATATATATATATATATATATATATATATATATATATATATATATATATATATATATATATATATATATATATATATATATATATGGGTAAATGTTTATGCATAACCTTATTGGTTCTTGATATAACTGTGTATCCATATTACACATACCACAATAATGATTGCTGATAATTTGATTGTTAGCAAAATGATTACAGTTTTTAGTAGGATCAGGTTGCAGACTGCTATTGCTCAATAGGCACAAAAACAAAAACAACATACTGCTGAATTACATTGCTGCAAATTGTACAACTAAAAATGAAAAGTAAAATTATGATAGCTGATCTGGTGTTACAATAAGTCCTGAAAATCTGGTTATCTTTCTGTGTGGACACATTCACTTTATTAAAAACTAGGAAAATACCCGCTCTTCGCAGCGGAGAAGTAGTGTGTTAAAGAAGTAATGAAAAAGTAAAGGAAACATTTTGAAAATAATGTAACATGATTGTCAATGTAATAGTTTTGTCACTGTTTTGAGTGTTGCTGTCATATATATATATATATACATACACGAGGGGGGACCCAAAAATAACCGGAATTTTGTTGTTTTTAGGTTGGTACTTGTAGTACGTGGTTGGGCCGCTAGGGCGATCTAGTTACACTCCTTACAAGTCAGTCTGCCAAGTGCCATCAGTGTGGAAGGTTGTGCTTGTGTTCGGTGAATTTTGTAAAAGTAGTTTTGTGCAAATGTCGTTTTTTTACGATGGCCGATTATCGTGAGCAATGCGCGGCAGTGAAATTTTGCTTTCTTCTTGAAAAAAGTGTTGCAGAAACTATTGTTATTGAAACGGTATGACAACCCTGAACCACCCACCCTACTCACCGGATTTAGCTCCGTGTGATTTCTTTTTTGTTCCCTCGGATGAAAAAAGACATGAAAGGAAGGCGTTTTGCTGACGTCGAGGAGGTAAAACAAGAAACGACCAGAGCATTAATGGGCATTACTTTAGACGAATTTAAAAAATGTTTCGAACAATGGAACAAACGTTTAGATAAGTGTATTTCTGCAAATGGAGAGTACTTTGAAGGAGACTAATTGTAGTTTGTACTGAAAATTAAATTTAGATAGATAGATAGATAGATAGATAGATAGATAGATAGATAGATAGATAGATAGATAGATAGATAGATAGATAGATAGATACTTTATTAATCCCAAGGGGAAATTCACATAATCCAGCAGCAGTATACTGATACAAAGAAACAATATTAAATTAAATAGAAATAAAAATGAAAAAATGAAATAAATAAAAATAAAAAAGCAGACAATAACTTTGAGTAATATTAGCATTTACTCCCCCGGGTGGAATTGAAGAATCGCATAGTGTGGGGGAGGAACGATCTCCTCAGTCTGTCACTGAAGCTACTCCTCTGTCTGGAGATGACACTGTTAAGTGGATGCAGTGGATTATTCATGATTGACAGGAGTTTGCTTAATGTCCGTCGCTCTGCCACAGATGTTAAACTGTCCAACTTTACTCCTATAATAGAGCCTGCCTTCTTAACAAGTTTGTCCAGGCGTGAGGCGTCTTTCATCTTTATACTGCCACCCCAGCACACCACTGCGTAGAAGAGGGCACTCGCCACAACCGTCTGGTAGAACATCTGCAGCATCTTTACTGCAGATGTTGAGGGATGCCAACCTTCTCAGAACGTATAGTCTGCTCTGACCTTTCTTACATAGAGCATCAGTATTGGCAGTCCAGTCCAATTTGTCATCCAGCTGCACTCCCAGATATTTATAGGTCTGCACCCTCTGGACACAGTCTCCTCTGATGATCACAGGGTCCATGAGGGGCTTGGGCCTCCTAAAATCCACCACCAGCTCCTTGGTTTTGCTGGTGTTAAGGTGTAAGTGGTTTGAGTCGCACCGTTTAACAAAGTCTTTGATTAGCTTCCTGTACTCCTCCTCCTGCCCACTCCTGATGCAGCTCACCATAGCAGTGTCATCAGCGAACTTTTGCACGTGGCAGGACTCCGAGTCATATTGGAAGTCTGATGTATATAGATTGAACAGGACCGGAGAATGTACAGTCCCCTGCGGCGCTCCTGTGTTGCTGACCACAATGTCGTTTAAAAAAAAAAATATATATATATACTCAGCAAAAAATGAAACATCCCTTTTTCAGGACTGTGTATTTCAACAATAATGTTTTAAAAATCCAAATAACTTTACAGATCTTCATTGTAAAGGGTTTAAACAATGTTTTCCATGCATGTTCAATTAACCATAATCAATTAATTAACATGCACCTGTGGAATGGTCGTTAAGACCTTAACAGCTTACAGAAAGTAGGCATTTAAGGTCACAGTTCTAAAAACGCAGGACACTAAAGAGACTTGTCTACCGACTGTGAAAAACACCCAAAGAAAGATGCCCAGGGTCCCTGCTCATCTGCGTGAACGTGCATTAGGCATGCTGCAGGGAGGCATGAGGACTGCTGATGTGGCTAGGGCAATAAATTGCCATGTCCGCACTGTGAGATGCCTAAGACAGCGCTACACCAGATACTGACTGGTACTTTTGATTTTGAGCCTTCCTTCATTCAGGGACACATTGTGAAACATTTTTAGTTTATGTCTTATGGTGTTGACTCTTTTACTGTTCATACAAATATTTACACATTAAGTTTACTGAAAGTAAAAACAGTTGAAAGTCAGAGGACGTTTCTTTTTTGATGAGTATATATATATATATATATATATATACACACACACACATATAAACATATATATACATATACATATACACATATACATATATACATAAACACATTATATATATATATATATATACACACATACATCCACACACATATATATATATATATATATATATATATATATATATATACCCTTTGGGGTGCAAGCAGCTGTTGCTGGGGGTGCCAGAATCCATCGAGGAAGAAAAATGAAAAACATTATTTGTACAAAATCTTAATTTATCTATCCATGACTAAATAATTAAATGGGCAGGCTATTTCGTATCAGTGCAATACGCTGCTTGTTAAAACGGATGACTCCTGCTCTTACGTGCACTTAGTGCTGCGTGGGTATTATGAACTATTGTATCTGTTCAAGTTCTATTTAAATTTTAAATATAAGTAATTTTTATTTAGTCGACAGAAATATGTTTGGTAGGAATGTAAGTAAAATTTAGTCATCATTGCATAAATTTTTCTTCACCATAGAAATTTAAAGATTAAATTCAACTTACATTCCTAGCAAAGATATTTCTGTCGACTAAATAGAACCTACATATATCCAAATAGAACTTGAAAAGATATATTTTTTTCAAATCTGATCGCGCATTTTAGATCAACTTGGTGCGCACTACATCTAGTCCGCGTGCTATTGTGCTCTTGCCTGCCTGCCTCAATAAGTCACTGTCGCTTCGCTCTTACTTTTTTATCGTTCATTTAATCATGGCTAGTCACAAAAAAATTAGAAAATGGAAGGAGGATTACACTGAGTATGGCTTTACCAAAACAATTATTGATGGCGAATAAAGTATCCATTATTAATAAAGCTTCAATTGGTGATCTGTTTTTCTGCATTAACCTCATATTTTTTCATACTTCTCAAACCAAGGGGGTGCGAAATCGGGATCGTCTGTCACAGGGGGTGCGAGTGTAAAATGAATCGGGAAGCGCTGATATATATATATATGTGTGTGTGTATATATAATATATATGTATATATATATATATATATATATATATATATATATATATATATATATATATAGAAATAGTTTTACTGTCAAATAATGCAAAGAGTATGCAGCACGTGGTTCACCCTAAATCTGGGATCATCAGGCGTACATACTCACTGCACCCCCTCTCGGGAATCGAACCTCGGACATCAGCGCTAGAGGCGAAGCCTCTTGTGTTGCCACGCATGTGGTTTGTTTATTTGACAGTATGTAGATCGGGGTATATATATATATATATAATAATCTGACATATATACTGTAAAAGATAACTCCTGTAGCCACAATAAATGCCTTTATTGAATAGACAAACCAGGGGTGAGCAAGTTCCTTTCTACTGCAGCCACAGCCGTGACACACATAAAAAACATCAATAATATCTCATAAACTTGCAATATTATTTAGGAAAATCTCAACATTTTACTCACAAAAAATTGGGATTATTTGTAAACAAAATCCATCCTCCTCTCTTTCCTCAAAAACAGTTCAATTACTCTGTCGTACGGATTATCCGTGCGCTTCAGTTCCATCAAAAAGTCCCTTTCTATCGCCATCGAAGCTAATGCTGAAAGTCGAACCTGCCCTGTCGTATTTTTGTCATAAGTTTTAATTCGCTTTAGGGCTGAAAATGTCAGCTCGACAGAAGCAGTGTACGCGGGAATGGTCACTGCCAAATATACCAATGTGAACAGCTGCCCCATGCTCTCATTCAGATTTTAGTGATGAAGGAAATCAAGGAGATCAGTGGGAGATTTTCCTGCAAAATCATCCATGGCATACATTACATTCAGTTCTGTTTTTAGCTGAGACAGATCAAAAACCGCTCCGTGGCTCTTGTATTAAACTGGAGAAGGCTGCATGCGTGAAATTTTTCTTGTATTTCCGAAACTTCTGGGGCTCGAGGAGTGTGACAAACATCAGGTTTTCGTGGTCTTGAAATCTGGTCTGTGTCTGGCAAATAATATTCATTGGCCCTATTCCCCCAAAGGATCTTGTGCTCGGAGCGCTTGCGGTGTGTTCATTGGCCTCGTAGAATTCCTCATATCGGCTTCTATCCAATCAATGGGTCTGAATACGGTGACGCCGTACGCCTGCTAGAGGGCCCTACTGACACCAACTCAAAATCTGATTGGTTGAAGCAACAGGTTAATCGACATTTATTCTGTGTTAGAGTGCCTGCAAAATGGATTGTGAAGGCCTCTCTGCCTGGCAACAAATGATGGCTGAAATGTAATTAGTTAAATGCTTTAATACGAAAATACATGCCTGGAAGCAGCACAACCATCGGAAAAGCTATGAAAGGAAGCGGACAGACTATTTGGAATTATTTAATAAGTATTCGTGGACAAAATATAATTAACATCAGTTTGTGATTCAGATATTTTTACTTATGAATATGCTAAGCACAGTCCTTGACCTGCGAATATTTACCTTATATGGGCAGACACTCAATTACGTGGGAGGCGTGATGATGCGAGACGCAACTCCGCCTCCCATGGCCATCGAGCTGCAGTCTATTACAGTATATGGACGAAAATAGGTTGCAGTTATGACCATTACACGTAGAATTTCTAAATGAAACCTGCCCAACATTTGTAAGTAAGCTGTAAGGAATGAGGCTGACAAATTTCAGCCTTCTACCTACATGGGAAGTTGGAGAATTAGTGATGAGTGAGTCAGTCAGTCAGTCAATGAGCGAGTGAGTCAGTCAGTCAGTCAGTCAGTGAGCGAGTGAGTCAGTCAGTCAGTCAGTCAGTGAGGGCTTTGCCTTTAATTAGTATAGATTGCCTTTTTGATATTGCATATTTTCATATGCACGTACATTCAGCTATGTACACACACATTGTCAATTGTCATAATAACATCATGACTATAAAGCCATCTTGAAATCTGGAAGGTGATAGTTTTCAGGTTTCACTAAAATAACTTACACAAATGAAAAATAATATAAATATATACTATATATCGACTTCTAATTCTGACACAGGCCTCCATACTGTCTAACTCAGAAATTACCTTTTTGATAAAACTGCTAAAGGGCAAAGCTGCAGAACCATTTGACATAAAACAAGCAATCTGATTTATGTCTAATGGTGGGGCTTCAAGGATGAAGCTGCAGAGTATATGCTGGTTTGATACTTTGTGCTCTCCAGCTTTTAAAAAAATGATTTAGGTGCTATAGACTCAAGAGGATTCTTTGAAGCTCTTTGAAGACCAAATTATAGGGTGGTCCAGATCTAATTATGTAGATCCAGATCGTCTGGATGACTTTGATTTATGTGGGGACAATTCCAGTTCGGCGCAAAGGCAATTCTTCATGTCGTCAGTTCGCACACTTCTCAATGGTCCAGGATTTTTCGGTGATTTTCTATGTACTATACTGAATAAGTTATAGCGTAATGAAAATTGCAAAATTAGATCTGGACCACCCTATAGAACCAATTATAAACGGTAGCTAATGATGGAGGAGGAACATAAAGTACAAAGAAAAATACACAACAATGAAGCCCAATGCTCTTCTAGATATTTCCATGCAGGTGGTGACTCTGATTATCAAGTAGGGTGGCTGTTCAACTTTCTCACAACTAACTTTCAACCTAAAACAGTGAAATGTGTATTTTCTGTGAGTTGAAAGAACAGACATGCTGTCCCTTCAAAGAGGGTGACTTTTCTTCTACAGCTCCTCACTCTCTTATGCTTTCTACTTATATTTCTAATTATTCAGCTGTACACCCTGGTCTGAACTGGAACAATGAATGTCAACAATCACAGTGCCTTCCATAAATCAGAGTTGTCAATTTTCAAACTACATATTCAGCAAAAGAAATGAACATTACAACAAGCTAGACGAGAACAGACCATTCAGCCCAACAAAGCTTGTCAGTCCTATTCACTTAATTCTTCTAAAAAAACATCAAGTCGAGTTTTGAAAGTCTCTAAAGTCCTACTGTCTACCACACTGCTTGGTAGCTTATTCCAAGTGTCTATGGTTCCCTGTATAAAGAAAAACTTCCTAATGTTTGTGCGAAATTTACCCTTAACAAGTTTCCAGCTGTGTCCACGTGTTCTTGATGAACTCATTTTAAAATAACAGTCTTGATCCACTGTACCAATTCCCTTCATAATTTTAAACACTTTAATCATGTCACCTCTTAATCATCTTTTACTTAAACTGAAAAGGCTCAGCCCTTTCAATCTTTCTTTATAATTCATCCCATGTAGCCCTGGAATCAGCCTAATCACTCTTCTCTGGACCATTTCTAGCACTGCTATGTCCTTTTTGTAGCCTGGAGATCAACTGCACACAGTACTCCAGATGAGGCCTCACCAGTGCATTACAGAGCATATAGTAAAGCTTAAGCATAAAATGTCTTAGAGACGTCATTGTGTTCACTACTTACTTTCACACTTTACAGCTGAAGGTGTCCAGGTTAGATCACTATCACATGTGATGTATGTTGCTCCTTGAATCTTGTATCCTTTTGGACATCTGACAGATAATTTTTGACCAACGAAGAAACTTTCCTCAGAAGAGGCCTTGTCGTAGGAAATTCCAGAAGGCTCTGGACATCTCTTTGCTGTTAAAATAATGCTCACTTTATATATTGTGAATGAACATTGCATAATCACCAACATTAGAAACATGGCCTAACAACAAAGGAAATCCTCTCCAGCTGAAAAGAGAAAACTGGAAACAACATTTGGCATCTTAGACATGTAAAAATGAGCTTGGTTACATGGAACTAGACGTTTTTATACAGATGATAAAGGTGGAACTGATTTCTAAATTTCATAACTTGAAATTTCACCATTTCAGCACTAAATAGGCTATATGCACACTCTCTTCCATATTCCGCGTCAGCCAGTTTCTTCAATTTCAGTGCTGATATCAAAAGTTCTTCACCCGATTCCTTCAAGATGTGCCCAGACTTACGGTAAATGACATAAATCACATTACTCAAACATTGTGCCAAACAGCAGGAGCTAAAAAGGAGAAGGGATTCAAACTATATGTTTCAAGCTACATCTACCATTACGAAGGTAAGATACGGATGTATTAAAAATTTGTGCCTACTTCTTTATATTCCCTGCTTTGTGCTCCAATAAATGCAAGTTATCGGCAATATACTGATAACCCAATTGTACTTCACTCACTCAGAATATGGAACCATCCATCCATCCATCCATCCATCCATCCATCCTCTTCTGCTTATCCGAGGTCGGGTTGCGGGGGCAGCACCTTGAGCAGAGAGGCCCAGACTTCCCTCTCCCCGGCCACTTCTTCTAGCTCTTCCGGGAGAATCATAAGGCGTTCCCAGAACAGCCAGGAGACATAGTCCCTCCAGCATGTCCAGGGTCTTCCCCGGAGCCTTCTCCCGGTTGGACGTGCCTGGAACACCTCACCAAGGAGGCGTCCAGGAGGCATCCTGATCAGATGCCCGAGCCATACCATAACTGAAAAATATTCCAAAAATATGTATACATAAAAGCTGCTATTTACAGCTGCTATTTCTAAGAAACTGCCTAATGGTTTAGAAATAAGATAGCCATGAAAATAGAGTAAGCCAGGTAATAAGGAACAACAGTTGTATTTATGTGCTATCATAAGGGGTTTGGAAACATAGTCAAAGAAAGATTTAGACAATAGAACATCTAAATTGGACACAAACATTTTTGACCTTGTCCAGTGTAAATCAGGAGCTGGTCTATGGATTTTACACAAACTGTAAATGTAGTGATGCTGGGACATTTTTAAGTTTATAGAGCTAGAAATACTGTGAATAATATTACAAATACAACTCATTTTATTAAAAAGACAGAAGAATAATCCTATTAATAGAATTGTTTTAAAGGGCTTTTCATAAGGAGTAATATCCCAGAACACATGACAGACACCACAATAGTGAAGATGCATTAAACCTGCAATTTCTAGAATAAAAAGCATTATTAAATCTCTCAAAAGTTGGGACATTTAAACTATAATGTATATTTATTCAGAAGACTGCAGTATGACTTTGGAACAGTAAAAAGGCAGAATTAAGAAAATATTCAATTTCATATGGATGGGCAAAGTTAATGGCAAAAACTTATCACAAGGGTAGAGCATTTTAAAGTAAGTGCACCCAGCAAGGCTAAGGTGTAGCATTTTCTAGTATGTCAATATTTTATACAAAGATGCCAGTGAGCATTTCTGTTTTCATTTCAAACTGCTGCTTCCAGCTGACAGAGATGTTATTTATGTGATAAAAGGTTGAGGTTTTGCCTCAGCCAAAGCCGTGATTGTTGTCAAGGCAAAACTTTAAAGTTGATATCAAAGTAGGGCTTTTTTGTGATGGTACATGCAGTGTACCGGAACCTTGGCCGCGACAACTGGTTGTGGCCTTCGCTACATATTAAATGTTTCTATAATCAATTATGTGCTGTCCAAATTTGTATATTTTTACCCTTTGCTGCATGTTCCACATTAACTGGTTCTGGTACATACTACATTTGTCCGATTGCTTAATGGCCTTGGTGGTCCTTTTTCGGTTTTATCAAAATACTATCCCTGCTTAATAATTCCATGGTGATGTCACTGTACCGACATTGCTGTTTATGTTGCAGAGCTGTCAATAGTCAAAGGGTAAAACTAATTTAATAATTAGATTAACAATAGAAAACATGTACATATGGAAAATTACTAGTTAGGTTTTCTTTAGTTGCTAAGTACTAGAAATCCATTGATGAAAATGTTTGGAATATACTTTAAAAGTCAATCAAATTAAGCAGTGAATGGTTTGTGGGACTGCATAACAACTCTTTTGTAGAATGTAGAGCTCGTTATTAATTTGATATTCTTTGATTTCCAACATTCTGTGTGTGTAATTTGAAACTGTCAAGCACAATATTATGCATGCTTGACGAATTGTCAATTTCAAATTTTAAATGTTATGTTTCACCAGATAAACAGAACATGTAGAGCTAGGGCTCTCCGCAGCTATATGAATTCACAGAGCCTCAAACTTGATCCATACGCAAAGTATGCATACTGCTACCTTTGATGTTTACAGAAAAAGCACTGCATCAAAGAGGATAAGAATAGCTAGAAAGATTCAAGATATAAGGGAAAACAGTCTTGTTTCTTGAGATGCATCAGACAGTAAAAAAAAAGAAAAAGCTTTGACGAGAATAGGCCATTTTAATCTCATAAAGCTTGTCAACCTATATTTGCTAAGTTTGTTTTAAATATCAGTAATCCAGTTTTAAAGGTCTTCAGAGTACATTTATCTACCACATTATCTACTACCTTAATCCTTCCATCTGTGGTCAGGTTTCACATTCATTTTAAGAATCATTTTTCAGGTCATGTTACATATACATGTATCTATACTAGTAAAAGGCAAAGCCCTCACTCACTCACTCACTCACTCACTCACTCACTCACTCACTGACTCATCACTAATTCTCCAACTTCCCGTGTGGGTGGAAGGCTGAAATTTGGCAGGTTCATTCCTTACAGCTTCCTTACAAAAGTTGGGCAGGTTTTATATCGAAATTCTACGCGTAATGGTCATAACTGGAAGCAGTTTTTCTCCATTTACTGTAATGGAAATGAGCTTCAACGCCGTGGGGGCGGAGTTTCGTGTGACATCATCACGCCTCCCACGTAATCACGCAGTACATAGAAAACCAGGAAGACCTCAAAAAGCGCTGAAGAAAACATGCATTATATAATTGAGAAGGCAGCGAAACAATAAGAAGCGAGCGAGTGACATATACAACCATATTCATGAGTTCTGCTACTGAAACAAAGCACGATGTAAACCTACACTTTAAATTCAGTTCATAGACAGGCTGCCGCTGGCGTTTGTAATTTAGTGCCTGCCCATATAAGGCCGTCTGTCAGCGGGTAAACTGCCACGGGTAAATATTCACGGGTGAAGGACTGTGCTTATGGAGAGGAAGATGAGATGGTCAGGGTGGTGTTTGACACAAACTCAGCGAAACTGCGAGAGAAAGTTTTAAGTGCCAGGACTAAGGTAACATTAAATACAGCCATGGACATAGCACGAGATGGCACCAGCACAGCTGGGAACCTTCGATGCATGTACACCGAGTGGCTCACGTGAACTGGCGAGTGCACAGATAAAAGCAACAGTTCCAAAGAGCGCTGAACAAAAACCGAATTACACAATTGAAAAGGCAGCAAAAAATATGAAGCGTCTGATACATACAAGCATATTCATAAATCCAGCTACTGCGGAAACAAAGCACACGTTGGAAAAAGTCAATGTCCCGCTAAAGGAAGACAGTGTAAAAACCCGTGCATGCAGTGTGTCAGGTCTCAGATAAAGAAGAAGACGAGCTGTTTATTGATGCAGTAAGAAACGAATCGATGAATGAAACCTGTCATCTTTACAACGATTGACAAACACGGAATGTAACTTGAACACAACACATCCTACAAATACGAACCTGATTGAAAGAAATAATGATAATCAAATCCTTGATGACAGCAACACTCAGTAACACTCACAAAACAAATACTGTATATTGACAGTCATGTTACGTTATTTTTAAAATGTTCCCTTTTCTTTTCTAGCTTTTTAACACACTACTTCTCGCTGCGATACGCGCGGGTATATATATATGTATATATATATCCCGATCTACATACTCGAATAATGGATACTTTATTAGCCATCAATGATTGTTTTGGTAAAGCCATACTCAGTGTATTCATTAGATGAGCGGTAAAAAGTAAGGCGAGGGAGGATGACTTATTGAGGCATGCAGGCTGTAGTCTGGCGTCAACTCTATCTGAATTGCGATCACATTTGAAAAATATATCTTTTCAAGTTCTATTTAGTCCATATGTGTCAAACTCAAGGGCCGGGCCACATCCGCCCGGCGTGTAATTATATCCGCCCGAGATCATTTTATATACTGTATTATTGTTATTAAAGCCGGGTTATATGAAGCGCTGGTAACACAATAAACTACAGATCCCATAATGCAGCGCTTCAGCTGCCTTGCCGAACACTTACGCGTTAATCAAGTCTACCTTATGATGCTGCAAGTTATTGCGAAGCTAGCTCACACGATGCTGAAGAGAAAAGTTGATTCTGAAAATAGAGCCTTTAAAACCGATGGGAGGCTGAGTATATGTTTACTGAACCCGTGTGTCTCATTTGTGGAGCTAATGTGGCTGTAATTACAGAATTTAATCTAAGACGGCACTATGAACAAAACATCAGGGTAACCTGAAAGACCTGAATGCAATGCAGAAGATACAGAAAGCAGAAGAATTAAATAAGAATCTGACACTTCAGCGGACGTTTTACCCGTGCACAATCACAAAGTGATTTCAAGTGAAGCTGCTTTTATGGGAGACACAACCACTTGCCCCACTTTCCCTGTTGCCAAGTAATGTTAAACCAAGTCGTCACTACGGTGTTCCCAAATACGCACTTTGCTGATAAACTGAGCGCACTGAGTTTGCACGGCGCTTTGGTGACTTTGAAGAACAAAAAGTCCGTCTACATGCGGCTCGAACCTTGTGCATGTTTGGTAGCACATATCTGTGTGAGAAGCTCTTCTCAGTGATAAAGACTAACAAAACAGCACACAGGAGTCGCCTCACTGATGAGCACCTGCAATCCATCCTGAGAATCTCCACAACACAGAACCTCACACCAAACAGAAACGAACCTGTTGCCAAAAAGATGCCAGGCGTCCAGCTCTAAAATGACATATGAGCAAAGACAACTGAATGATTTGATTTGTTATTGCTGAAAGGAACACATTTTATTTATATTTCCAGGTTTTGTTATGCAGCATGTTCATATTTGAATTTGTATAATTTTGACAGGATATATTTTTATGGAGAGCAAAATCTTTTGGGATATTTAAAATCTAAGTTTATTTTTTATATAAAATTACATAAGAGTAAAGAAATTTGAATGTTTGTTCTTTTAATGTTTACTTTATTTCTAACTTGTATAATTTAGACAGGATATATTTTTATGGAGAGCAAAATATTATAAGTTGTTTAAGGTTTGAGTTGATTTATTCAGGAATAATATTCCTGTCTGTTTTTACCATTCCTACCAAAGATATTTCTGTCGACTAAATAAAAATTCCTTCTATTTAAAATTTAAATAGAACTTGAACAAATACGATAGTTCATAATATCCACGCAGACTTGCACGTAAGAGCGGGTGTCATCCGTTTTAACAAACAGCGTATTGCACTGATACAAAATAGCTGTGTGTGTATATATGTAGATATGTATGTATATGTATATATATGTTTATATATGTGTGTGTGTATGTATGTATATATATATGTATTTGTGTGTATATATGTGTGTGTATGTATGTGTGTGTATGTATATGATATAGATATGTGTATATATATATATGTATATATATGACAGCAACACTCATCACTCACATCAGTGACAAAACAATTACATTGACAATCATGTTACGTTATTTTCAAAATGTTTCCTTTTCTTTTTCATTGCTTCTTTAACACACTACTTCTCCGCTGCGAAGCGCGGGTATTTTGCTAGTACTAAAATATGTGGCAAACACAAACAAGGTTATAATACAGGCAGTATGGTGACATCAGATGTCCTGAGATGCCACTGTCAAACTTGTGCAAGTAGGGAGCGTTTTCAGGACTATTCTGAGAATACTATACTTTCTTCTGACACACAGAGGGCGCATTTGTAGAGTCCTTCTCCTTTTTCACCTTTACACCTGAGCAGCCAGAGGACTGCTGATGTCAATTCCTATTCACCTCAGTCAATGGGTGGGCCTCTCTGGCAGTGTCTTAAATTGGTTTGAATCCTACCTGACAGGCAGAAAATTCTTTGTTAGTTGTGGTAATTATAAGTCAAAGACACATTATATTATATATGGTGTTCCACAAGGCTCTATCGTGGGTCCGTTGCTCTTTTCAATTTACATGCTTCCGTTAGGTCAGATTATCTCGGGGCATAACGTGAGCTACCACAGCTATGCTGATGACACACAGCTGTATTTGTCAATAGCCTGACTCTGTAGTTTCACTAACACAATGTCAATAATGGATATAATGAGGTTATCAGAAATAAACTTGATGCATTAGGATTAAAAGTAAAGATGGAGGTAAAGAATTTAGGGGTAATTATTGACTCTGACCTGAATTTTAAATAACATATTAATCTGATCACTAGGACAGCATTTTTTCACTTAAGAAATACAGCAAATGTTAGACCTCTTATATCATTGAAAGATGCTGAGAAATTAGTTCATGCTTTTGTTTTTAGTCGACTAGATTACTGTAACGCACTCCTCTCAGACTATCCAAAAAAGACATACTGTAAATCGACTGCAACTAGTGCAGAATGCAGCTGCTAGAATCCTAACTAGGAAAAGAAAATCCGAGCACATTTCTCCAGTTTTGATGTCGCTACACTGGTTACCTGTGTCATTCGGAATTGACTTTAAAATACTACTAAAAATACATTACTTTAACATGGCTTTCTCATAACTTTACTTTAGTTTAATCCTGATGCTCTGTATATTCATTTAATTATCATAACTATTCTTGGTGGCTCCAAAATCCATATTAACCCCTACTCTCTCTTCTGCTCTTTTTCCGGTTTTCTGTGGTGGCGATCTGCTTCACCTCCACCTAATCAAAGCACCATGATGTTCCTACATTGATGGATTAAAGGCCAGAAGTCCACATGAGTGTCATCATCAAGTCCTTCCATGAGAACCTTAAATACAATGAGGACTGATCATTTATGTTAGGTAGAATGCCCAGGGGGGGGGCTGTACGGTCTCATGGTCTGGAACCCCTGCAGATTTTATTTTTTCTCCAGCCATCTGGAGTTTTTTTGTTTTTTATGTCCTTCATGGCCATCGGACCTTACTTTTATTCTATGTTAATGAGTTTTGTCTTATTTTAATTCTTATTTATTTTGTCTTTTTTCTCTTTCTTCATCATGTAAAGCACTTTGAGCTACATTATTTGTATGAGAATGTGCTATATAAATAAATGTTGTTGTTGTTGTTATTCAAGCTCAGAAGTTGATATATAAAGATGGGCCAACTCACAAGTCAGCGTTCAATTGAGAACTCACGACTGAAAGTGACAGAGCTCTTCTACAGAAGCGACTGTTTGAATAATGGACATTGACAATCCAACTTTGTTATTTTGATAACTAACCATTTTCCTTATTTTTTTCCCTTAATTACAGAACTTGTCATGGAGACACCCCAAATCTTCACCTTGTCTTCTTATCTTACATTACACTACAAACAACATGGCAGTGCACATGCAGTCCAACTCACAAAATCATGACACACATAGAAAACAGGTAATGAAAATGATGACGCAAAGATGTTGCAGAAATCATCATGTTATTATCATCACTGAATATAAATGTTATTATCTGCGCTTATCTAAATTAACCGGATGAACACAAATCAGTTTCCTGCACTCTCTACAGACCTGAGCATCTTCTTCAGGCTTCCTCTTTCTTATTTCTACATCCATAACACATCCTATGTGAACTCATTCCTCTCCTTTTCTAATGCTGAAAAACCTGTCCATGCTTTTATTAAATCCTGCATTGATTATTGTAACTCCCTACTGGCTGGTAGTCCTTCTAATCTTTTATCACAGCTCCAGTTAATTCAAAACTCTGATGTAAGAGTAATTACACAGACCAGCAACAGTGTGCACATCACACCCATTGTGCTTCGCCTTCACTGGCTCCCTGTGACTTACAGGATTGAATACAAAATTCTATTTATAACCTACAAAGCCTTAAATGTCCCTGCACTGGACTACATCAATGACCGCATTGTTCTGCTCCTGTCTGCCCGCTAAGCTCCTCCGATTCTGGCAAACTTGTTGTGCCCTACAATAACATGCTCTCTGTAGATGACAGTGGCTTCAGCTCTACAGCGCCCAGACTTTTGAATAACCTCCAGAAATTAATTAGATCAGCCGACTCCCTTTATCCTTCAGGAAGGATTTTAACTTAACCTAACATTCTGCCACCTCTTTCAGTTTACCTCTGTGTCCAGATACGCAGCATAATGTGTGTGTGTGTTTTATATCACAAATGAAGTGATTTGTCTCAGGCTTTTCTTTTAGTGTTGAATTTAATATTTTACTGTGGTTTATTGTCTTTTATTCTATGTAATGCTTTGCATATCCTGTATTTATCTGTTTAGTGTTAAGTCGAGTTTTGAACATTAGAATACTCTAGACGAGAACAGGCCATTCAGCCCAACAAAGCTCGCCAGTCCTATCCACTTGTTTCCTCCAAGAAAACATCAAGTCATGTTTTGAGGGTCCCTAAAGTCTTACTGTCTACCACACTACTTGGTATCTTATTCCAAGTGTCTATCGTTCTTTGTGTAAAGAAAAACTTCCTAATGTTTGTGCGAAATTTACCCTTAACAAGTTTCTAACTCTGTCCCCGTGTTCTTGATGAACTCATTTTAAAATACAAGTCTCGATCCACTGTACTTATTCCCTTTGTAATTTTAAACACTTCAATCATGTAACCTCTTAATTTTCTTTTGCTTAAACTGTAAAGGCTCAGCTCTTTTAATCTTTCCTCATAATTCAACCCCTGTAGCCCTGGAATCAGCCTAGTTGCTCTTCTCTGGACCATTTCTAGCGCTGCTATGTTCTTTTTGTAGCCTGGAGACCAAAACTGCACACAGTACTCAAGATGAGGCCTCACCAGTGCATTATAAAGGTTGAGCATAACCTCCTTGGACTTGTACTCCACACATCGTGCTGTATAACATAACATTCTGTTAGCCTTCTTAATGGCTTCTAAACACTGTCTGGAAGTTGATAGCTTAGTGTCCACTATGACTCCTAAATCCTTCTCATAAGGTGTACTCTCGATTTTCCGACCACCCATTGTGTATTCAAACCTAACATTTTTACTTTCTATGTGTAATATTTACATTTACTGACATTAAATTTCATCTGACATAAATCTGCCCAAGCCTGTATGCTATCCAACTCCTTCTGTAATGATATAACGGATTCCAAATTATCTGCTAATCCACATATCTTGGTATCATCTGCAAACTTAACCAGCTTGTTACTTATATTCCTATCTAAATCATTTATATATATTAAAAATAGCAGCAGCCCTAGCATTAACCCCTGTGGAACACCACTCTTAACATCGGCCAATTCTGAAGAGGTTCTTCGCACCATCACCCTCTGCTTCCTGTGTCTGAGCCAATTCTGCACCCATCTAAAAACATCACCCTGAACTCCCACTTCTTTTAACTTGATGCCCAACCTCTCATGTGGCACCTTATCAAATACTTTCTGTCCTATGCAGATAATATTCTATTACATTGTTACATATACTTGCTGTTTAAATAAGCAGGTATAAATAAGGGGACCCTAAATCTGAATAACGCCAAGGAGGCTAAAATATATAAAAGAAAGAGATAACAAAAATATAATAAAGCAGAAGAGTGCAGGGTCTTGGAAAGAAAAGGTTCAACATAATGGGGAAAATTCTAAACCAGCAGCCTCCAGTCCCTAATTAAGATGGTGTGCTAATTAAAATTTCTAAGGATTGGCATTAAAAATAAATGGCATGTTCTCATTTGTGAAGGCTCCTACCAACAGCCATCAGGTGAAAAAAACATTACACCTCAAAACAAAGAATACACACTGTGACAAAAGCCACTCTACCAGTGCTCAAACTGGCACAGACAGACAGAAGAGGCACACTGATAAAACAAATGAATGTTTTTAATTTTCTTTTCTTCGCATGTGGGCAATGCCTTCCCCATTCTCACAGGCACAACACAGTCCCAATAAGCACAAACCCACACAATTCTTCTTCTGTTTTTTTCTGTGACAAGCTTCATCCATTTTATAGCCCACCTGGAAGTGCTCCAGGTGTTTGATGACTCATTTCCAGCTGTACTTCTGGAAGAACCGCGCAGATGGGCTCAGGAACCACTGCAGGCCCCCTGGCGGCACTCCCAGATCCCAAAAGGGTTGTAGATAACTCCATCTCCCATGGAGCCCTGCGGGAATCCGAGGCACCACTGCCACCCAGGGGGGCTGCCATCTAGCATCCTAGGGGAGGTACTGTGCAGCCCATGCTTGTTCCCCATGACCATATAAAGGAGACGTCCTGGCCGGGTATGGGCCCTGGCTGTCTGCCAGAACAGAAACACCACAAGATATGAAATAGTGACAAATATAATGGTGAGCTTAAGACATTCAGTTTTTTAGGCCAAATTTTGCGATTACAGCACACAGAAAAACAAAACACTGTAAAATTAAACAGAGTATTTAGTGCGCGGCCCCCAGAAAAGAATAAAAGAAAGAAAACAGCAAATGTAATTAGCGCTGACAGAGGCCTTGCCTTCATTAGAATCACAGTCTTCTATTTATTGCTCCATAACTTGAGCACTTTTTTGGTATTCTCATTTTCTATTGACTTATTAAACATTTCAGCAAACTGTAAAACTGATGAATTTATCTGCCACCTTACCTTTGCAAACAGACAATGACAAACATTTTCAGAAGACATTTTACAAAATACAATTTGACCAATAAAGCAAGAATAAAATCTACATCTGAAGTGTGGAAATGAGGGTAATCAATTTGGAACTTTTTTATTCTTGTGTGTTTAAACAAATCTGATTCTTTATGTGCATTCAATATGTATTTCTAATTTGCATTTAAGTGTGAACTTCTTAGAGCACTCCAAGCCTCCGCTCAGTGACGAGTGCTATACATGAATTAAAAGGGAAAGTTTCATTTAACAAACACACGTACCTTTGCAAGCCGGCTGAGGTACACTCCAGGTCCCGTTTCCAGTGCACACTGCAGTTGGGTCTCCTTCAAGCTCATAACCATCATGACAGAAATAATGCACTCTGCTGCCAACCGTCAGGTTGTCATACACAGCATAGCCTTTATCCAATAAACTGGGAATTTCACATGTTAGGCCTGTGTGTCAAGAAGAATGAAAATATATACCATTCATTTTATCTCTGTTTAAAGACAACATTCTGCTTTGTTAAAGTTAATTAGAAGCTGACAATAGTATTAAGTTTTTTTTTTTTGTTGTATAAACTCTTGTTTTAATAGAAGAGATTAACTGTTTGCTGCTTTGGGCTGGCACCCTGCCCGGGGTTGGTTTTTCTGCCTTGCACCCTGTGTTGGCTGGGATTGGCTCCAGCAGACTCCCGTGACCCTGTAGTTAGGATATAGCGGGTTGGATAATGGATGGATGGATTAACTGTTTGGCAGCTTGGCCCTTCAACCCCTGTCACATTACATGACATCTTCAGCATTTTTTCTGTCATACACTGCATGTATAAAAGCTTATTAGCTGGCGGTACTCTGTTTATAGCTCATTGATTGAAAAGCGGTGTTATAGGATAGTTTCTGGTGTCCCCGTGAAACACTTGTATGCTAAGAAAAGGTGTGGGTACTCTTGGTAGGTCCCCTGTGAACCTTAGAGTGCCATAGATGTAGCTCACCAGTGCAAAACGTGCTGGTACCCTAGTTAGAAAGTAGGAGAAGTACCAGTACTGCATACCGGTGAGTAAAGCCCACTTCAAGCACTGGCAGCATGCTTCTGTGACCACCGGTTATGTAGCTTGACATCCCCAGCGGCTCATTCACAGCACTCAATGACTTGCTACAATCCAATCAAACAGGTGTGGTTTGGTAGCAAGTCACCTGGCAGGCTCCTGTGTGTATCAGAGGTGAAATAGCAATGGCCACTTACTTGGAAGTACAATACATACAGTACAATGCCCACAGACAGAGAAAAAGTCCAAACAAATCTAAAAGAAAAAGAAGAGCAATGGTGGCCTCCATAAACAAAGGAAAATGGGTGTTCTGAACATTCAAACACAGGGTTCAGTATGGTTGTCTAGTTGACATATAATCTTCATCACACATTGTGCAGTAAGGAGACCAAGGGTTCACGCCCCAGGACCTGACCTGTGTGGAGTCTGCATGTTCTTCCTGTGTCTGCATGGGCTTCGTCTGGGAGCTCCGGTTTCCTCCTACAGTCCAAAGACATGTAGGGTAGGTGGACTTCTGAAGTGAAATTGACCATGGTGTGGGTGTGTGTGTGTTCACCTTGCAATGGGCTGACGCCCTGTGTATGGATTGTTCCTACCTTGCACACCCACGCTTGCTGGGATAAGTTTCAGATTCCCCACAACCCTGCTCAGGATTAAGCAGGCATATAAAACTGCATGGTATGGTGTCTTTGTCACACCACAGTAAAGTAGAGAAAGAAACAAGATGATCCAACCTGACTAGCTGCCAAAATCAACCTTATGATACTTTTGTAGTGAAATAGGAAATGTGAAACTGTGCAGAGAAGTCATGAGCAAAGTATGCAATCATTCATCCCCACCGATGCCTTGTCACATACAGTAATCTGAGATCTCTTGGTGACAAGGTTAAGCAAATGCAGTCATTAAGTCTGACGTGCTCTCTGACTCAAAGTCACGTACTGTGACACCAGCCTTAGGTGCCTATTTTAATTATAATAGGATACCAGTCTGTTTGGCTACCTGGCACAAAAAGAAAGATAGAGTCCTGGATAAATAAAGTTGCAACTGGTTTAACTGTTCTTGACAATTGGGTTATATTAAGGAATGTGAGTGACGGCCAGGGTCCTTACCCGGCTTGGATGAGAACGTGAGGCATTATCTTCACCGGAGCACTAGATGTCAAAAAGCCCAGGTTCAGATCTCCACATGGGTGCCCACTTGGCATGGAACAACCACTACCACAAAAATACGAAAAAAATAAACAACTTGTTTACTGGGAAAATTATTAAAAGATAAAGTAAGCAGAACCTGAAACAAGGACTGTATCTATATGTATTTTAAATGCATAAGAAAGAAAAGAGAAAAAAGTTGTCAAACTATATACAGTAATTCCACTCTAATGTTCATAACTAGTTTGTGGGAACAATCTATTTTTCATTGTGTTTACTTCTTGTAAATTCATTCTATAATAACTGCCTTTAATTTATTAAAAATATAGAGTGGAATTACAGTATATACTTTGACATTTTTTTCTCTTTTCTTTTATATGCATTTAAAATACATATAGATACTTGTTTCGGGTTCTGCTTACTTTATCTTTTGCCCACAAGGCATGCCAGGTATTGTAGTCCTGGGAAGCAGCCTTTCTGAATCCCCTGGGGTCTGCCAGGGGGAGCTGTGGGATTTGTGAGTCCCTCTTCTATGGGGCTCCAACCTCACAAAGAAGTGCATCGGAGCTGCAGCATCGTATCACTGGAAGCACCCCCAGGGGATTAAATAAAAGAGAACCTTACGAGGAGGAATGGAAGAGGCAGTGAGTGACTGAGAGAGAAGACATAGAGTGATTATTGTGCTTTATTGTACTTGTAGCTGTTATTGTGGTTGGAAATGCTTATAAGGAAGAGTTTGCCACAAATAAGACTCTTTGTGCTTTGAACTTGTGTCCTGAGCCTGCTTGTATTGAGTATTTGGGGTGCTGGATTTCCTACTGTCCACAGGAAGTAATATAAGAGGCGAGCAGTAAAATCATAAATACATTCACACCATTTTAGAGATTTGAAAGTAGTAGCGCTGCTGCCTCGCAATTAGGAGACCCGGGTTCACTTCCCAGGTCCTCCCTGTGTGGAGTTTGCAACTTCTCCCCGTGTCTGCGTGGGTTTCTTCTGGGTGCTCCGGTTTCCTTCCACAGTCCAAAGACATGTAGGTTAGGTGCATTCTGATCCGAAATTGTCCCTAGTGTGTGCTTGGTGTGTGGGCATGTGTGTGTGCGCCCTGCCCGGGGTTTGTTTCCTGCCTTGTGCCCTGTGTTGGCTGGGATTGGTTTCAGCAGACCCCCGTGACCCTGTAGTTAGGATATAGCGGGTTGGATAATGACTGAGTGACTTTGATAATACAAGCTACCCCCTGTAGCTGTGGAAATGTACTACACTACTGTTTTGTCTATTTACTGGGGCTGCTCTGGAACCATAAATACTCCTAATTTAAAGAACAAAAGCAAACTTTACTTTGAATAGCTAATATTAATTATATTTCAGTGTACCTCACAGTAGAGAGTTAACAGTCCAATTGCTTGCTCAGGGTCGCCCAGATGCTCAGTGACGGGGACTGAACTGGCAGTCTAGCTGTTCACAGGTTAATGTCTTAGCCACTAGACACCACAGCCTGAAAAGAGGCATGCAGCAGATAATTGTGGTCTGAAAGGTTTTTGAACTTCTGGTAAGGATAGGGATGGTTAAAACAGTCTTCAGTCTTCCGCTATACCTTTCCTGTGTTACCCACAGTGTAAAAAATAAAACTTGACACTCCCTTATTTATATCTCTTTCTGTCTGTCTGTCTGTAATGGTTGTGTGTTTTATGTTTGCTTGGTGAATTCATGAACAGGACTTTACTGTGCTAATTAAATAAAATCTGCAGTCTCTTACTTGCCCTGTCGACATATTGACTATTGTAGTCACTAGAGGTTTGTTTGAATGGATGCTGAACTTCAAAAAAAGCCAACAAGGCTGAAAATGAAAAGGAATTTATTACAAAAGTGGAAACTAACCAAAGGTGCAGGGAGGCAAAAGGGGTTAGGAGGAAAAAACAAAGAATATTGAAAATAAGCCTCTTTAGACATATCTAAACTAAGGCTGAACTATCGACAATGTTGTTGGGTGCCTGGTGTTACTTACCCATCTCTCTTGTCTCCTTTCAACAACTCCTTCTGCTTCCTCTCCCCTACTCAGGTCTTTCTTAAGTGGGACCTGACTAGAAGCGGACCATACAGGCCAGGAACTACTTTCAGGAACTACCATATGTTTGGAACTATGGAGGTGTCTTCCTAGAAATCCCCACCCCAGATGCTCCAGGTGCCCCTATAATTTAATACCCCATTTTTCATTTAAAAAATTAGGCCTATACCAGAGGCCAACTGTTTATTAAATAAACCTCTTACCTAGCTTTGGCTTGCCTTATAGACATATTTAGATTGCATCAAGAGCCGTTCTCTATTAAGGGGAGAAAGTTTAAGCTTAGGCTATTACATAAAAGCTTCCAGCATGGCTGGGGTCTAGCTTTCCTTTCTCATTAAAAGCATGAAGTTAAATGTTTTGAAGTGATCAACTGATTAAATTAATCAGATCCTAGAATTGCTGATAGATAGATAGATAGATAGATAGATAGATAGATAGATAGATAGATAGATATGCTCTCACACTATAGTCTGAAAGCATACCAGATTGACCAAAAAAGGAATAAAATTAAAAAGAAGGAAAAACGTCAGACTTGACTTCCACAGTACTCCTTTACACCAACAGCAATACGTCTGCATAAGGCCTCTCTGTGACTAGAATTGCCAAGTCAGAATTTGTCTTTCTTTTAAAATTTTCTTGCTTTATACTCATCCCATTGGGTGTTCAGACCAAAGTGTGTGTGTATATTTATTTATTTTCTTATTTATCTACTTATTTATGTATTTATTTATTTAAAGAGCTTCTGTAAACAAGTAAATTTCCCCTGGGGATAAATAAAGTTCTATCTTGTTCTTCTGGATCCACTTCTGCTGATTAATTCATTGGCTATAAGTTCTCAGTGTTAGTGTGTCCCAGGGAGGATGTGCAGCATTGTTCATAATGGCAGTGAGTTTTGTTTTAATTCTCTCCTTAGCTACGACCTCCAGAATACATCCCCTAACTGAGCCTGCCCTTTTAAACAGCTTGTTGATTCAGTATGCTTCTCGTGAAGTGATGTTACCTGCCTAGCACAACAGAACATAGAATATTGCACTGGCCATCACAGAATTGTAGAAAATGTGAATAAAAAGAATTTTATTACCCACATTAAAGAAATTCAGTCTCATAAGGAAAACAGTCTGTCCTTTTTATATAGTTTCTCTGTGTTACAAGAGCAGTCCAACATGTCATTAATGTGGACCCCCAAGTACTTTAAGGAGTGCACCAACTCTACATACACTCCTTGAACAGAGACTGGACATAGAGGCTCTTTGCTAGGGTGAAAGTCAATAGCCACTTCCTTGTTTTGTTGATGTTAAGCTGCAGACATTTTTTTCCTGCACCAATAAACAAAGTTCTCCACCTGACTCCTCTCTGTCTCGTCCCCCTTATCAATACACACCATAAATGCAGAAACATCTGAGAATTTCTGCAAGTGGTATGACCTGGTGTTACATTTATAGTTGGAGGTTTACAGAGTGAAGAGAAAAGGAGACAGGACCATTCTTTGTGGTGCTCCAGTGTTGCTCACATCACAGCCTTTGAGTCTCGCAAATTTCGGTTTGCCTGACAGGTGGTCCACTATCCAGGACACCACAGGCTCATCCACCTTCATATCTCTGAGCTTATCCCTTAACAAAGATGGCTGCATGGTACAGGTAATGTGTCCCCCATCTTGTCTGATATGTATTTAAAAGAACGAATATCATGTACTTTACTGTTTACTATAGACTAGTGTAAGTGCTTTCAGCCTACAACACATAAAAAGGTATACGAAAGAATAAACTGAATTGAATGAGTCTTGTTATGCGTTTCATGTCTGAAAGCTAGAAGGGATTTAAAAAACACGAACATTTTACGTGGCACTTAATTAGAGTTGCATACTGTACGACCGTTGCCATGGTTGTGTTGTCATGGGGTAATTTAGTGGAGAGATGTTTTGAGATGCATATTAGATCCTGCTGTGAGAGAAACACATTTAAGCATGTCAATTATAAATACACTCCAGAGAGTCCATTGTGCCAGCAGCAGGGATCTATCACCATAACAAAATAAATAAATGTACATAAATAAGAGCAATAGACAACATATTTCTTATAAAAAGGCTATGTGTGGTTTTACTCAAAAAAGTAATACTAGGGTGTTGTACCATTTAATCCATTATGAATGTAGTGAGAAGTCAAGCAAAATGACACCTTTTATTGGCTAACTAAAAAGGTTATAATATGCAGGCTTAGAAGCCTTAGAAGGGGCCTGAGTTGTCTTGAAAGCTTGCATATTGTAATCTTTTTAGTTAGCCAATAAAAGGTGTCACTCAAAACAATAATGTGATGGCACAATATCTTTCCTTTAGGTAATAAACTCATTCTTAGATTTAGGATTGGCGCACCAAGATCAAGGTAAGGAGTTAACCTCCTTGGCCTGCGCCATTAGCTTTTAACACTTTGTGTGGGATGTCACTTGAGGCTTGTTTAAATTAAAAGTATTAATAAGTTGTTGTAGTAGTAGTAATAATAACATGGAAAATGTTGCCACTCTCTGGGCCATGATAAACAACTCATTTTAATAAACAGAAAACACAAATCAACTTACTTCAGTGTGGTTATTCTTCTAGTTCATGAAATTTTGTGTAAAAATCTAAGATTAGTAAATTTATAATTAATTTAAATTTTGGACAGTCTCCATTCAAGAACCCCACGATAGGTTTTACTGCTCCTATGTGCCTAAAGCACAGAACACTGTGCTGAATTTGTTTTGTTACTTTTTGGTTTGTGTTAGCTCATTTAGTCATAATCCTTAAAATATTATCAAAAGAATAGTCCCATACTTATAGCCATTGTGGAACATGACCCAGACACAGACAGGCAGACACGTTTAAATCACCCCACACACGTTTATTTACATACTCCATATTTACACAAGTGCTCACAAGGCCCTAAAGTCCTCAAAATCCTGGCCACAACAATGCCTCACTCTCTTCAGGCCGCCTCCTCGCCTCCTCCACCAAGCTCTGTCCTTCTCATCACCCGACTCCAGCCATCGAATCGAGGGAGGCGGCCCCTTTTATGCAACCCTGGATGTGCTCCAGGTGCCTCCCGGCAATCTTCCACCAGCACTCCCCAGTGTGACGGAAGTGCCGGCTGCGTACCCGGAAGCACTCCGGGTGTTCCCAGTCCTCTTCCCCCAGCACTTCCAGGTGTGGCGGAAGTGCTGAGGTCCAGGGCTCCAAAGGCACAGGGGACCACGGGCCCCTACAGGGTAGAGCTTCAAATCTCTGCACTCGTGGCCCCCAAAAGAACCAGGGCGGTCACATGGTCTGGGGAAGGTGTAAGCCCCCCTCCAGTCCTCCTGGGCATCCTGGCCGGGTCGCCACCCCAGACATCTCCGACACCATATTATCAATCCACTTTTATAGGACCAGCTGGAGCAGGTGGACCAGATCCTAGCAGCACGGGGAATGAAGTGGGACCATCCCTAAATGGGACTGTGACATATTGCAGGGCACACAACTTAAATTTACACACAAGTCTTTGGGATGTACAGCAATAAGCAGCCAGTCTATGGGGAGGCAGCCCACATGGACATGAAAAACAAACAGTGACACAGCCAAGAATCTAACCCAGAGAGAACATGTCGTTAATGAAGACAGAGGCAGTACTACAGGACATGCTACAGCTTCGAAAATGGATAGAGAGAGTGTGTGTACATGTGTGTAACATGGATGAAGCAAACGTTGGCATGGCTTATGTTTGCACTCAGATCAGACCAAAATAAAGAGAAATACTCCTGAGGCAGGTAAACCTTATAAATGATATGACCAAAGGGGGCTTTGAAGATCCCTGACCTCAGAGTAATTATCATTAGAGATAAAAATACAAAAATGGGAATTACATAAGAACTAATATCACAAGGTGTAAAGCAGAGTATCATATAAACTGAGAGAAAATAAATCCTACAGCCCTACTAGGTCTAACTCAACAAGCTTTTGTGCCCTGCCTCTCTGGCTGGCTGCCTACAGCAGTTTCACACGTACAGTGATAAAGTCTTCCTGCTCACCGTTCAGTCTTTTCCATTAAAAACCGCCTTCAATTTGTACAGCACATCAAACACTCCAGTTTAAGTGTGTAAGCCTGATAGCTTGAAGGGGCTTTTAATCCTTAGCCATGAACTACAGCCAGTACTGCCAGGAAAATAACTTGATGATGAAACACATTGTGATGGGCAAGTCACAGACTTGCACAAAAGAAAAGGAGGTGAGTCTGGGCTTCTGAGAATATCAGGTTTAATGTTGTAAAGATGGGAACAATCGCAAGGCATGCATTTACTCAAACGAGAGCTGTCACTTCAGTACTCATACAGCAAGCAGTGACGCTGGTGGTCATCCTGTATTAGCTCCCTTGTTCAGATTAAAAGAACAGATAGCTTTGCTACACAAGAGAGAAGACAGAAAGTGAGCAAGGCCCGGTCAGTGGCCACTTTTAAATGTTCCCAGCATCAACCATTTGGTGACAGGCACATTATGTGGTGAGCCTGCGAACCGGCAGCAGACAACCAACCCTGACTTTTGGGGGGTTGTTGAGTGCCTGTTGCAGAGGTCCTAATACTCCATCTAGCAGCCCCTGAAACTCTTTTAAATTGCCAGGTAACTCCCAGAACTCCTGTTCAGTGCAATGGGTAGCAGAAGGCAAAATATACCATAAAGGGTCTACCAACTGCCAGCTAGTGTACAGGACTAGCTCTGGTTCTGAAAGGCCTGGACCCAAAAGTATTTCAGATTTTGGAATGTTTGCATATACAGTATGTAGTGAGATATCTTGGTCTTAAGATCCAAATCTAATTTATTTATGTTTCATATACATTTTATGCTCACAGCATGAAGGTAATAATTTTGTGCATGAAACAAAATTTGTACACAGTAGCATCAATAGAAAACCCTTTATCAGCTGTTACACAATAGCAACAACAAACAATGGCAGGCTTTCGGTCTCCCCCTACAATACTGCGTTTTGCTTAAATGGTTACTGTACACAGAGAATAGGCAAAAACACAGTGAGAAATGCACATAGGTCTGGAGGTAATGATGGCTGATAACAAAGTGGCACCAACAGAGCATCAGAGCCTGTGCTCCCTCTACACTGCACTATGGAAGTGCCATACAGCTGATCTCATACCTTGCACTTGCAGCTCCAAAACTCCACCAAGGAACCTTCAACCCCCCCAATACCCTCCCCACCATTCAGCGTTCAGGTGTTAGTGCACCGCTTATAATTCAAAGCGCGATTGTAAACCATAAGTACCAGTTCATATGTTTTTCACAACTGCTCCTCACTAAAGAAAACAGAAGAGGAAGCCCACATGGATAAGTGAGGTCAGGAGTGGAATTTTCCACATGTGGTGGCATGTCAGCACTCAAAAAGTTGCATGTGCCGCCATTTTTTCTTTAATAATCATAATTTGTCCTTTAGTGTTTATTTTCTTAATACAAAGTATATAATACATAATCACCAATAGGTTCCATTGATTTTGGAGTAAGACAACTTATGATAGTAACCTTCTTAAAATACTGAGTGTTTATACGTCTTGTACTGCAGAGCTCAAGTACTCAATTACTAAAACACTAGACATATCCCTCAGATTACCATTTTTGAATTTCTTTCCAGATTGCTGGGATACAAGATCTCAAATCACAGAGGAAAACTGATAGCCTGGTAGTTTTCAAAACCTGTCAGCACTTACTTGAACATACAGGGTCCATTCCACTCCAGGACTTGTTTGCTTGACAGATTCTTTCAGCATTTCCCTATATGAAAAATGAGATAAGAGCAAATTACACAATATTATCAGTATAAGCCTTATATGACTATATGCTATATTATTTAGTTTTCTATTTTCACAATTTTGCATAAGTTAGTTGTCCATGATTTTCCTAAAACAGGCACAATGAGAAACAAAACAAAAGAATGCATTAGCATTTTATATGGATCATTTCTGGAATATGGACAACTTGATCTTTAAGCTTGTGGGTGACAAACCAAACTCCTAAGGGCATATAAATGTGGCCAGAATTACTGGTACCCTTTCACTGTCGAAGAACAAAAAAAGACAAATAAATAAATAAAAACACACAGTTTTCTCTGAACTAAGCTGAAACTGACAAATGTATCTGACATGCTCAGTTCTTTATGTCAGATTTAATGGAAAATAAACTTTGCTTTTAATATACGAGAATGGCATGGACAAAAATACTGCTACCCTTAACCTTGGTATTACTAACCTATTATTTAGTATTATTAACCTATTATATGATATTATAATGTTTCAGCCTTTGGAGACCATAACTGTCATCTAGCACTTTCTATAGCTCTAAGTGAGATTTCTACCATACTGTAGGTGGAGATCATGGTGTGATGTACTATGTTTCTAAAATAAGTGATATTTTTATCTCAATGTTTTTAAGGCCACCTGTAATGTGTTAATAATCTACTAATATGCGGCCTGGTAGTGGAGTCTTAGTGCTGCTGCCTCACTGTATAAGGACTAAGCAGGTGTAAAAATGGATAGATGCATTAACAAATATTATAATCTATCCTGCCCTAAGCAACTCTCTTTTTCATCTCGCCTATCCTTAAAACAAACATAGAAACAGTCTGTATAATTTCAATTACAAGTTAAGTTTACTGGGATATTATATGTTCAGTATACAAGTTCAATAGCTACTGCAGTCGACAAAGAATAGATCCTCACTAATAATTATAATAAAAGCAATAACAAAACATTTTATTTATATAGAGCCTTCTTCATGCTCAAAAGAGTTTCATGAAAATTTAAAGGAATACATTAGGAATAAACGTTGGTACAATGGCACCTTTCCAGCCTGTCTGCACAAACCGTAAACAAGCACATGTTCATCACACGTCACAAAGTGACAAAATACTTAAAAAACAAACATGTGATACCTGTCTCCGTAATGAATCAAATAAATAACAGAAAATGCTTCACCTTTTAAGTCAGTTAACTAAGTCCCTCACTGCATTGGAATGTTATGCCATGCACACATTTTCTAACTTGTTAAAGAAAATAAGAAAATGTTCATTTTGTCACAATTACAATATGTAGACATATAACCTTAAAAAAGCATGTTTTCTGTCATTTAAATATTGTATTTATGTGTATTGTTTTTGTAATTTCAAAGTTTTAAATGTGTTAATTAATGTAAGTAAGACAAACCGTATGTATATAGAAGGAATGTTTCAACCTCCTGCTTTAACTCAGATGCCCTTCCCATTAAAGAGTTGCTGTGATTTTGGTTCTTGACTATGTAATTTATGGATTATTTAAGTTGTTTTTGTCAATTTCTGCTGCATTTAAAATAGTGTTCTCATCATTATGGTGATGGCAGCCATTTAAAGTGAGAGTCTTCCATGGTCATTGCCAATCACATTTGAACATTATTGCGATGATTGATGTCATCGTGTTATCCCTATTTAAGATGGTAGCTGGGCAATACATACATACAGGATCCAAGAACTCTCATCAGTGAAGCTTTGCTTCTTTTGTTAGAGGAAGACTAGACACTTCAAAGAAAAATTAACGTTAGGTCTGTTGCATTCCCTTTTTGACTCTGATTTATGCCTCAGACTGTCTTGTCATTTGGCTAAATGATTTCTTGGTTTTCGACCAATACCTAATTTTAGATTCTCTGTTGTCTCACCTCTTAAATGAACATCTACAGAATTTCTTGGTATTCCTGTCACTCTGCTTACAGCGTCTACTGTCCAGTCACAAAAGAAAACTGATGTCACGCTTATTGTATGAGCCACCCAAATGTGTCCCACTCAGGTTTTGTTTCCTCCATGACTCCTGCCTTTCATATTTACACCAATGAACTCTATTTTTGCTATACGCAACCTCATTAAATAAATGGCCTGATCAGCAGGTCCTTCCTATGGAATGCTATCCCAAGAACTGGCTGAAAGACTGGATTCTGGTGTCTATGATCACTGTAAAGTTCTCTCATTTGTTCAAAAAATCATTGTGCATACTCTGAGCATTGATAGTTTTCTGGCCTACTTCTCCAATCTATTCGCCTGATTTATTTCACCAAATTATTTATTTGACACAATCTTGAAGACCAGTTGAGAAGTAAACACGTGATTTTAATAACACATGCAAAGAATGTCATCATTCAACGAGCCTATTCAACATAACGGAACAGAATTAACAGGCAGTTAATATTCATTTACTACAACACACTATAAACAATTATTAACGATGAAATCATTTCATTATCAACAAAGATATTACCTTTAGGCTACCAGCCAGTAAGATCTTCAATAAAAATGAAAGTGTGCCAGGCTTTTCAAATACAGAGCCCGGTGTGTGTTAGTGACTCTGCCTGCATAATTTATATCACTCAATTACTCAAGAACATAAATTAAAAGAGGGATTACATTTTTAATAAAAATATATTAATAACATAAACTTTCTCAATGAAAAGACAAAGCCTGGAAAGAGTTGAAAGGGTTCAGATGGCCAGATGTACAAGCTAATATTTGTGCATTGCTACCTGGAGGCACAACCAGAACAATTTACAAAGCCTGAGCCATTTAGTAAAAAGTGGATAAGAACTCCCATTAATATATTAGGAGTCCTCCAACTCCCTAGAGGACAGCATGTTTTGGCTCGTCTAAGTTATTGGGTTGGACAACCTATCTTTGTTCTTATTCTGGTCAGGGCTTCTGCACAGCATCTGGAACCTGGAAGAAGTAGTTGGCCAAAGTTTAAAAACCCATGCTAACCATACGGCTCTTAAACTTGACAGACGTGTGGGGAGTCAAGGAGTCAAGGGCACAGGCTCAATTAGCGCCAGGAAGAGGAGACAGACTGTGGAAAAGGTGTTTTAGAAGGAAGGTATGTAGAATAAGATGAACAGGGTGTGCTTTGTGAGTACTGCTGTGTAACTCAACCAGCCATCCATGTGTAATTCAGGGCCAACTGTTTGTATAGGTGGGCCCTATGGGCATTGAGTCTTTAGTCATTTAGTCATTTGCTTGTTGTGCTCTGCATTTTCACTGCAGTGTAACCATTCCTCTTCCTGTGACAAGCTTTAATCATTTTTAACTACAATCTAATTCTTGCCATTTTCCTTCAGCAGAGGTTTTTATTTCAATTCCAATAACATACTCCATCCTAAAACATCAATTGACACAATAATAACAGAGGGCAACAAAGTCAACTGTTACATTAACCATCATCTGTTATTTATAAAATCAATATTTATATTATGTTACACTGTGGTTTTCAACATGCTGCCACTGGCTACAAAAATTGTAAGATGTTATTTAATGATTATCCTTTTAGGTAATTTTGAACACTGAACTTAAGTAGTGGATACTGTAAGTAAAATGTAAAAAATAAAATTAATATTACCTGTAATTTATAACCTGGTTGACAGAAGTATTGCACTTTGTCCTTGTAGCTGTATCGTGTTCCAATTACTATGCCATGCAGAGGTGGGCTGGGTCTCCCACAAGACACAGGAATACAAGAGTCAGGATGAAATGCAGGAGCCCATGTACCATTAGGCTGTAAACAATTAGGAAACATGATCTTTTAACACAAGAAATATATTTTCATGCATTAATTTATTTTATGAATGGGTTGTGACAGAAGGTGGTCTAGAGGGTAGCTGTCTGTACCTAAGATATACCAAAAAGACCCGACTGAATTACAGAAGGTGTCATTATCATGCAATACACTACAAGGAGGAAGACACAAAATACACAAAAGTAAAAGAATAACAGCTACTATTCTTAAAGCCCTGTCTATCTTGTGGGGTGACTTACCACACCAGGCTTTAGTAGCCTCCAAACCTCCCACCAGTTGTTAGTTTATCTCACTTTCCTCTCAAGAATGCCCTCAATTAGTCTCCTCAGGTGAGGTGGCTTTAAAGCCCATCCTGGAATCACATTTGCCCAAGAGACACCAGGCTAACTCCTTCTAACAGCTCTTGGTGTTTGTTCTCCTCTGAGTTGCTCCTAAAGGGCGAGGTCTCCAAGGATCTTCCCATGTGCCAACTGTATTAGAGGGGTAGCACTGGTCCCCTATTTGCTCTCTTGGTGCTGTTGTGGCTGAAGAGCATTGTCTCCTCCACTACAATGAGAAGGTCAAGTGTCTCTACCATTAACTAGGTAATCTGCGCCCTAGTGACCTCTGGGACGATTAAAAGACTTCATTCAGACTGCTTGTCCCTATCACATATAACTAGTGCCCCAGCCTTTGCTAATTCAGGCCTTATAGGTCAGTGTGATTCTGTTTCTCATTTTCTCTTTCCCTCAGAGTTATGGAGGGCACTGCTTACAAAGCAGGGAGCAACCTCAAATGGAATGTCAGTACACCACATGGCACTTTCACACATATCCACAATCATTCAAAGGTGGGCAATTTAGAGTTGACATACTGTATGTTTGTTAAGATAGATAGATAGATAGATAGATAGTGGTCCAGGCCTAATTATGCAGATCCAGATCATCTGGATGACTTTGATTTATGCGGGGACGATTCCAGTTCACCGCGAAGATGATTCTTCATGTCGTCAGTTCGCACACTTCTCGATGGTCTGGGATTTTTCAGTAGATTTTCTATATAATAAGCTTAATAAGTTATAGCATAATGAAAATTGCATAAGTAGATCTGGACCACCCGATAGATAGATAGATAGATAGATACTGTAGATAGATAGATAGATAGATAGATAGATAGATAGATAGAGCTTTATAAAAAGGTCAAAAACATAAATATTATTATAAATAACAACCTCCCCCAAACACATAAGAACTTCTGGCTTATATAATAAGAGACCTGCTACTATATATAACAGGCTTGAGGGAGGCACTCAGATGAAGTCCAGTTGTACCACAGGTTCACATTTAACGGCTTTAACATCTGATAAGTGAAGGTCCAGCTTGTTGTGTCCACAAATGGAGGATGCTGATAGAAATTTGTTCCCCTGGTTGAATGGCCCAGCATTCTAAGGTCAGAAAGATTCATCAATAGAACATTAACAACATTCATCCATCCATCCATTTTCCAACCTGCTATATCGTAACTAGAGGGTCACGGGAGTTTGCTGGAGCCCATCCCAGCCAACACAGGGCGCAAGGCAGGAAACAAACTCCGGGCTGGCGCCCTGCCCGGAGTTAATAATCATTAACCAGACTGATATAACTCATCTCTTTTGTCAGTGAATTAAGTCAGGGGTAAAGCCACATGGTCATGGGGATGACATGCACAGACACAGGTACAGACTGGGGGACAAACTTATGTCAAAAAACAGTCTAACCACAGCACCACTAATGTGATCGGAAATATACATTCATAAGTGCAAGACATTATGAAAATGGAGGTCAGCAGGCATAATGTACAAACACTTCAGTGTAATTCAGATTTGAAGAATTGGGTCAAATTGGCTTGTTTTGAACCAATTTACTTTTACATGAAATGACTTGCCTGGCACACTGAAACATTCTCTTTGCGAAGTTCATATCCTTCAAGACAAGAAATAGTGACAGCTCCACTTGAAGGAGAATCACTTCTTGTCACAATAACAGTGGCCAGCTTTGGTGGCAGTGAGCATGATTGTTGTCTGCATGTGATATTATGCGTTGACCACGTTCCATCCTGCAAACAGATTTTGGCATCTGCTTCTGTTTGCATCTCATATCCTTTTAAACACCTACAAAAAAACACATATTTCAACTGTATGTCATAAATTTATTAAGAGACACAGATAACATTAATTCTAATTTGAATTTTTTAGAAAAATCAATATAGAAAACCTTGAGAAAGCATACAATATGGGAGGATTACATCTCAATTATGTAGAAGGATTTTCATTCTAAATTAATCAGCTGTTTACCTTTTGCTATACAATTTATAAATGTAAGTATACAATAAACTGAGTAAAAAATTAGGAAGGTACCACATCCATCCATACAAACAACAGTTAATGGAAATGAACTTTTATTAAGTAAAGAGGGCAGCAGAGGTTTAACTCCTGGTCCAACTGCAGTCTGTGTGCTGTTTGCATGTTCTCCATATGTCTGAGTGCATCTGTCCACTGGTAAGTCCAGTTTTCCTCTCACATCCCCGAGGAGTGGATGCTGGGTTAACTGGCAGCTCTCAGCTGGCTTTGTGTTTTTGTGTATAGGAGTGCATCCTGTGATGGACTGGTGCACCATCTTGTGCCCCGATGTCGAGATATGAAATAAGTAAGTGGGTTAAAAAAATGGACAAATGTTTGGAATATGTAAAGAACATAACCTTCATGAGGAGGTACCTCAAAAATCAAACAACTGACATGCTAAAAGCAGCTTCTAATAGGAGAATTGGCAAGGATTGTGCATCAAAATTGAATTAAAAAATTTCTGGCTGGTAATATTTAACTTTTTCTCTGCCTCCTCCGGTTCCTTACCCAGACATTTAATCAGTCAATTCATCTTTAATGAGCATAAGATGAATGAAGTTCTGTAATCCTGCATCTATTTTTAATGAGTAATATATTTCTCAAATACAAAATAATTTTATTTCTACCAGAACGCTAGATAAATTAAAGCCATCTCAGTTAAATGGAAGACATTAAGTTAACATAAGCAATTTCTAGCAGTGAAAAGCGTCAGAAGGCAAGCAGAGGGAATATTTAATACTTTCAAATCACAGCTTTATTTTTAATATTGCTAACCTTGTGTTTGAGATTTAAAGAGGACAAACTTCATATGCTGTATATTATTAACTGCCAGTTCACCCAAGCTAATGGACGTATATTATGACAGACTGGTAGCCTGAACAATTAGGAAAACAGGAAACGACTTAGCTTGTGTTATTCCACAGATTGATTTAGATGCTGGTCAGTTTGATGGTCCCCTAATTAAAAAAATAGCTTTGAGATCTTTTTATGAAGTTTTATATTTGAATAAGTTTATTTAGAAAACTGATGTTTTCTTGTGGATCATTCATCTTAATCATATTACTCTTGTGAACGTCACTGCTCCGCAAGGTACCTTGTAATCTCCAGATTCTAAGTTTCATCAAGAAACAACAAATATTTGAAATATTTGCTTTATGAAATGCACTGAATACAGAGCCGTGGTTTACTTTTAGTGCAAATTGTTGAATAATTAACTAAAAATGATATCTAGTATCAATACATGAATATTTTATATAGCGTTTTTCCCAAAGCATCCGGTCACAAAGCACCTTACAGAACACAGAGGACTATATAGCATTTTTAAACATACTTAATGTAGTTTGGGGTCATTGAGTTAATGGATGACAGCTTCTAAACCAACTCTGGACGAGGCATCAGGAGCCGACACATTAGACCAGTCTGGATTCACCAGTTAGCCAGGCACAAACACCTTTGAGGACTGTAGGAGGAAAGCCAGTGCAGACATAGGGAGAATGTGCAAACTCGACATGAACAATCACTGAGTGTGAGATTCAGAGGATCCATGAGGCAGCAGTGCTAACCATCATGAAAATATATTCGGGTAGAAAATTAAAGTCTTGATCAGTTCTATACACTGTCAGGATGTACACAGTACAGAGTCCACTTTGACTCCTAGGTCCTTCTCATACGTCATATTTTCAAGTTTCAGACCTCCCATTGTGTATTCAAATCTAACATTTTTACATTCCTACATGTAATTCTTTACATTTACTTACATTCCATTTTATCTGCCACAAATGTGCTTAATGTAGATGGAGGAGAATGGCAAACTCTAGATGGACAATGACAGGGTGTGAGGTTCTAACTTGCAACACTAGATCCATGAGGGAGCATTTCTAACCATAACTAAAATACATTCCGGTAGAAAATTCAATACTGGGCTACACGTGATAATAATGACCCTATAAACTCATATAATTCATTGTATTCATTCACTAGGCTTTGTTCATATGTTCTGTGTTTTTGGAAACAGAACAACAATCAAGCTGTAGTATATGCAATTGTGCTGTCAGCTATTGAGAGCTAATAGTTGAAACATCTCCCATCTTGCTGAAGGGGGTGAAGAATTGAGCAAATGAAAGGTAGTGAATTGTCTTTTAAGTTAGACTGGAACAACATCATCTTGTCAGAGAGAGTTACCCTGGTTGAGCCTTTGTGCACATAGTCCTTCTACACTACTACAGAGGTTGGCTGTAAAACTGATTAGTGAAAAGTGAATGGCTGTCCTCCAATGACAAATGAAACATGAAGATGTCAGATTCACCGATCCACACAGAAATACCTTGGGGCAGGGCTGTCAAACTCAGTTTGATTAAGGGCCAAAAATAATACTTTATATGCCCAGCATGGGCCAGAATAGGTTGACAAACAGCTAGCAACACATTTTCCTTATAAACAAGACACACAGGGTCCTCACTACATATCACAATCGTATATTCTGCCTCACATTACTCTTGAAACTGTCTTCATCAGTCTTTCTTTTCTTGTACAATATATCAGGTAAGGAACACTACTTGTAGCAGCAGCCATAAAACCAACATCAGCATTAAGTGAAAATGATGTCAGTGAGTGAAGCTGACAATATGGAAATAGGTGAGAATTCACAGACATCCATTTACATCTGCATTAATGTGAGTCATGATTGGATGGTAGGTGACCACATTAAAAGAAATGGGTGTAAACACGCTCATGATGTATCACACAAACCACTTCAAAGTCAGTTAGAAATGGATAGTGACCACATTTAACATGAGTGGAAATGCAAATGTGTTTTCTGTCCACATACACCAATCAAGCCAGTGGAAGAAACTAAAGAATCATGTATGGTGATGGCAGCCTGTTATAAGTTCAGTGCAAAAAAATGTAAGTGCTCTTCCCTGGACTTTCTTGTATACTCAGATATGGGGATGGATATTTGAGGAGTAAACCGCAAGACAATGATTGTATTTTTATATTATGTACATTAAAGAACCATCAACAACAAATCTAATCAAATTAATAATATATTGAACAATCATTATAAAAGTAAAGTTGAATAAATCGGACTCTGCTACCACTTCCGATTAGCGGAAATAGCTGAAAAGTTGATAGAAATCTACGTTTTGTACCTAATACTCATATGCAAAATTTGGTTAACCTAAGTGAAAGAGTACTCAAGTTATCATATTTACATACAGACACAGACAGACATACAGACATAATTCCAAAAATGGTATTTTTGGACTCAGGGAGGTCTAAAACATTATGATTCATCAAAGTCTCGAAATCCAAATTTTGGACTACAGTATTCCAATACTTTCCCTATACTTTATATGCGAGAAAGTAAAAATGAGTGTTATGGCACATGTGTAATCAAGCTATCATCTCCTTCAAAGAGTGTCACATTATTGAAATCATGCTATAACACTCAGGTTCTTTATAGCAATGTGGCATGTCTCCTTTTTTATTTTTTAATGTTAGGTAATTACGAGAAGCCTCATTCGATTCCAGTGTTTATATTTGACTTCAATTTTAGTAGCATCCTGCTCGATGAAGCCAAACTATGACCAAGCAACTGACGTGCATGCCTTTATTTGTATCAGACTCATCCCTGCCTGGGTAGGGTTCAGCATTGGAGCTTTCACTTTAATTGAAGGAACAGCAAGGTTCTGGACAAGACAGAAGCACAATACTGGTTACTATGGGTGGGACTGGGCGCAGCAGTGTTTTAAAGCTGCTGAAAACACACAGTAGGAGAGAGCTTTTACCAAGCATACCGACATGAGCAAAATTAGTTTGGTGAGAACTTCTTATTGTCGGCATCTGTAAACTCTACAAATGCATTCTTTAAAAACATATTGCTGACAGCAACTGATAAGTGATAGCTGAAGATATTACTTTGGTCCTTCATGGGTTCATTAAGATTTCCTATGCTATGTGTTTGTGAGTACAATTAAAAAACAGGTTAGAATTAATTTAAAAATATTTGATATCTCTTGCCTTACGTAGTCCTTCAGCACCTTTCCTCTGCATTCTTGCATGTCTGGACCATTCTTGACTGGCGCTCCCTCTGTTGAGTGCATTCCTGTAAACTTTGCTTGTCTGACTTGTTTGTTATTTTGAGGCACCCTGCTCACTTTCTGTCCATTTTTATATGTCTCGTCTTTGAAGTTGACTCTTCATGTGGCTCCTATGGCTTTACTCCTCCTCGTGTGTCTAATACTCGTGCTAACTTATTCAGTTGTGTCACCAAATTGCTCGTAGGGACTGGACACACACATACACACACACACACACACACACAGACCTTAGTCTTTTATAAAACAGTACATCTTTTTTTTCTATAAAATATTTTAAGTATACTGTTAATGCATACTATCTATTTTGTAAAAGTTTAATATTTAGTTCCTAATACTTGTAACACCCTTAGGGAATGAAGCAACAAACAAGGCTTGTGTGTTGTAATCCCCAATTTGTGGTTTATTTATGTCAATATGTTTTGACGGTTCCCTACTGCTGACATTAGCTAAAAACACATTATGTCTTAATGTTGTCCTCCTTTCACTAACTACAATTCTTTATGTGCTGCTGCTGACATTTTCCTCTCTGCTCCTTGTCCAGTGCCACTTTGTGGTGGCATTATCACCCTAACCCTTCACTCAGCTTCACTTTATGTCATTGATTGCCCTTCCACTTCTCACAGCACCACAAATGTCATAATATGTCATTTTCATAATCACAGAAGACACAGTTAAAAACTAAGCAAAATATATGGTATGAATAAAAAACAAAGTTTGAGTTTGATGTCCGAAACCAGTCATCATATAAGATTTTCTTCTAACACATATTACACATGGATGCTGTGTGATGTTATGTTCACGTGGAGACATGCTTATTTTGTAACCTTCTCAATTCACCTTTGTGAGACTATTATGGTTAGCTGGTCAAATTTGCAATAAAATGTCCAGTTATTTTTTAATATAAGTGTGTATCTCTAACTTAGGATAATTTATAATTATGTAGGAGGAGATATACCAAGTGGCATGCATTTCACATTTGTAAACTGTCATAACTCTTAAAAAGAATATTAAATTAAAATATTTAAATATACAAACAAATAAAAGGTTATTTGCTAACATAATATTAGAAATAGTTTCTTACCTATACTGAACTTTGCTTCCAATAGTATAAGTTGTTCCTATTATTTCCGCATTAGGCACTGGTGGTGGAGGGCCACAGGATGCTAACTGGCACACAGGATATGGTTCCTTCCATACACCATCTTCAGAACAGATCACATGTGAACTGCCACTCATGACAAAGCCAGGCTTGCATCTGTAAGTTACGGCATTCTTATGGAGCTGACTGCTTCCATTAAGCAATGTATTAGGAATAGATGGTGGTGTTTCACATTTTATCTGTCCACAGTATGGGACACCCGGATTCCACAGACCATTGCTTTCACAGGTTGCTTCCGTTGGCCCATGAAGATTAAAATATTTGTTGCACTGAAATTGTATTTTTTCTCCGCAATGAAAACTTTTGGTAGTGACATATCCATTTTCAATCACTGGTGGCTGGCACACACATGGCTTGCATGAAGGTACTTCTCCTTCCCAAGAGCCATCAGCTGTACACTGTAAAATGGGGTTTCCGATTAATTTATATCCAGGAAAGCAAACATAATAAACATGGCTACCAAGGGTGAAACTAGATCCGTTGACATAGCCATGACTTATATCCTCAGGAGGGTCGCAAACAACAGGTACACATTGTGGAGCCTTGTCATCCCAAGAACCATCACTTTGGCATTTTAAAATGGATTTTCCTTGTAATGTATAACCATCTTTACAGGAATATTTAACTTCAGCACCATAGCCACGCTCTGATCCAAGGAATTCCCCATAAGTTATATATGATGGCTCCAAGCACTGAACTTTCCTACACACTGCTGCAGTAAAACTCCAACTGCCATTACTTAAACAAAGAATATTTTTATCACCTTCAAGGACAAACCCAGTATTACACCTGTATATCACTTTCGTTTTGTATGTATATTCAGATCCAATTACCATGCCATTCTCAAGAACTGATGGAGGGCCACAAGAAACTGGACTGCAAAGTGGCATATACCCATCCCATTGTTCATTGGCTTGGCAAGCTCTCATTCTGGGTCCTTTGAGCTCAAATCCTGGGTCACATTTATAGAATATTTTACTTAAATATGTAAAAGTATCTCCCTCAATAGAACCATTATCCAGGGTCTCAGGGACATTGCAGGATACAAGTTTACATGTTGGAGTTCTTCCACTCCACCGTCTTCCTGAAACACATTGTTGGACAGCCTGGCCGTCCAATTTATACCCATGTTTGCAACCATATTCTACAATGCTACCTAGAATATTTTTTGTTGCATTGACAAAACCATGTTCTGGTGCCTTAGGAGGTTCACACACTGCAGGTAAACAGACTGGGGCACTTCCATTCCAAAAACCATCTTCCTGACAAATTAGCATTGAGGAACCAATAAGTTCATACCCAGAGTTACAGCTGTACACAATTGCAGTGCCATGCAGAAAGTCAATCTCAAATGGTTCTGTTACATCAAGTTCAGAAACAAGCTCAAGAGGCTGTTTGGAGAAGGCAACATAGGAATGGTGAGGAGCTGGACTTGGATTTACAGAATCAAATACATTTCCAAGAACCCTACTTGGATCAAAAACTTTTTCATACTCTCCAAAATCAATATGGGGAGGAAGGCCGCAGTCTGTAGGTAGACAAACAGGGGGAGAGCTAGACCATCCAGACTCTTCACATGTGAGTAAAGCGTGACCAGCAAGCTGAAATCCTGGAGTGCAACTATAAATAATTGTAGAACCAAAACTGTGATCAACTCCTTCCACAAAGCCATTTTCAATTGGCTGAGGGACATCACAGTAGATTTCTTTACATTTTGGGGCTTCTGAATCCCACTGGCCCATCTCCAAACAAATTCGCTTCTCCTGACCTTCTAGCCTGAAACCTCTGTCACAGTGATACGTCACTGAATGACCAAATTTAACTTCTAAATAGGCAACTTTTCCATTGGCTATTTCCTCTGGTGCAGCACATTCAATATGCTTGCATGTGGGAGTTTCTCCTATCCATACACCATCTTCTCCACAAAGAAGGGTGCTGTTTCCAACAAGTTCATACCCTGACTTGCAACTGTATAGAGCTTCATTAAGGTACATCAGCCCTTGTATATCAACAATGCCATTAAGAATCTCTTCTGGATGAGGACACTCCACTGCAGTGCATTCTGGGATTGGTAGGCTCCATGATCCATTTGCCAGACAGGTAACAGAAGACTCCTTCTTTAAAGTAAGTCCACCCATACAAGTATATCGAACAACACTTCCAAAATTTAGATGTGAATAAAGTGGTTCTCCAAGTTTCACATATGGTGGTTTGCCACAAGACACAAGTTTACAGACAGGAAAAGAGTCGTTCCATTCTTGAGATGATAAACATTTTAGAACTGAAGAACCTTGTAATACATATCCTTCTTGACATGCCAGTTCTATAATGCCAGAATCGGAATCGAGTCTTATGAGGACTAAATGATTTTGTTCCAGCTGAGGTTCAGAACACTGCACTGGAACGCACAGAGGAACATTAGTTTTACTCCACTTTCCATACTTCAAGCATGTCCATACAGCATCTCCTAAAAGTTCATAGCCTTCATCACAGACGTATTCAACTTTGCTACCAACTTCAAACGTGCTTCCCTCGTAATGTCCATGTTTGATTGGAGGAGGAGTTTCACATGTCAAAAGGATGCAAGAAGGAAGAGACTCACTGACCCATCGATGATTCTCTTGGCACACACGAACTGGACTTCCTATTAATTTGTAGCCAGGATTACAGTTATATGTTACTTGACTTTCATAAACAAACTTGCCTTTGCTCTGTAGAAATGAAAGAAAAACATGTTATTTAGCGATTTCACATTGGCTCTGTGGGTGAATGTGAGTGGGCCTGCAGTGGACTGGTGCCCTGTCCAGGATTGCTTCATGTTTTATTCCTAGTGCTACTGGGATAAGCTTTTGCCCCAGTGACCCAGAATTGGGTTGTGCAGAACTTAGTATATAATCAAACTCAAAGATATAATAAGATGTGTGTGTCTGGTCCGTACAAGCAACTAGCGACTAGTCAGTTTCACTTTGGTAATTTGATTGAAAGCAAAAGTGCAAATGTGTGTCACATGAGGAGGAGTTAAGGTATAGATGGCATGCAGAGAATGGCTACGAAGATGGGAAATATAAAAGTGGACAGGAGTCGAGCAGAGGCGCCTCAAAACCATGGAGTCTGAGAAACAGGCTTTATGGGACTGCACTCAAGAGAGGGAGCACCTGTCAAGAAAGTCTCAGACACACGAAGATACCAAGGAAAGGTGATGAAGGTATGCATAGAGAAAGAGATATCAAATATTATAAAATTTATAAATTCTTCCACAGGTAACATGGCTAGTATTATAGAAAGTTATGCTGCAAACAACATTTAATAAGTTAAATTTATATTATTCAATGTTTTGCAGGAAGGAAAATCCAGCATTAATGAAAGGCCAGTATATGCAGGGGATAACTTTTGCATTACTTTGTTGTCTTTGTTAAGTAGTTTGGGTGGTGCAGGTCAAGTTAGCTCAGGTTGGGGAGCATGCACTGGTACAGCACATTGCTGCACCCACCACATGACAAAACAGTTTGAGATACCGGTTGGCAACCCTCAAGGCAGACATGCGTTTCAGTCCTACCCTTCAGAAATGACCATCTATTTGCCGCAGCCAGGTGTTAAGTGGGCAATCCCTTTGGCCTGATCCAGTAGTTCGTGTCCTCCGTGAATCGAATCACCCTCAGGGAATTATGCCACAAGGCTGTAGTGCCGTAATTGATGCTCTCTCACAGTGCAGGTAATGTGCCTCATTCGGGACTTGGTGAGCAACCGTTCGTTGGACACAAAGTCAAACCAGTGGTATCTAAGGATTCTCTGAAGAGACACAGTACCAAAGGAGTCCTGTCTTTGTCTCAGGTCACTTCATAGCATCTATGTTTCACAGCCATACAGCAAAACATGAAGCACCAGACTCTGAAGACTTGGACCTTAACCCTTTTTCAGAGATATCGGGAGCGCTACACACCTCTCTCCAGCGACCTCATGACCCCTCATGCTCTCCCAATTTGTGTACTGACTTCATAGGAAGAGTCACCAGAGTCATGAATGTCACTGCCAAGGTAAGTAAACCTCTCAATGAGGTTGACACTCTCTCCGCAGACAGACACACTGCCCTTTTGCATAATTCGAAAATCTGGTAATGGATGGAGACTGATTTGTGCAAATAAATATTGGCTCTCGGCAAACTAAAAGGAAAATGAAAGTTAAGATAAAATGGAGGATTGGGTGATTTTAAACAAAGACTACAGATTAGTACATAGAGAAAATGTTACAATTACCATAAAGAATTTTATAAAACTAGGAAAAAGTAGATTAGTTTTAAAGGTTTGGTATACACAGTATGTTTCAAGGAGACAAGCTGCATATATATATATATATATATATATATATATATATATATCATGAAATAATTTCTCTCAAGGTTAACTTGAAATAGTAAATTATTCAGTAATTGCAGTTGCACAGAATGTTTTTCTGTTTTAAGTGTGATGATCATTATAATATTTTCCATCACCTTTTAAATAGGAATTTTGGCAATTTCTAAAATTTATAGAGTGCCTAGTTTGAGACATTCCAATAAAAGCTGAACTTTCCTGAAAACTCTCATTTAAAAAATACGTGTACCAGTCAGCCCAGTGAGAGCTGATTTGTTTCAAAGGGTCAGAAAGATAGGCATGGCAATGACAATACTTATTTTGCAATTTAGGCAAATACATTTAAAATAATGAAATTAAGTATATAAACAGATTTTTCATTTCACATTTTAATGTGAAAATGTATTATTAATTCTGAAAATAAATAAATTAAATCCATCCATTATCCATCCCGCTATATCCTAACTACAGGGTCACGGGGGTCAGCTGGAGCCAATCCCAGCCAACACAGGGTGCAAGGCAGGAAACAAACCCCAGACAGGGCACCAGCCCACCACAGAATAAATTAAATAAATGATCAAATTACCTTACCTTCTGATCAAGTATACAAAAACTGATTTTTTTCTCTATTTACTGCACTAGATCAATACATAATAGAGCATATAGTGAATTTATCACATACCTCTATGTATCCATTTTCGAGTTTAGGTGGGTCCCCGCATGACACTGGTAGACAAGTTGGCAAGCTTCCGCTCCATTCACCAGTGGCCTCACATGTCCTTTTCTTTTCTCCTTTTATGTAATAGCCCTTGTTGCAGCCATATGCAATGACTGACCCAAAACTGTAGTTGTTTCCATTTATGTATCCCTGCTCAATATTAGGAGGCTCTGTGCAACGCACTGGGAAGCAACGAATATCGAGTGGGGAAGGCATCCACTGTCCACCTCTTAAACACTTCAGGGTAGAAGAGCCATTCATGACAAAGCCCTCCTTGCACTTGTAGTTGACCACAGACTCACTAGAATATTTGGCTTTGTTGACTGATTCCAAGATGGCATGAGGCAAATCTGCAGGTCTTACACAAAAATCTGCAATGCAACGAGGCATTTCTTTGCCTTCAGGTGGAGACCATTGACCTTGGGCGTTGCATATTAATTGAGAATTATCAGCTAAGCTGTATCCATCACTACAGTAGTAATAAGCCGTATCTCCATAAAGTCTATTTCCAGGTTCTGGAAGAGCGTTGTCAATATGTGGAGGATTGTCACATGGGACTGGCACACACTGTATTGAACTTTGGCTCCATTCACCACTGGGGAGGCACTCTTTACTTTCTTGACCAAGTAGAGTATGTCTAAAAACAATTTAGAAATTAAAACATGTAATGTTGATAAGGGCACCATTTGTGACAGTACAGTTAAATATAAGTAAAGCTGGTCTTTTTAGTAGAAATAAGGATTTAATGTTTCAAAATGAAAAACTAAAACAAGAACTGTATGTACTTTTCTTTAGAAAAATGTATCAAAATCAAAAATTAATAATGAGACAGCTATTGGCTGGTATCCCATCTTCATTTGCTTACTACCTTGTTTTTAAGACTGCCAAGATAGTCACTTCTTCATGGTCCTGTATGGAAGTGAAATGGTTGGATGGATGGGCAAATAATAATTTGTTGAAAAACGTGTGAATGATTAATTTTTAAAACATACTCCTTATCCAACTTAATAATATGACAAGTGTCTGTGTGTGCATGTCTGTGTGTTCTTCTGGTTGCTGTGTCTCTGTTATATACCATCTGGTATGGGTTTCGTAAAAGCAGTGGTAATGTTTGTGATGCTCCACTTGTTGTAATGAAAAATGCAAAGCATTTTATTACTACATGAATTACAAAATACATTCCAATATATGGTGCACTGCAAATGTTAATGCTCAATGTGTCCAAAAGAGAGTAACTGCTGGACAGACAAAAATCAGCTTATCTACCTTAATAAAAGGTACCTATGTGTCTGTCCATTTGCAAGAGGCTAGGAAGAAAAATTAAAAAGTAGATGAAACATGTAGAAGAAGGGTCAAAATATCAACAATGATAATAAAAATGCCAAATAAGGGTTTAAAAATAAAAAAAATTGTCTTATCAGACTATTCTGTTGTGTGGCATTATGTGCCAGCAACAGCAGCATGGTATCAATTTTCTTGCACACCCCTTGGGCCATGAGAATCAAGTTTATAGCTGTAATGTTAATGACTGAGGATGACTGTGTAACAGATGAGTGAAAATAATAATAAATCAACATGCACATCGGGAAACCAATGCAGTAGCAACAATCGCACCCAAAATGTGCTGAAAAACGTCACCCTCAGCTTATATTTGTGTCAGGCCCCGCTGCCCCTGCCAACCCGAAAGAAAGCTGGAGTGTACAGTATAGTGGAACCTCGGTTCATGAATGTCTCTGAACACGTACAAATTGGGTTACGACCAAAACGTTTGCCAAACTTTTGCATCTGTTCACGACCACACACTCAGTACAGTAATCCCTCCTCGATCGCGGGGGTTGCGTTCCAGAACCCCCCGCGATAGACGAAAATCTGCGAAAGTAGAAACCATATGTTTGTGTAGTTATTTTTATATATTTTAAGCCCTTATAAACTCTCCCACACTGTTAACATTATTAGAGCCCTCTAGACATGAAATAACACCCTTTAGTCAAAAGTTTAAACTGTCCTCCATGACAAGACAGAGATGACAGTTCTTTCTCACAATTAAAAGAATGCAAATAGATCTTCTCTTCAGGAGCAGAGAATTTCAGAGGGAGAGAGAGAGCGCTTGCAAAGAAAAGCAAACAATCAATACTTGTGCTTTTAAGTTTGCCACGGCATTTTTTAGAGGAGCGTTAGTATCTTCTAAGCAAACAGCCTCTGTGCAAACAGCCCCTCTGCTCACATCTCTTCCGTCAGGCGCAGAGAACGTCAGAGAGAGAGAGCGAGATTAAAGCAACAACCAAAAATCAATACGTGTGCTTTTAAATATGCCGAGCACCGCAATAAAGCGGCATTTTTTTAGAGGAGCGTCAGTATCTTTTAAGCAAACAGCCTCTGTGCAAACAGCCCCTCCGTCAGGCGCAGAGAATGTCAGAGAGGGTGAGAGAGAGGCAGAGACAAGCAAACAATCAAGCTCCGCGCGGGATGCATATCTTATAGCATTGAGGAGTTTTAGTTAATATGTAATACATGCTCTGATTGGGTAGCTTCTAAGCCATCCGCCAATAGCGTCCCTTGTATGAAATCAACAGGGCAAACAAACTGAGGAAGCGTGTAGCATAAATTAAAAGACCCACTGTCTGCAGAAATCCGCGAACCAGCGAAAAATCTGTGATATATATTTAGATGTGCTTACATTTAAAATCCGCGATAGAGTGAAACCGCGAAAGTCGAAGCGCGATATAGCGAGGGATTACTGTATACTCGTACAAACAAGCCAGTTTCCATTTTGGTTTGTGCGCACCAATGATTTCAGCACATGTTCAGTCTCACCCTGTGCAGCGAGAGAAAGAGAGCGACACACACAGACACACACGAGAGAGAGACACACACACACATGCGCGCGCACAAGAGAGACAGACGTGCAAGAGACACACACACGCGCGCGCGAGAGAGAGAGAGACACACACACACACAGAATGCACAGGGATTGTTTTTAAAGAGACAGATTCGAGCATTGTTTTAACCTCATTGTATTTAATGAAGACTTTTTTCTATTGGATTTTAACCTCCACTTCACTTCTGTTTACAGCGATCAGTTCGTAGCGTGCATTGTTGCAATGTTACTTTTCTTGGTGGCTTATTGAGTTACAGATTTTTCAAATGTTCATTTTTTTGTCCTGTGCTTAAAACTCATAAAAACAATTGTTTACAGCGAGCGGTTCATAAGGCTATAGCGCGAACTCTTGCAGTGTTACTTTTCTTTGTTGTTCAAGGTTTTCTCAGTGTTATTCAATGTTTTTACATTTAGTTTACTATTACGCTGTGCATTCTATGGTATAACTAACTATATTTGTGCTTAAAAATCTTTAAAAAAATATATTTACATACAGTTCGTACGGTCTGGAATGGATTTATTGTATTTACATACAATCCTATGGGGGAAATTACTTCAGGTTACGACCAGAGTTTTGAAACGAATTACGGTCGTGATCCGAGATTCCACTGTGCCTGGTTTGGCCTGTGGGTGGTAGAAGAACTGCTGTGGGCTCTGTGTGGTGCTGTGCAGCCTCTGTGAGACTCATTCCGGTTGTGTGTTCAATTAATGAGCTGATGCCTCAATTAATGTACGGTAATTTTATTGGTATTTATTTTGATTATTGAAACTTACCAGTAGCTGATGCATTTCCCACCCTAGGCTTACACTCGAGTCAATATGTTTTTCCAGTTTTTGTAGGTAAAATTAAGTACCTCGGCTTATATTCGGGTTGGCTTATACTCAAGTATATATGGTACTTACAGCTTAAAAGTAAGAATTAAACCTTTTAAACTAACACTGAACTCCTAGCACAGGCTAATTTCTTTAAATTGTAGGACTACATCCTACATTTCAGTTGCTGTAGTAAAACGGGTTTAAAAAAGAACCAAACATGGAAGGTGAACTAGAAATTAACTGGGTGAACACTGAATATTAGTATAAGAAGAAAATGAAGCAATAAATGAAGAAAATAAACTTAAAAGGCAACATGAATCATAGGAGTGTGTTTTACAGAATAGCAATTCAAATAAATGAATGGTGGAAAGAAACAGACAAGACACTTACCCTTCATTACAGACGTAGGTTATATTACTTCCCACAGTGAACTTGTTTCCAACAATAGAGGCATTGGCAAGCGTTGGTGGCTTTTCACAAGACACCACTTTACACACAGGAGCGGTGTCATTCCACTTCTCCATGGATTCACATATTAGTGATGAAGGACCCTGCAATCTTAGAACATTTTAATTAGCAATACTGCTAGTTAAGACACATAGCATATGAACATTTTAAAACATTTCTCTTTACATGATTTCTTTTATATATGTGTGATATACTACTTTATCTTAATACAAAGTAAAAAAAAAAATCCATGAAGCACTCCATTAAGTGTTTACACCTGCTTTGATTGTTTAAGAAAAATCGAAATGAAAAATTACAATTGCATATTAGAATGTGTCATTTTAAATGGTTTTGAATAATAACATTCCATCCGTCCACCCCATTTATCATGCAAAACATATCTATTTTTGAATACTCTTCCATTAAATAAACCGCATATTGATTTATTCTCACGGAAACGTTTAAACTTTTGAAAAATAATTAAACAAAGTTTATTCTCCATCGACCACAGGAGCATTATGACTAAAAAAAACATTCATGAGAAATGCTTCCTCAATGTCTTCCTAATGATTTCTGTTAACAGAGTACCTATCCCATAATAGAAATGGGCTGAACAACAATAACTCATGAATTATTGTCTGCATTTTATGTTAGTCACTTGTAAGTTACTCATTTGACAGTGTATTAATTTGCATACTTATTAACATATATTAAATACACAAACAAGTGCATCATAATCTCCGTCTAAAAACTAGCATGCTAACCTCATTGTTACAAGTGAAAAAGAGGACACAAATTTTCGTTGATGTGTTGTTGGAAATGTGTCGACTATGACCAAAGAATCAGAGCTGTGGTGTTCAAAGTGTGACTATTTCTTATACTATAGCAAAATATGTTAATAATTTATACAACTTTCTATAGTCAATATGTTCCTGTAATTTCAATATCAAATACATTTAAAATATTAAAAGTACTTTTTTAAGCACCTATAGATAGATAGATAGATCAAATACCACATACAATAATAACTTCCAGATAGATAGATAGATTACAGAAGCTCGTCAAATTAACAGATAAATAAATATACACACACATACACACAAACATGCACACACACGCACACACTTGTCAAACAGAATGATAAAAAAGAAAGAAAATAAAAAAGGAAAGAAAACATAGTCACAGACACAGTGAGGTACCATGCAGGCATATTGCTGTCGGTATAAAGGAGTCTCAGCAGCATTTCTTGACACTTCTGCTGAATAATTTCTTGGCATTTGTTGTTAGTGTGTCATTGAGAGGATGTGCAGAATTATTCATAATGGCACTCCGTTTTGTTTTAATCCTCTCTTTTTCTACTAACTCTAAGGGGTTGAGAGTGGGTCCCATAACCAAGCTTGCCTTTTTAATTAGCTTGTTGATTTGGTTGGCCTCTCTTGAAGTGATTTTACCAGCCCAGCATAACACAGCATAGAAAATCGCACTGGCCATCACAGAGGTGTAGAAGATGTGAAGGATGTCACTTCTCGCATTAAAGGAACGCTGCCTCTTAAGAATAAATTAGCCTACTCGGCTCCCTCCTAAATAGTTCCACTGTGTTATGAGACTAGTCCAACCCATCACTGATGTAGACCCCCAAGCACTTACAGCAATAGACCAGCTTTATACCCACTCCCTGAATAGTGACTGGGCAAAGAGGCATTTTAGTGTGGTGAAATTCAATAACCAGTTCCTTGATTTTGCTGATGTTAAGATACAGATGATTCTCTCTGCACCCAGAAACAAAACTCTCCAACTGATTCCTATACTGCTTCTCATCAATACACTCTCCTGCTTATCAATACATCCCATAAGTCCAGAATCATCTCAGAATTTCTGCAAATGAGATGATCTGCTGTTATATTTATAGTCAGAGGTGAACAGAGTGAAAAGAAAAGGAGACAGGACTGTTCCTTGTGGTTCTCCAGTGCTGCCCACAATTATATCAGAGACACAGTTGCTGAGCCTCATAAACTGCGTTGTGGTGGATTGAAATTTCAGTGAGTGAATTTTTCAAATCTCTGTTGGGTAAATTATTTTATAAACAAACAAAAAGATAAAATAACAAGAGTGAAATTTTGTTTAATACATCTATTTATCCAGCTTCTGACACTTCAGCTGAATGTTATCCTGGCATAGCAGAAATCAAACCTGAATGAGGTGCCATCCCATCAGGCACATTCATACAAGAATCCCTACTGACTCACTCATTCCGGGCCAGTTTAGAATAGCCAATGAGCTTAATAAGCATGTTACTTAACACAATTCAATAGTGACTTGAAATATTTATTTTAAAAATCATTTGGATTGATTGTCTCTAACTTGAATGATTTATCTTGTGGGTGGGACAGTATGGAAGGTGTAAAGATTGAATTGCACAACAAATAATCTAATGTAAATATGTATAAGTTCATGCTCTGCCCAGTCACTCTCTTACAAAGATACTGTAGTTGTACTGAATAACTATTTTGTGCTAAGCTTGCTAAATGAACAACTCATTTGTCTTCTATAAAACATTCCTCCTGAAAGGCTACATAATACTTTTGCTCAGGCATGGCTTATCATTTAGTTTATGACACTGGGTGTTCGGTGTGTGTTGTCAGTGGATGCTTACAATGTTAACTTTGTATTTTGCATGTTCATTCTTTTGGCAGCTTCACTGCATCCATTCCTACCTAAGCATAAAGAGACATGAAGTCACTGCCATTTAAAACAATACTTGTAGCAAGCAAACCACATCTTCAACTTAACTTTGTGGAAGCTGCCTCAGTGCACAGTAAGAAAAATGATTTCCATTCGAAATGGTGTTATTTTCAAAGTGCATTGTTGTTTAAATAACTTGTGCAGCTTGCCTGAGTTTGTTCTTGACTATGAAAATACTGCATGGAAACTGTTGACTTCCTTTAGGTAGGTGAGATATTTAAAAATTAGTACTACTTAAATTTGCAACAAAAATCACAAAGAAAAGGGCGGCACGGTGGCACAGTGCGTAGCGCTGCCACCTCACAGTTAGGAGACCCAGGTTCGTTTCTTGGGTCTTCCCTGCGTGGCGTTTGTATGTTCTCCCCGTGTCTGCGTGGGTTTCCTCCCACAGTCCAAAGACATGCAGGTTAGGTGGATTGGCGATCCTAAATTATCCCTAGTGTGTGCTTGGTGTGTGGGTGTGTGTGTGCCCTGCCTGGGGTTTGTTTCCTGCCTTGCACCTTGTGTTGCCTGGGACTGGCCCCATGAACTTGTAGTTAGAATATAGCGGGTTGGATAATGGATGGATGGATGGAAATCACAAAGAAAATTTTAAACGATAGTGAGCATTGTCATACACATTTTTTTATCATCATAAAATATATGCTCTAAATACTGTATATACTTTCAAAATTTTAACATAAGTTTAAAAAAGCAAAGAATGAATATATTTTTAAATACAACCATATAGCGCAATGCATGTCTGATGATATTTCATATAATCCGTATCATTTTAACATTTACAAGAAGAGAGCATTCATGAAGAACATCTGCTGTTGGCGACACATACAGAATACTGTATGTGTTAAAAACTCGTATATTTTGACTTTTATTAGAAAGTAGTTAGATTTAGTTTTGGTGGTCTGCATCTGCAAAATGGAAGACTGATAAGGAAACTCACAGATGCAATAGACATGTCAAGTGTAATGTGAGGATTCATGAGGACATGGAAGCTCAGTGTAAAAGAAGGCTTTCATTAAATGGACTCCGAGGCAACTGTAAAAGTCTAGTGGAAGAGGAAAGCAGAATTTTTTAAATACTATTAAAGTTTACTAGTGGTGGAAAGGTTCTTGCTGTTGCGAAATCTGTCCATCTTCCAAACCCACATATCCTGAGCAGGGTTGTGGAGAATCCCAGCAAGCACTGGGCACAAGGCAGAAACAATCACCAGACAAGGGACCTGTCCATTGTAATATGAATTATTGTTTATTGTTAAATATTATTTTTTTGGACATTATTCATTTTTACTGAATGTTTTTGATGTCATTGCAACACCATTTTGTGTTTTGTTTTCTTTCAGGTGCCACCATTTTCTGACTTCATTTTCATGGTCACAGCCATACTTGCTGTTGACAATGATGCCCAATGTCAGGCATGTGATCTTCATGAGTCATCACATTGGCAACATTCAAGAAGGCAAAATATTGTAGTACTTGACCGATTTTAATACAAGCAAGTTTATTGTAATTAGGGAAAGCATTGCTAGTAATTGTTAGGACCTCCTGCTTTTCTTGTTTCAATTTTGGAATTAATTTTGGTATTTATTTGTTTATTTTTTTTTTTCTCTTTATCTTTTTGATATCTGACCACAAACATTTTCTAACTATGCCTGTATTACCCATCCTCGGTATGACATTAAACTGCACCCAGCCCTGCAGGTAGGCCCTCCAACCTGCAGGGAAAAACCTGGGGGTTGGTGGCAGAATTGGCACTCCAGCCATCATAAAAAACCTCACACTGGTTCCATTCCATCTGAACTAGTGTGGTGCTGAGGTGTCACCTGTTGCATGGCTGCACTCAGGTCCTAATCTGGGATCCTGAGTTGGTTCATCATGTGGTGGGTGCAGCAACACGCTGTATCAGCACGTGCTCCTAACCTCTCTCTCTCTCTCTTGAATAACCCATAAAGGCTCTCCATTTCCAGGACTTGAAGCCATCTTTTTCGTTCTTTGAACCTGACTGTTTTTCTGATTCTACCCTTTTTTGCAAATTAATGTTGGATGTGACACCTGAGGGGGGCTTTGAACTTCTAACTGACAGATAGGAGGCTGATAATATCTCCTTATTGGTAAAGGGTGCTGTGTGTAGGTATGTAATTTGTTTAAAAAACCAGTAGAGTTCAATCACCGTCCTTTGTAAAGTGCACCTTAAATCTGGTCAGATAGGCACCTTCAAAAAATGTTACTAGACATATTTAATCAGAATAAAAGCCCAAACAAAAATGAGTAGTTAGCTTATCTTACCTGTATCCATTATTGCATGTGTATGTTACGATCGACAGGTATGTCCTTCCATTTAATGTGTAATTTCCATTCTCAATATTCTGCGGCTCAGGGCACATTGCTGGCTTGCATTGTTGGAACAGGTCACTCCAGCTGCCATTCGCTAGACATATAATTTCAACTTGTCCCATGAGTACAAATCCTGTGTTACAACTTTAACATTTAAGAAAAGAATATTATTTTGGGCAAGAGGCAAGTTTAACTAAAAAGCCAGCCAGTCAAGAAAAAAATAGATGATAGCAAAAAATTGATCTGCTCCTACTTGTATCTTACTGCAATCGATAAAAGTACACGAGGCAAGTTAATCATTTCAATTAAAAAGCCTAGCAGTCAAGAAAAACTAATGTAAGGAAATAGACAATTTGCTACTAATTGTATCTTGTTGTAATCGATAAAAGTCTGCATTCATTTATATGAAATCAAATGCTATTTGACATTGTATAAAATTATAATTCAATACCCAGCAGTATGACAGGATGGTATCTTAAGCCTAAAACAACAGTAGAAGAATACAATCAATACAATACAAATAGTATGAGACCCAGAAATGGAGTCAATTGTAGATTTTTATTAAGTAGATTATTTATTTATTTATTTTTATCATGTGCTTTTATTTTTTTATATTTTTCCATATGATATGTTATATACAAACACATAATACAAGAAAAGAATTGTATGTGTTATGTTCTTGTATACAAAAGGGAAGTGACATCATTGTTGGGTGCCATAAAAACACCGTTTCCAGCCAAGAAGTGCTTGAAATTAGCTGTAAAACTAAATCAGTGCTGTTTAGAAATACTATGGGTTGATATTCCACTTGCTGACTTTTGATTTCTGATTTTGACATTGCAGTGCTCAATGTAATTTAAGGTGCTGCTTCTGTTCCTAAATGCTTCTACTGATATTCATCCCCTAGTTAATGAAATTCCCAGAAAACCAAAAATCAAACCCTGAAATAAATATGTAGACATAGTGGAAGTTTGTAGGCTGGTTCTTAATGTATTCAAAATTCTAAATATTAATCAAATAACTAATTAATATAGAAGGAAACAGGGCTTTTTGGAATTTAATTTTTGCTTGAAAAACTATGAAACGGCCTACTGTTATATTCCATAGTATTAATTCCTGCTAACATAATAAGTAAGAATTCCTGAAGGAGTTTAAAGCAGTGTTTAAATCACTTGTGTTGGACAGCCGGCGTCCTTGCCCAGACAGGATGCCTTTTTAATGGAACGGCCAGGGGACAAAGTGCGCTCAGGGCATTATCTCTCCCGAATCGCTAGATGGCAGCCTCCCAGGGTTGCTGCACCACCACAGATTCAAATACGGCTTCATGGGAGTTGGAATTCTGTGACTCAGCCCTGTTGGGTCCAGTGGACACTGCCAGAGGCTGCTGCAAAGATCATCAGGCCCCTGCGTCACCTGGAAGTGCTTCTGGACAACGTTAATGGATCACCAGAACTGCCCTCAGGTGCAGCATAAAAGGAGCTGCCTCACTTCATTTGAGGAGCCAGAGTCAGTAGGGAGAAGATGAAGCTTGCTAGAAGAGGAGTTGAGACGAAGGGAAAGACAGGAAGAAAAAAGAAGACAAAGTGCTGTGTATTTTTATTTATGTGCTGTGTACTATGCATTGCTGTTGTGGGAAACTGCTGGGAAAGAGTTTCCCACGAATACAAGCATGTGTGAGTTTTTGAACTGATGCTTGTGACTGTCTGTCTGTGTCGGGTTTGGGGAGCTGGTGCACCCCCTGGAAGCCAGAATTAAACTCAGTGTCACAAATAATACTGTACAGGGTGGTCCAGATCTAATTATGCAGATTCAGATCGTCTGGATGACTGATTTATGCGGGGACGATTCCAGTTAGGCGCAAAGACGATTCTTCATGTTGTCAGTTCACACATTTCTTGATGGTCCAGGATTTTTCGGGTGATTTTCTATGTAATAAACTTAATAAGTTATAGCGTAATGAAAATTGCATAATTAGATCTGGACCACCCTATATGTATAAAGCAAAGAATAGGCATTTGAAAGAATTTAGAACTCTTGTAGCTGATTCCAGCTGGAACACAATAAATTAGAAAAGAAAACTGTATTTTTGTCATTATATTTATGTACAACAAACTTTGGTATGACATTTCTGGACTACAGTCCCTTTCAACAAAAGTGGGCAATGTTGGCCCTGGAGAGCTGCAGGATTTTCTCCAACCCAGTTTCCTAATCAGATGTTAATTATTGCTGTTGAGGCACATATTTCTCAAGGGACATTTTGATGTTTTGTTTCTGTCCTGTTCTCAACTTTAATGCAAATAGAAAGATACATTTCCAGCTTATGATGAATTTCTGTTGTTAGAATTTAGATAACTGCAGTACCTTAGTAATTAGCTAACTATTCAGAAACATACTTTATATATGCACTTGATAGTTTTGTCTTCATACTACTCAGGGCCGTTTTAACGTAAGGGCACAATGGGCAAAGGCTGGGGATGCGAGGAGCATAGGGGTCCACGATGTTTCTGATGCCTATGTTTGTTTCTGTTTTGCTGCACAACACGGGCTTCATGGCATACCAGTTTGTGGTGTAGGGATGGTATTAACCTTAATTTTGTCTCTCAAGTGCAAGGAAGATACAAATAGTTTACCGAAACAATCATTGAGCTGAACATACAGTACACTGTTAGTAGCTAATTACATTTTCATATGCTGCAGTGCATTTTAAAGATGTAAAGTCTTTAAAAGATGCATCAGTCCTTCTCATCTTTTGTTGGCAGGCATAGATCAAAAGGTGCTCCACAGCCAGACTGGTTGCTGTAAAAGCTTGTGAACAAAGCATTCCTAACACGTGATCTGCTTTCTTTTCAATTATTATGCCAACTATTATTCAAGGGACAGAATTTAAGAATCACTTCAGAATAAATAATGTTGGGGTTTAGCAGTTGATTGCATTTTTTTCAGCAGTTCCAGCTTTGTATGACTAAGTGTTGTTGCTGAACATTATGGACAGCAGGCTATTTTAAAAAAATATTGTTATTTCCCCAGTAATATCACTGAGCAAAAATTCAGTTAACAACTAGAGATCTGAACTTTAAAAATCATGCAACATTTTTTAAAGAATTAAAATACTGAAGAGAATTATTCTACGGTATTTCACAAAAGATTGGATTGATTTAAGTGATATATGAATAGTGTCACACAAGTGCGACTAGGAGCGAGCTGAAGGGACCAAGTGAAGGTGATTACCCACCAGGCCAGGGGGTGGTGGGGTTCTCTAAACCTTTGTCTATTATTTCTGCAGCTCAAATACGGGAAAACCTGCCTGACCTGACGTCACTTCCTGTTCCGGCACCAAGACTGACGTCACTTCCGGGTTACAAGATATAAAAGCCTCCATCTTGGCTAACTCAAGCAGTTCAATTTGGAACTCAAAGAAGCAACATTGCGATCTGTTCTTAACTCAATTCTTCTTATTGTAAAAACTTGATTGCTTTGTATGGATTGTAATAAAATTAATAAAAAATAAAAAATAAAAAAAAAAGAAGCAACATTGCTGTATCAATATAATCCTTTTGCAGCTAGGAACAATATAAAGGTGGCTGCCCCAAATCTTTTTTAAGAGCGTTGAGACTCTTTTACAATACAGTAGATATATATGACTGCGGTGGGTTGGCACCCTGCCCGGGATTGGTTCCTGCCTTGTGCCCTGTGTTGGCTGGGATTGGCTCCAGCAGACCCCCCGTGACCCTGTGTTCGGATTCAGTGGGTTGGAAAATGGATGGATGGATGGATAGATATATATGATGTAGCAGAACACAACTGCCACTTAATCACAATAAATTACTGGATCAGTAATGTCAAGAATTGACTTCTGTTTAAACTGATTGGTTAATCAAGTGTAAAGTAGATGAACTTTGTACTAGAAGGTCCACTTCGTCCCTTGTGTTTCTGGCAAGTCTTACCATGCATAGCAGCTGTTGCAGATTATGAAGTCATTACTGACTCTATTGACATTAGGACATTTTGTTTGAATATATTTTTGTTCAAACTTTGATAGTGTCTAGTAGATATTTTTGTTTTAGAATCACAGGCCTGGAGAAGCAGGATACTGAAATATGCAAAATGAGTAAAATATTTAAAAATGTATTTAATTAAATACAAAATTGCTGTTTAAAAATGTATTTGCTTTCTTATTGCTTCAGTCCATTGCAATGAGACACTATTTAGCTGTATGCTGAGGTATTTTTATATATCATGACAATCCAAATTACTATAACTATATATACTGTTGTTAATTTTTTCCATCCTCCTATCTAGCCCTCCTTAAACTTACTTATTGAGTTTAAAGTGAACTACATATTGTAATTTATCTGTGATCGCCATTGGCTCCTGTTAAAAATTTAAGCCTGAGATTTAAGGCAGGTTTTGTTTGGGAAAAACAAGACCCTTTGCAATATGTCTTTTAGAGTCCTCTATTTTATTAAAATGTAGATGACACGGGTAATAAAAACATGGAATTAGTGTGTATATAAAAAGCAAGAAAGGGAAAATGCAGTGAACACCATGCTGGGAACGGCTAAATTGCTTGACATTGGATATTTTGAGACTACTGTATTGGAAGATGTCGGAGATGGTTGGGAAGAGGATGTGTTCCCAGGACTGACAGAACTGGTGAGCTGTAAAAGTTTTCTGTCTTATGTATCACGCTTACTGTTTAAGAAGATCCCGTACTGGCATAGTTGCCTTTTAGTGGAAATAGTTGTAAGAACAGAGATCTGAATTGGCTTGTTTATTTGAACGAAAACAGTGGTATATTCAATGTTTTTATGTATGTGTATACTGTATGTACCCTGTATGTGCTATTTTAAAAATAACACTTAAAATGGATCTGAATTGGTGCTTGGGTTTGAATATATTTAAGCATTAGAACCACACGTGTCCTCCAGTTTCATCCCAGCAATACAGTAAAAGCTCAGGAAAACAGTATAGTGGCAGGGACTCCTTTTATCTAAGGAGCTGTCTGCTACAAGTTACAGGGTGGTGACGGCCAAGAAGCAGGAAGTAAACCTGGATGAAGTGTGTTCATTTAGGATTATTAATTGTAAATTTTAAAACAGTCGTACATACACTTTTTATTTGAAAATATTGCTGAGGTAATCACTGGTACAAAATATGTTGTTCATATCTCCTCTTTAATATGTATCAACATGTACTTTGTCTTCTTCTACACTTTTATCTTTATTATGATGTTGAGAGCAAACATATTCAAGGCATTAGGAAAGTAGCTAAAACATACAATTTAAACATGGCCACTGTGAATTTGCCCTTCAAATATTGCAATAAGATAAACAGCATATACTGTAACTCAGTAATACATCATTTAATTACTTTTGCATTGAACCTAATCACTCTTTTGTATAAGTTGTTTATCCTACATGCATTAGTGCAATTTATGTATATTCACATAATCATTACTGTAATCATCTTTATACCTCCCTGTAATTCCCAGAAGAAATGCTGCATTTAATGATTTACAGTGCATGTTGGTGAAACATTAACTTGTTTGTATGATAGTATGCCTAGGAATTGGTAAAGAATGTTTAACTAAAACACAAAGAAACTTACTACTAAACCATTTAAAATAATGCCTGTCATGGCTGTGAGATGCAGGCCCATAAAACTCAGAAAGGTGAGAATTTCAAAAATGAATCATTAAACCTCTACATAGGCCTCAAAGCATGAAGCAGGCCTAGCCCTGAAACAAAAGCAAACTTGTGATTTGTTTACTCAAAAAGGCCAAGCTTACAATCTCCAAAAGGTAGAGGAGAACCAAAAAACCCTGGCCCACAAAACAAAATTGTTTCTAATAATAATATAATAAAACTTATTCAAAATGGAAATTATACATCCAAAGAAAAAGTATTCAAAATGTTGCCTCCAAGAGGCAACTCAAGCAATAATCAATATCCAAAATGAAATCCAAACTAAAGGCAAGAGCCAGAAGTCCAAAAACCAGAGATCAAAATGAAAACAATATTCAACAAGAACAATTGGAGCTGTACAACAAGAGAAATAGCAAATGCCTTATGTTGGGGCATCTCACACCTTACAGTAGTGGTCTGCAGCCACAGCTGTAGAATTAGGAGGCCCTGCACCCTTTGGCTCAGCATATAAAACACAATAACAATACAAACTAAATTAACATTCCTAACAAATATAAAAGAATTAAAAAAAATAATAATTAAAAGCAGCAGATGTGATTAAAGAACTTAACCAAAACATTTACATTGAAAATATATAACAAGATAATGAACAAAAATAATAAAATAAACAAACAAAGAAAAGAAAACAGTGACCAGGGATGCAGGCCTGGTTAAGCCGTGATAGTTGTATTTTACACCAGTGGCAAAGGTTTTATGATGACCAATTACATAATGCCTTTTTTATTCAAAACGTATTTTCTCATTTTAATGAAAACCCCTGATTTCCTTAACATTACTTATTTGGGCTGTGAAGTTGATCATCAGAGGTTTTTGAAAAGCCACAGTTATCAAACTCCAAATGGCTGATGCACACTCTATCTCAGTTTCTGCTTATCTACTTATTCATTTGGACAAGCTTTATAAGATGAATTGTTTCATTCACCTTTGTGTTTATGTTTCTCTGTGCAAAAATAAAACAGCATAATTTAAATTATTTACCTAAAAATGACTTTATTTCCATAAGTATAGTCAGATCCTTTCATTATAGCATTCTCTGGGATAGTGGGCTTGCCACAATTTACAACTGAAAATTAGAAATTAATAAAAAAAATATAGTTTAGATAATGAACCTGAGAATAAGGTATATTCACCCATAAGAGAAATATTAATGCATGCATGGAATAAAGACATTGTCAACAAAATATAAGCAACTGAATGAATGAAATATCAGCTCTGCGTCATTAAACACTATGTTAGCTCTTCTTCAGACCCTCAGGCATATACAGTTTTCTCATCAAGATCTTATACAATGTGCCGGATTCATTTGGCAAACAACTTTGTGCAGAATGGGTAACACCTCTAGCAAGCTGCAGTGCTGGACCAGTGGCAAAGAAGTATTATGTGTCTGAAAATATGAAGGATTGCTTTATACTGATTGCAATGTATGTTGCAATATGCATCCTTCTTTAACTAGCCTAGGTAATATTATATTATAACATACCAAATCTTCTGGGTGTAATCGTATATATTACTTGGTGGTGCAGTGCTGAGTTTGCAGACTTACTGCTTACACTGTTTGAATTCTGATACAGTCATTGCCAGAGTCCACACATCTCCTAACATCTGCTTGAGTTTGTCTTCATTTATAATGTTTTTTCTCCCATATCCCTAAGATGTAGATGTTAGATTATTTAGTGTTTCTAAATCGGCACTACATGCATAAATCTGAGGGTATACCATACATGACTACACAAAGTAAATGATATGGTGTTGGTTTTAACCATTCACTGAATGCAGCCAGGTTCTGAATTCCACACAACCCTAAACTATATAAAGGTTGGGAGCATGTGAATGATTTCATCACATTGCCGCACCCACCACACCATGAACCACGTGGATTCAGCACCACACTGGAACACTGTGAAGCTATTTCAGAAAATGGTTAGAAGGATATGCATTAATGTTCATACTTTAGACAAGCAGGCAGTGAAGAGAAGTACCCGGGACATTCAAAATTAAAGTACAAGGCTTTCAGTCCCATCTTAATTTTTGAACTGCCTTGTGAACAAGTCATTTAAACTGCCTGTGGCATTGCTGACACTCCATGATAGGGTAAGACGCTCAGAAATTCGCGAGAGCCTCAGAGAAGAATCGCTGCTTCTCCGGATTGAGAAAAGCCAGTTGAGCTTTATTGGGCATATTTGAAGAATAGCACCCCTAGCAGTTTTTCTTTGTGCTGCTCCAGGCATGTCCCACTGGATGTTGACCCTGTGGCAGACCTTGGACACGATTGAGGGATTACTGTATATCTATCAGCTTCCCTAGGAAGTGCTGGGAGCTGTAGTTGGGGATAGGAAAGTCTAGGCTGACCAGCTTGGAGCCTCACCAGTAAAAGCAGTTTCAAAAAATGAGATGAGATGTGTTTTACAGTTTAAAATGTATCCTGATTGTGTAATTCATCTTCTGCTAAGGCATTTTCCAAATGTACAGCATGAGACTCCTATATGTTATCACACACACGCGCTTGGGAGGGAACTTATATAAATATACTGCATACACACACATATCACACACATAATTTGATTTGTACACATATCTGAAATGAAACTCAGACATAATACTCACAGGAATCGTTGTTACATCTAGCATAAATGACATACCTTGGCAGTGTGGGGCGTGTTCACTCCATATTCCAAATTCCGAGCATGTTATGTGTGTGGAGCCTATTAAATGATAACCCTCCTTACAAGAGAAGTAAACTTTTTGACCAGCTGTAAAATCGGTGCCATTCACAAGGCCAAATTCCAGGGATCCAGGATTTGGACACTTGACAGGCTCTAAGAAAAAGAAAAACAATTTGTACACAAGTCTTTTAGGGCAAGTTCCCTTAAATTGTGCAATTATTAGTTTGCATATTTAAACACTTGAAATGGAAGCCAGAAGCAGTGCTAAACATTATAGGAGGAAGGAAAGAAGGTGAAATTAATATTTATATTTTTTATACGAAATGCTACAGTTACAATAGCAACAGTACAATAATATTCAGTAATATACACATAAAAAGACTGCATTGAAATACCTTCAGAACAGTACACTGGTGAAAATGGAAATTAAAATTGTTGTCCAATTTAAATCATATTTGGCCTGGTTTGCTGGATCTTACCATCTTGAGCATATCACATTACATGAATTATCACAAGGGATGACAAACTACCAAACTCCATGCTGTCTTTTCAGGTCAGTTTTTACATTTCCAAAATTGTACGAGCTCACTGCATTCTGACAGCCAATAATGTGCTGCCTGACAGCACTGATTCCTGTAAAGGATTTTCCAGATACGGAGAGATCAGCAGAACTTGACCCATTAATTTTTTTTCAGACCTGTCATGGTATACAAAATTGTTCTAGTTGTGTGCTTCAAAGCATCTGTACTCCTCCTTTTCTTAGACTGCATTATATGCATTATATTACTGGATGAGCGTTCACTTAGTTTTCAGCTGTTGCGCACATATGGGCCTATCTCTATGACTTAAGACAAAAATAAAATGGTTTACTTTTTGTCAGGCTGAGTCGCAGACTTTTCTGATTGAGTTGCTGGGAATCTCTGCCAGTCACATTAGCATACTGTGCTATGATCAACCCCTACTGACTAACATTATTATACCCCAGTGATGGTATTTCATTTCAACAATACTGAAAGAAATGCCTCCCTCAGAACCCAACAGCTGCTCAAGGCCATGCTGCAGTTCTCTTCCCTGACATGACTATCCATCCATCCATTATCCAACCCGCCATATCCTAACTACAGCCAATCCCAGCCAACACAGGGCACAAGGCAGGAAACAAACCCCGGGCAGGGCGCCAGCCCACCGCAGGGCGCGCACACACACACACACACACACACCAAGCACATACTAGGGACAATTTAGAATTGCCAATGCACCTAATCTGCATGTATTTGGACTGTGGGAGTTTCCTGGAGGAATCCCACGCAGACATGGGGAGAACATGCAAACTCAATACAGGGAGGACCCAGGAAGTGAACCCAGGTCTTCTAACTGCAAGGCAGCAGTACTACCACTGCACTACCGTGCCGCCCCCTGACATGACTATTTAAGAAAAAAGGTTTACCTGACCCAACCTCAACTAAGATAAATCAGTATCATCCTCTGATCTACGCCATGACTTAACCTTCCTTATAAATGTTACGCATACCAAATTTGGTAAACCTCGGATAACACCTTCATGTTCTGGTAATTTCTATTCTCACAAGTGTGTTTTAGAAACCAGAAGACACCATATTTTACATGAGCTTTGTTACTCTTCTTTACAGTGTATTAGTGAATAAAGCAGATGTCTATATATTAGATCTACCACATTTTTTTATATTGTCATGGATTGACCAGATACCATGTGATTGTCAACAGCACAAGATAGCATGTGATTGACAACAGATCATCCAACAGTATAGACAGCACTTTAATATATATGGGCATATTTTAAATGTATTCATTTGTTAATAGGGTTACAGGCTAAAAGAGGATTAGAGGATGATATTGATTTATGCTTATGAAAAATAAACCTTTGTTAAAACTGGCTCAAGTAAAAGGAAAATGCAACTTTTATTAATGATAACTTTTGCAGAGAAAACCATTGACTAGCCCCTACGAGGACTACTTAAAATGAAACACAGGAGGGAGTGCAGACTCCAACAATAACTCTTATGCATCTGAATATTCATTCATCAATGAAAAGGACAATGCATTTCAAAAGGACCTACCTTTTTAACTCCTATTTCTATTCTGCTCTGTTTTTAAATAGTAAAAGCAATTTAATGAAGAAGACAGAGAAGGGACAGACAAAAGCAACAAGATCAAGAGACAGAGGGAGCAACAATTATGGAGGTGATTATTTTGCTAACTAGTGTGGTTACAAGCAACCCATACTTATCTCTGTGTTGGAAAAAAATGAATGGTTTCATTGGTTTCTTTTTTTCCTTACATGTGAACCAGGCAGGTGGGATGGTTTTATGAATGCTTTTAACTCCACATCACAATAATCACAATAAACACAGCCAATGGAATTATGTCTAATATTGCTGGTAGATCTACACTGGAGAAGGTGTTGAGCCAAACGCTACTCATTAGGAAGTACTGAAGGTATCCGTGGCTCACCCAAAGCTCACTTCCAAGGCAAAGAACAAAACTTGCTAATGTGCTACAAAACAAGTGATTCTTGTTGGTATTTAAAGGAAATGCCTTTTGCCTTTGCTGGCAACTAAAATTAACAATGTGGACTTTCGAACATGCCATGTTTTAGACATCAAGCTTCCCTTATTAGATTCTTGAGGATCAACGGTATATTGATGATAAAAAGCCTACAGTGTACAAGCTAAGATTTTCCAAACCCGGAAACTTATAGGAACGTGGCTTCAACATTGGCCCATCCCAGTGGAAAAGAATCGAAAAGGTGGTATTCATTAATCGGTTTTGCAGGTTTCTCTCATCTTCTATCTATAGCCTGGTCCAACAGTAGTATTTTGCTACGTTGGAAAAAAACAGGCCAGGCTTGCATCTCAGTAGTTGTGACCAGGGTAAGAAAGGCCAGGGGCAGTAAATGTTCTCTAGAGATAAGAAAGTGAAAATCACAAACTTCTGAAGTATTGGAGCTCCTGAGAAAAGTGGAAAAACAGAGAAGTTGCTTTACCAGAATTAGCACCTATAATGTTAGGTCAACATGGAACCCAGCCACAGGGGATGCACAATCCAGTGCGTTTCTTCATGCAGTCCCAAGTCCGGATAAATGGGGAGGGTTACTTCAGGAAAGGCATCTGGTGTAAAATTTTGCCAGATCAATATGCAGATAACAATACAAATTTCTATACCGGATCGGTCGAGGCCCTGTTTAACAATGGTCACCACCAGTACTGTTAACCAACAGGGTGCTGGCAGAAGCTGGCCGAAGAAGGAGAAGAAGAAGTGGGAGACGTGTCTGGAAGCAGGTGGAGAGGAAGAAGGTAAAGAGAGTGGAACTGAGGGCAGGGACTTTAGGAAAAGAGGTAAACCTAAGAGAAGGTTTATGGATATTGTGAGAGAGGACATGCAGGTGATGGAAGTAACAGAGCAAGATGCAGAGGACAGGGAGATATGGAACAAGATGATCCACTGTGGTAACTCCTAATGGAAGCAGCCAAAAGAAGAAGAATGTTAGGTAAACATAGGGTGATGGGAGAACTTAAGTATCTGAGGCTTAAGGAAACATACACACCCACCCAAATATAAGACTAAATGTCCTGATGAGCATTCTGCCAAGTATTGCTTGATAATTCAGATTAAAACTACCATTGTCATGACCCAGATGTTAGAACATGACTGACGAATCAAAGTATAAATCATAACTTCACTTGTGTCTTTGGGGATGTCTGTACAACACTGAATACTTTCTAGCTTTGAAAGGAAGTGATACCACCCTTATCACCAGGATTGATTTACCTGAATTACATAGTATAATCTCTCAACTGAAACCCTCCACCTGCGTCCTTGATCCAATACCAACCAGGTTTTTCAAAGAAATATCAGGCGTTCTAATTGACAATATTCTGGACATAGTAAATTCATCATTAGATACGGGGGTCTTTCCAGACTGTCTTAAGACTGCTGTAGTTAAACCCCTTCTTAAGAAACATAATCTTGACCCCTCTGCCTTTGAAAATTTTAGACCCATTTCTAACCTACCCTTCTTAAGTAAAATTCTAGAGAAGGCAGTCATTATGCAGTTAAATGACCACCTAAATAAACATGCTATTCTTGATACTTTTCAGTCAGGCTTCAGAACAAATCACAGTACAGAAACTGCACTCGTTAAAGTAGTAAATGATTTGCGAGTGAATGCCGACAGAGGTCAATTTTTTTGTTCTCATCCTCTTAGATCTGAGTGCTGCATTTGACACCATTGATCATAATATTCTTAGAAATCGCCTTAGTCAATGGGTGGGCCTCTCTGGCAGTGTCTTAAATTGGTTTGAATCCTACCTGGCAGGAGAAAATTCTTTGTGAGTTGTGGTAATCAAATCTCAAAGACACATGATATCCGATATGGTGTTCCACAAGGCTCTATCCTGGGTCCGCTGTTATTCTCAATCTATATGCTTCCGTTAGGTCAGATTATCTCAGGTTACAATGTGAGCTACCACAGCTATGCTGATGACACACAGCTGTACTTATCAATAGCACCTGATGACTCCGACTCTTTCGATACACTAACACAATGTCTTACTGGTATTTCTGAATGGATGAATAGTAATTTTCTCAAACTAAATAAAGAGAAAACTGAAAGTTTGGTAATTGGCAATAATGGATTCAGCGAGGTTATCAGAAATAAACTTAATGCACTAGGATTGAAAGTTAAGATGGAAGTAAAAAATTTAGGGGTAACCGTTGACTGTAACCTGAATTTTAAATCGCATATTCATCAGACCACTAGGACAGCATTTTTCACTTAAGAAACATAGCTAAAGTTAGACCTCTTATATCATTGAAAGATGCTGAGAAATTAATTCACGCTTTTGTTTTCAGTAGACTAGATTACTGTAACGCACTCCTCTCAGGACTACCCAAAAAAGACATAAATCATTTGCAACGAGTGCAGAATGCAGCTGCTAGAATCCTAACTGGGAAAAGAAAATCCGAACACATTTCTCCAGTTTTGATGTCACTACACTGGTTGCCTGTGTCATTCAGGATTGACTTTAAAATACTGCTTATGGTTTATAAAGCCTTAAATAATCTCGCCATCTTATATATCGGAATGCCTGACACGTTATATTCCAAATTGTAACCTTAGATCCTCAAATGAGTGTCTCCTTATAATTCCAAAAGCTAAACTTAAAAGAAGTGGTGAGGCGGCCTTCTGCTGTTATGCACCCAAAATCTGGAATAGCCTGCCAATAGGAATTCGCCAGGCAAATACAGTAGAGCACTTTAAAACACTGCTGAAAACACATTACTTTAACATGGCCTTTTTATAACTTCACTTTAACTTAATACTGATACTCTGTATGTTCAATTCTTCATAATAACTATTCATGGTGGCTCAAAAATCCATACTGACCCCTACTCTCTCTTCTGTTTCTTTTACCGGTTTCTTTGTGGTGGTGGCCTGCGCCACCACCACCTACTCAAAGCATCATGATGCACCAACATTGATGGACTGAAAGCCAGAAGTCTACGTGACCATCATCATCAAATCCTTCTGTGAGAACCCTAAATACAAAGAGGACTGTTTGATTTATGTTAGGTAGAATGCCCAGAGGGGACTGGGCGGTCTCTTGGTCTGGAACCCCTACAGATTTTATTTTTTCTCCAGCCTTTGGAGTTTTTTTTTGTTTTTCTGTCCACCCTGGCCATCGGACCTTACTCTTATTCTATGTTAATAATGTTGACTTATGTTTATCTTTTATTGTGTCTTCTATTTCTCTATTCATTTTGTAAAGCACTTTGAGCTACATTTTTTTGTATGAATATGTGCTATATAAATAAATGTTGATTGATTGATTGATTGATTGATTATCAAAATCAAACTCTAAATTATTTGGCTGTAACTGTCTAAAAAAATTAACAGTAAATTAAGCAGATCTGTGTTTCTGATACTAAAGTGTACATCTTCCAATACCCAGTGGTTTCCACAACAAACAGAGTTCTCCAGTTTTGGAGGAAGGAAAACACCACCTTTGGATGCTACCTAAACTGCTGTTTAAAACGGAATAGTGGAATGATGACTTGCTTTGACTTGATGACTTTAAAATTCCAGGAATCTGGCTTCAAGTTCAAGTTCACAAAGCCCTGACTTTAGTGTAGAAAAGCTTTGCTATATCAAGTAATATGTTACTCTAAAAACTGAGTCATGCAGCTGCTTGTGCCCTGAGGGCATCAGAGAGTGTTGCTTCATCTGGACAGCCATTTCAAAGTTCATTAAACAGAGGACAAACCATTTTTAAGTTATCTTCAAATGAGGAACCAAGTAAGAAATAAAAATATATTCTGACATTTGTGTTGAATGTCAAATTGACGAACATTCCAAGGTGCCAACAAGCATTTGTTCTGACACATAATCTACTCAAGGACTCTTGATAAATTACTATGCAGCTATAAATATATACTAGTTATAGTAGATGATGCAGCCCAAAATATGAAAACAGTACTGCTCCTAACAGAAAATACCAAAGCCAGAATATGTGACAGATATGTCTGGATACTGTATATACAGAGCTCTGGGCCTGCACACACCTATAAATATCTGGGAGTGCAGCTGGATGACAAATTGGACTGGACTGCCAATACTGATGCTCTATGTAAGAAAGCTCAGAGCAGACTATACTTTCTGAGAAGGTTGGCACCCTTCAACATCTGCAGTAAGATGCTGCAGATGTTCTACCAGACGGTTATGGCGAGTGCCCTCTTCTACGCGGTGGTGTGCTGGGGTGGCAGCATAAAGATGAAAGACGCCTTACGCCTGGACAAACTTGTTAAGAAGGCAGGCTCCATTGTAGGATTAAAGTTGGACAGTTTAACATCTGTGGCAGAGCGACGGGCACTAAGCAAACTCCTGTCAATCATGAAGAATCCACTGCATCCACTTAACAGGATCATCTCCAGGCAGAGGAGTAGCTTCAGTGACAGACTTTTGTCACTGTCCTGTTCCACTGACAGACTAAAGAGATCGTTCCTCCCCCACACTATGCGACTCTTCAATTCCACCCGGGGGAGTAAATGCGAACATTAATTTTATTTTAATTCTTTTCATTTTTATTACTATTTAATTTAATAATGTTTCTTTGTATCAGTATACTGCTGCTGGATTATGTGAATTTCCCCTTGGGATTAATAAAGTATCTATCTATCTATCTATCTATCTATCAATGAGGACAGCTAAGCAAAAATATGGCACATTCTGCTTTAGATCTTTGTAGAGTCACCTTTTGAATGCATGGATGCCTTGAATTCCAGTTAAATTAGATTATAATTGAGTGTAGTTTCTAAAAGAATGCTTTGCTAATGTACAGGGTGGTCCAGACCAAATTATGCAGATCCAGATCATCTGGATGACTTTGATTTATGCGGGGCGCAAGGACAATTCTTCATGTTGTCAGTTTGCACACTCGATGGTCCGGGATTTTTCAGGTGATTTTCTGTAATAAACTTAATAAGTTATCGCGTAATGAACATTGCATAATTAGATCTGGATCACCCTATATATATGGGGATGCTCTGAAATACATATAGAACCTTAGGGAGGATGTTCATCTTAACAGTATTGATTCTCCTTGCTAAGGTGAGCGTAGACCATCTGTTAATGTCTTGTTTGATTATTACAAAAATAGTGTTGAAAAAAATCTTTATATTTACTTGTGTTGTTCATCCTTAGATATTTAAAGTGTTTTGACAGAATGAATGGATAGAAATCCAGTGTAGTATGGTGTGCTAGAGAGTTCACTGGAAAAAGCACACTTTTATTCAAATTAACTTTGAGTCCAGATGTCTTTTGAAATTCTGCTAATGTGTTATGGCCTAATGGTAAGAAGATATTTATGTGTCTGATATATAAAGTACCAAATTATCTGTTTATAGTGATATTTTCTTCTTGAGTCGTTTTCTGGCAATCCCTTTTATCTGAGACATATTTGAAAAATGAATAACCAGTGGCTCAATGGCTATTGGGAAAAGAAACAGTGATAGAGGCTCTCTTACTGAGTACCACATTATAGTTTGAAGAAGTCAGAGTTTGTGTTGATAAAAGAAACTGAGGCTTCAAGACTGCGATTTTATTTATGCGGAAATACTGTATTTGTTCCAAACTTGAGTTGGTGCAATGTAGTGAATAGACTGTCCTAATTCAATTCTATCAAAGGATTTTCTTGCACCCAAAGATAATCCGATTTCTGGTGAGTTAGATTTTGTGGGTGAGCATATAACATGATACTCCAGTTTTGACATGAGTGTGTAGGGCATAATGATTGGAGCTCCAAGATAAGAGGAGTGTGATCAAAGATAACAATAGCATTGTGCTTACAAGATTTTATTGTGAGCAGTAAATTATTATCGATGAGAAATAGTAAATTCTCAAGTAACTATGAAGTACTGGTGAGAAGTAGGAATATTTTCTTGAATTTGGATATGAGAAACTCCATGGACCCAATAAATTATGACCCATTACTAACTGTGTGTCTTCATGGTTTTAGAGGTTATTGTCACTGTACCTGAAGATCTATCCAGGTCTGGATATAAAATGTAATTAAAAACTCTAAACCATTATAATTTTATGAGTGCTCATACTGGGGACAGATTCAAATATGTTTTTGATAAAATCACTATCATTAACATTAGGTGTATATATATTTGTCAAAATTAATTTAGAATTGAATACATTACCCTTCAGGGTTGGATACTATTTCTAATGTTACAAATGGGATTACCTTTTGTATACAAATTTACACCTCTGGTTTTCTTTTTAGAGCAAGAATGAAAAATCTGGCCAATCAAGTCTCTTTGCAGTTGAAACTGCTCCTTACTTTTTGAGTCTCCTGTAAAAATACTATCTTAGCCTTTAAGTTTTTGAGGTATGAAAATATTTTTTTCTCTTTAGATTATGACATTCCAGTTAACAAGATTCAATGGTTGGTCAGAGAAATACTGCTTCTGAACATCTGGCAGGGCCCACTTAAAAGAAAACAAAGAAAACAATGTATAACCTTATTTCTCAAATTATTTATACTGAGTATGTTCAAGAAATGTACATATCAAGTCTATATGGCAAAACACACTGACATTTAAATAAAAGGTGAACAACTAAGGGTTATTGAAGAAAGCCATAATCCCTGGTCCAACCACATTTTGTCAGTGCATACACCGAGTTGAACGATTTTACAAGATTACTATGTTTCTCAGTTACATGCCTGCTCTACAGCAAGGATTAATTAACTTTTGAGAAAATAGGTGATGCCAGTTTTATAATCAAGATTGATGAAACCAAAGATTTTTGGCAAATACATGTAATGATATGTAATCTAAACTAAATATAGTACCCTCTCTGTAGTATTTTGTCATAGGAAATTTTTTAACATCTGTGTATAGCAAGCCTACTATTCCACATATCCAAATGGTATTATTGTCGTTCTGGACAAAGCTAAAGAACAAATATACCACCTAGTGGATATTTTAAATACTATAAGTTAAAGCATTCTGGCTGGCACATTTATCTTAAAAGGTGACATAATGGAAACAAAATACCATGTGTATGTCATAGGAATGGACAATTCCGTGTTTAAAGTAGAAAGTGTCATAGACTGGCCCAAGCTTACTAATATAAGACAGTTACAGATTGTACTTGGTCTTGTAAGTTATTATTAAAGGTTCAAAAGATAAGTTAGAGAACTTGCCCTGTGATAGATTGTATAAAGAAGAGGGCACCTAACCATGTTCTTGGATGTTTGAGAATACCCTTACCTTTAAAAACATAAATGAAGCCCCGATATGGCTGCATTGTTGGTAACATCTGATTTCATTTTTACTGGTGGATGCCTGAGACATGACTTGGAGTAGTGTTGTCACAGAATACTTCAGCTGAAAACCATCAGTAAACCATTATGGAATACAAAACTGTTATGGTGAATAGGCTCATCACTCATCTATTAATACTACCTACTAAGGCAAAACTTTCCACTGCTCACTGACCATGTCCCTTTGCATTAGAAATCTAGTGCCAGATGGACGTGGTGTTTTTTTTTTTTTATATCATCAGCACTAACATGTCAAAATACTTTAACAAAATGTCTTGTGGCATGTCAAAGCCCAGTGTCTTGCTAAATTCCACAGACTTAGAGGGCCTAATTTAAATTGGCAAATAACTTCACATGGTGATGAGGGAGGAAATCTCACATTGACCTGACAAAACACGTGCCAAATCCACCACCCAGTGACTATATGCAGCATATGGACCCCATGAGGAAGCAGCACTGCCAGTGCCACCCGTTTCACTGTTATTTTATACATAATTCCTATAATAATAATTAGTGAATGTACCATTAATACAGTGTTTTGTTGTTAATTGTGTTTTTTTTTTGTTTTTTTTTTTAATTTTTATTTATTAATTTTATTACAATCAATACATAGCAATCAAGTTTTTTTAATTGTGTTTTTCAAGGTAGCCCATAGGTGGGTGTAGGTGTCCACTTGTTCTCGTTTGTATAAAATTTACCGTATTTTTATCCCCATGTACAGTACTGAAAACAGAAAAATGTAATTTATGCATTCAAATTGGTTTAATAAAAGTAATATATAAAAATAAACAGGCACATAATATGTAATAATATAATTGCCCCAAATGATAAGAATATATGACTTTCCTATTTTCACCTAACCTAGGGTAATTACAAATTGTTTCTTACCTGTACAGTTTTTACCATCTCCAGTGTAGGGATGCCTGCAGGTACAAGTATAAGACCCATAAGTGTTGTGACACTCGGAGTTCTTGTCACAATCTGATCCCACCGCACATTCATCTACATCTAGAGGAACGAATCATTATACATATTTTAGTAATGCTTAATAGTGCAGAAATCCATAGGTGCAATAGTTCAGGATAATATGAGCCTCAACTGAACACATTCATTCATTTGCACATAAAGGAAAATAAATAAATTGTTAAAATTATTTTATGACTATCCATTAGTATTTTAACCAGTTTCTTCCCATTAGAGAATTTCAAAACAGGCTAAGCCTGTCTCAGGCAGGAAGCAGCCATGGATGGGACACTGACTTATCGCTGAGCACACTTAGGCACACACCCCACAGGATTGGGTTAATTTAGTGTCATTAATCAACGGACTTTGAGTTGTATAAGAAAAAAAGGTACCTGGAGAAAAGCTCACAAAGACACTGGAAAAATAGGAAAACTCCTCACAGGCTCCAACACAAGTAAAACATGTGATTTACTCCAATAAGTCAACAGAACTCGCAATTACAACAACAACAACAACATTTATTTATATAGCAAATTTTCATACAAAAAGTAGCTCAAAGTGCTTTACATAATGAAGAATAGAAAAATAAAAGACACAGTAAGAAAATAAAATAAGTCAACATTAATTAACATAGAATAAGATTAAGGTCCAATGGCCAGGGTGGACAGAAAAAACAAAAAAACTCCAGACGGCTGGAGAAAAAATAAAATCTGTAGGGATTCCAGACCATGAGACCGCCCAGTCCCCTCTTAAAATGTCAAGTCCACAAATAAGTAGCATGGTTTCTAAAGTGATTATTATTTTTGTTGTAGCAGTCTGCTTGAATGATGTTCTGAGATGGTAGACAAACAAGGGGTTTATTTTAGTTTATGCTGTATAAGGTGGTGGAGACTAGAAAACTTTTGAGATTGAAGCAATTTAAATTGCAGTATATGTACATTTTTTTGGATTTGTCATGATATAACAACGCTATTTTGCAGGTCAAGTATTTACTTGCCATTATAGATATAGATATCTAATTAATGAGCTAAAAAAACATATATTGCAGACTCATGTACTGTACTTTCTTTAGAATACCACAAACTACTCTGCATTTATCAAACCTTTTGCCCAAGGCAGGAAACAGAAATGAACAGAAACCAAGACTGCGTGTTAAATATACTTTGTGTAAGCATTTTGCTTAGAGAACATCTTCAATGCTTCAAAACGGTAAACAATACCACCCTGAGCAGAGAGGGGGGCACTCTCACTAATACCATCTCCTTAGTTCAGACGTTCATCAGCTGGACAACAAATGACTCTGCTTCTGCTTGCACCGTGAAGCCCCGACTCTTTTGGTTCAGCACTGCAAAAACATCGAAGCCAACAGGAGCAGGTGTTCAATTAAGGACCATTATCTAAGGTGGAAGGATCGATCCCTCACCTTTTTAATTTGACTGGCTAGATGTGAATTATTTTGCATCTTTTGCTCTTTTTTTCTCTAAACTGTCATTAAACAGGGTTACCGGCTGGTATCCCAACACTTTATACGTTCCCTGTATTAATTTTTAGATTTATATAATACACAAATACATATTGATATGCTCAGTTTACCATTTACCATAAGGTAACTTGGACATGTTTAGGGTGTAAGAAGAAGCTGGACTCCATAGAAAACCATATAAGAGCAAAAGAACAACATGCATACTCTACACTCTCAATTCAAACCCTTAGAGCTGTGAGGCAGCAGTGTTACCTATTGCATCCTGTGAAGAAATGAAATAATTTGAGTGGGTAATTTAAGAACATTACCAAGGCAGGAGGGTGTATTACTGTTCCAGATTCCATTGTCACCACAGACTGCTCTGGAGTCTCCCAAAAGGTAAAATCCCCTGTTACACTGGTAGGTAACCATGCTGCCTGTGTGGAAGCCTTCTGCTTTGTAAGAGCCATTTTTCAAGGAAGGTGGTGGACCACAGTTAACTCCTAGAAAACACAAAAGAAATGTGTATTAGTGTAGGGTTTTGTCACACGTGTGCTTGGGGGTCACCTTAATGGCTCAGCTAAAGTAAGCAATACTATACTGGGATGAGAGGTGGGCACTAACACTTAAAATTTCTTCTCTTTTGCCCCCAGCTCTGAGAGGCTGTCCAATGAGGGCCACTTAGCCCCACCCACAACTTCCTGTGCAAACCCCACCTTTCTGGTCCTGGCGTTACAAAGCAGGATGACTCACTAGAAGGAGGTGTCATTTTGAACCTTGCCACAGACAGAGACGGGGCTCCTGTTTGTATTGATTCCAAGCTCACACAGAGCACTGTGTTGGGTTACCATGTCATCAAGCACTTGATATTTCCTCTTTGTTCAGTTAAACAAGGGTTTCAACCAGTTGGTAGCCCAACATTCTTTTCAATGATTCTCATGGTCTGTTGCTCGGTTATGTTTTCTGAGTTCAGTCTCCTCTGCCAGATATTTTACCATTTATAAAGCACTTCTTAGCTAAAAACAGAATGATATATTTCAACAGCTCCCAGGCTGAAGCGCCAACCATAGCACTGCTGTCCTGGCTGTTTATAAGCCACATTTTTAACAAGTGCAATTCAACTTAAATTAAACACTGGAAATGCAATCAAAAGTCCAATGTTAACTCTGTTTGAACTATTGTTTGCATTTACTTTTATACTTGGTTAGTTAGTTTATTCACTGCAGTGGGTATGCTGCATATCTAGTGGACCATTAAATTGTGCTTTTGATGACTGGAAAATGATGAGCTTTTATGGAGAGAAACCAAAAGGATAGTCTTTTCTCAAGCAGGAGTCTAAGTGTGTATAAATCAAAAGCACTGATCTTCAAATCCAGAATGATACCTGAAGTCAAAATCCCTGTTTAGTGCTAGTTTTTTGTTTAATATTATTTTTTTTTCTCCAAAGCAAACATCACACAAACCACAGAGTGCATTTTCATCTTTTACAGGCTAAGTGTGATAGCATCACAGGTCACAATCCACATGACTAGCAACAAACCATATGGCGAGACCAATGAAACCAACTAACAAAACAATGGTGCCCATAGAAACACAGCTACCAAAATGGTGATGCAATGTCACATAGACAACAACATAAAAGATATGAATTAAACATTCTATACTGCCACGTTTACAAATGAGACAAAACAGATTAGGACAATGGCAAATGCATTGCTTTGAAGAAATCTGTTTGTGAAAGTGTTCACCTTTTCTCTAACTATTTGGACAAAGATCTAACAAATACTGTACTGTATAAGTGGTAAAGATTACAGTGTAAAGCTAGATAAACACATGGTCAAAACTTAGGCAAAATTCTTCATCTAGAGTCTTCTTCTTCTTGCTCCTCTTCATCCTTTCCCACTTCTATGTGGGGCTCAAGTGCTCGTTCAACCTTTTCCATACAGCTCAGTCCTGCACCACCTTCCCCGTCAAACTCTTTTCCTATAAATCTGTCTCCTCTGCTGTTCCTCCCCATCACTCTTTTGCCTGCATATTCATTGTCTCTCCTCATCACATGTCCATGCCACTTCAACCTACTTTCCTGTGCTTTCTCAGATATTTCTTCCACTTATGTTGTGCCTCTGATGGCCTAATGTCTTATTCTGTCCTCTTTTATAACTCTACACATCCCTCTCACCATTCTCATTTCTGCCATATCCAACTTCTTCTCCTGCGCTCCACACATTATTGCTGGTCTTGTCACCTTACCTTTAACGTGCACCTTAATTCTTCAATTGCACAATACTCCTGATAAATTCTTCCAGTTGTTCCTTCCACACTGCACTGTGTGGGCTATCTCTACATCCAATTCAGCCATCTTGGGCTACCACTCATCCTAGATATTTAAACATATCCACTCTTTTCGATAGGTCTCCCTGCAGGATAACTTCTGAATCCTGATCATAACCTCAAGTATTCTGTCTTCTTATAATTTTCTTCAAACCTCTGTCTTCCAAAACCATTCTCCATTCTTCCAGCTTCCTCCTCTCTGGTGCTACACAACACAATGTCATCAGAAAAAAGCATGCGCCATGGGGAATGATCTTTTATCTTGCGTCAATACATTGATAACCAAATCAAGGACATAAGGGCTTAAAAAAGATCCCTGGTGCAGATCTACTCTAACTGGGATCCTGTCTGCTTCTAATTCAAGTCCTCACTCCCTCATATGTATATTTCCTGGACAATCCCTTCTCTTTCATGCACCTTCAGACGTTGCACTCTTATCATAATCCTTTTCCAAGCCAATAAACACCTTATTTAAGCCTTCCTGCTTTCTATGACGCTGCTCTATAAATGTTGTACATTCAGAGTAAAAAGAGGCAAAACAAACGTGAAGTTTCTAAGTTGTAATACTAAAGTTGTAAATTATTTTGAGTGTTACACTATTCACTAGAATTTTGTTTAGCTTTGGATTTTTAAAAAGATGGCCACTTTCACATCCCATACCAATGCACATTTCACATGTTGCCCAGAAACGATGGCCATACCCCATAGAATTGTAATGGCAAGAGAAAGTGACAGGTGGGCGATTTCTTGCAAGTGCAATATAAATAGAATAATCGTAAAATGTGCATTTTAACAAATGCTAAACAGAATTTTAAAAAATCATCTGAACATACTGCTAAATATTTAAAGACTGACAAGGTGAAACTGCAGTTTACCAGATTGGTTTGCAACATTTTGCATTGGAACAGCCTGAAATATTAGTGTAAGATTATCTTGACCTGAACTCAGTGTGCTCTTAAATGTTTTCATTAACAGCAACCATCTACCACACGTTATTGCTCCCAAAACCAAAAAAGAAGGTTCAGAATTTACAAGGCAATATTTTTCATATAAATTTAACATCATTTTTAAATCACACACCTCTTTAAATTATTAATTTAGTTTTTCATCTTTACTCTCATTTTGTTGTTTGGGTTGTATCTTAAGACCTTGTCACATTGTGAGTTTGGATACAGTCGGTGGTACCCACCCATGAAGCTAGCCGCATAATGTGATGTGCCTTGTGATTCAGACCATCTAGTCTGTGACTTGCTCCCATTAAATCAAACAGGTTTGGTTTTGTGATGCGGGCTCTGCATCGGTCTGTCGAGGTGAAAAATGAGCTAAGCCGTAAGGCAAAGCTCACAATTTACCAGTCGATCTACATTCCTACCCTCACCTATGGTCATGAGCAGTGGGTAGTGACCGGAAGAACAAGATCGCGAATACAAGAGGCTGAAATGAGTTTCCTCCGCAGGGTGTCTGGGCTTTCCCTTAAAGATAGGGTGAGAAGCTCAGTCATCCAGGAGGGGCTTAGAGTAGAGCCGCTGCTCCTCTGCATCAAGAGGAGTCAGATGAGGTGGCTCGGGCATCTGATCAGGATGTCTTCTGGACGCGTCCCTGGTGAGGTGTTCCGGGCACATCCAACCAGGAGGAGGCCCCGGGGAAGACCCAGGACACGCTGGAGGGACTATCTCTCGGCTGGCCTGGGAACGCCTCTGGATTCCCCCGGAACAGCTAGAAAAAGTTGCCGGGGAGAAGGAAGTCTGGGTATCTCTGCTCAAGCTGCTGCCCCCGCGACCCGATCTTGGATAAGCGGAAGAGGATGGATGGATGGATGGATTGATTTTGTTCTTGGTTGTAATGGCGAGCTCTGTTTGCATAAGAGTTGACAACCAATAAATGCTTGTTCAGCAGTACAAATACATATAATGCAGCAATGAGGAAAAAGGAACATGGATCTCGTGGACCTCACAAACAGAAGAGAAACTTGTCTTATGTTTTACTTTACATGACAAAATGGAAAAGAGAAGAGAGGGCAGAGATTGGAGCTGACCTCTCAGTACCTGTTATAGCACCACTTCCATCAGCATGCTATTGGCTATCAGAAAAAGGGGCGAGCATGGAGCATGATAATCCTGCAAGGCAAGCACTGTCTTTATATGTGGCATACCCAATACATTTCAGTCATTTAATCTGATATGGTCTGGCAACAAGATCAGCAACTGCAGTCCTCAAGTCTAACATACCCAACAATTAGAAGTCACATCATGTGTCACTGGCTTCAGGAATCAGTCAGTCAGTCAGTCAGTCATTCTCCAACCTGCTATATCTTAACATAGGATCTGCTGGAGCCAATCCCAGCCAACACAGGGTGCAAGGCAGGAACAAATCCCGGGCAGGGTGCCAACCCACCGCAGGACACACACACACACACCCACACGCGAAGCACACGCTAGGGACAACTTAGGATTGCCAATGCACCTAACCTGCAGACACGGGGAGAACATGAAAAACTCCATGCAGGGAGGACCCAGGAAGCAAACCTAGGTCTCCTAACTGCGAGGCAGCAGTGCAACCACTGCGCCACCGTGCTGCCCCTTCAGGAATCATTTTATTCAAAATTTATTAGAAGCCATTCCTATTGGAGAGTATGGTCAGTTTGATAGTATGATTATATATTGTCAGGCCATCATCTCCTATTTTCATGTCTTCATTTAAAGCATTGCTTCAACCTTGGGCAGGGTGTGAACATTATTTACTTTTTGGGATATATTTATTTAGACAAATTTTTTAACTGTTATTACAGAGTTGTTTATTGTCATTGTCACTGTTGCCTTAAAGCTTTAAGAAAGAGTTCATGTGTAGTTTACATATGTTCCTCATGTTTGCGTGTGTTTTTCTAGGAATGCTCTCTTTTTCCTTTTCTGTTACAAAGAATTACAGGTTAGGAATACTAACCTGATACAGGCTTTAGCTGTGCTTCATTCAGAATTACAGTTGGGAAAATGAAAAAATTAATATACATTACAGTAATGCTGTGTAGCTATTTTACTTTTTTTTAACAGATATGTTTACTGATTATTTGGTTTTTTTCACTACTTTTCAATAATTATAGTATTTAATAAATTTAAATATTAGTTTTCTGTGTTTGTATGTGCTTTTAATATTGATTTTTAGTGCATTATCTGAACTCTTACACTGACCTGTCCTATCCTCCTTAATTACCAGTGCTTCACTAACCTGCACTTATATTCAAATACTTTTCACTTAAAGTATTTACATTCATGGCACTACTACAACAAAACATAAACATTTTTGTTATGTACTGTATATACATTTTTAATGAAATAGCAATTCAACTCCCAGCCCAAATTTTACTTTTTCTTAAAGCATATTTTTCACATAAATGTAATTGTTTTTGATCCATGAATTGTAAAACTACACACCAAAGCCCACCATCATTTCTCACATCCCTTACGTTCACAAGTTGGGAGAGGATGGTTCCATTGTCCCAGGTTAAGACACTGTTGTGTTTCATTTCCATGCAAGTAATAACCAGGATTGCAGGAGAGCTTCACTTGGGACCCCGGTGCCACACTTCTACTTGATGTTTGCAAATGAGGGATCAGAGTTTGTAAATCAGGACAATCTGTGAAAAAATACATTAACCACATTATGGGCTCAGTTGCTTCAATGGCATGAAAGTAAAGCTTCATTTCATATTTGTACTTCATAATGCAATTAATGGATCTACTAATACGAATGTATTTGTAAAAATATTACTAATGACTTGGACCTTACAAAGTAGGAGCATTTCATTCAAGTTGTGGATTTTATGTGAATGCTAAGGATCTCTGGTAAATGTTTAATGGATGACAGATGACATGCTACATTAAAATAATATTAAGCATATCATACAAGAGAAGAAGCTTAAATGTTAATGTTTTGGTTTGCAATTAGAATTAGAATAAAATTAAAAAGATTGTCTAAGAAAGTCTTCTGGACTAGAAATCTTTGAAAACACAGCAATATAGCAGAAGGATTTTATACATTCACCTATTTGAACAGTTTTAAAGTATATCAATATTTGATCTTGTGTTTTGATAATAATCTGTTTCAGAACTTACTTTTAGCTTATGTAACTTTTATAGCAAACAGAACAATGGCAGATCAAATAGCACTGCTGTCTCACAGCCAGCATGATCTCTCTGCATTAAGGATAGGTGGGGCATAAGTATAATAAGTAGAAATAAGTGGTAAACTCACCTCGATAATTTAACATCATTTCTAAAATGTTCATAGCAAACTCAACATACTTAATCATTATCAAAATTCTCCAATTTTCTATGATTGGCTCAGTATAATTTCTTATCTTGAAAAATATTACTCTTTGGAGTATGTACCTGGAGCTGCTTGCTTGTTTCTAGGCTGTTGCGAGATTCAGCACCTGATATTGTTCTGGCTTTGTTCAGAGTTTGAATATGTCAATCTCCTGGTGACCTCTGCTGATAATTTTGTTGCCTCAGCATTTTGATGGAACTCGGCTGTTTTCACATTATTTACACAGAAGGATCAGTTTGGAATCTGCCTACGATCTTTCAAGTGCAGAAATGTACTGTTAGTGCTTACCAAAACATTACCTGGAAGTATTACTTTTGTATAGTATTGCTTCTTTTGACTGAAAATTATTTTAGAAGAAGACATCTGTTGAAAGTTAGAATGAATAAAGGCAGCATTTATTGTGCAGGACAGATATTGACTGGTTAAGTCGATGTCATCTTTCTTCTAGTTCCTTAAGCTGATTTCAATCTTATACTGTACTATATATGACAGGAAAAAATATTCTTTGTAAGTTGTTTTGATTGTACATCAGGGATTTTTGATATAAGGCATCATTTCATTGCCCACTGTTTTTCGCAGATTTTTCCTAAACATAAGGTGAACCACCTTATTTATGCAGACAACACCCATCTTTACTTAATTACAGTTCCAGATGAGTCTGAGGCTGTAAGAAAAGGTTGGGTAAGCTACAACTCTCAGGTCAGATGCATCCCACGGCACGAGTGTGAACAGCCCATAAGGTACTAATGGAAATAATAACACTCCGGCCTTTGTGAAGTGTTTTTAACAAGATGATGCTACAGTGGGCTGCGTAAGCACAGTAAGCAGTTACTATACAATGTCAAAAAAATAATAAAGTAAACCCGGATTTTACTATACACAGAGGTACAGTCTGTAACACTGCCACATACATTGTCTGCTTTTGTCTTGTTGTGCGTTTTTAAAGAATACGAGTTTGTGCATGGCTGACTTTATCAGTAATGGATTTGGTTGTCATTGCCATCTCTGAAGTCATAATTTCGAGTGTAACTCCAAGACTGTGCACAAATTAGTATACAGAACACAATTTATAAATGTGAAAGAAATAAGTTAGAAGGAGAAAGGCTTTCTAGTTGAGGATCGACTACAATGGATTATCACTGTCCTTCAACCCGTATGCTTGGTGACACGAGGAGTAAAATGCATGTACCGGCTGTGGCATTTGTGTGTTTTTCAAATGTTTCATCGCTAAGTAAAAAGAGAATGATAGCTGTGCCCCACTGGAAGAGCTCATTTCAGTTTTGGTATAGCACTGATAATTAATTAATCTTTTTTCTAGTTCTTCAAACTTTACAATAATCTGAGTCAGATGCAACAAGTAAAACCTAATCATCTTTCCATTTTTAAGGAGCAGTGTTCAGACAGATGTGTGTCAGAAATGCATATCAACTTGATATTATTGATGGTGAATTTGAATCTTGCTTTCAGGACTTTAGGCACCACAAGACAGATTTTGCAAGAATGTTTCATCTTCTTTTGTTGTTAATGTTCCAGAACTGTTAAGGCCAGAAACAAGTGACGTTCAGTGTAACAGTCAACTTAAGAACATCTTTACCAGCAAATGTTTGCTTAATATCTACAAACTGTACATTAGTATTTGTTTCCAAGACTTTGCAAGCAAGATTCATGCATGATATTAACATTCTATACAGAAACCAGCAGTTTCATGTTCACTTCTATAACAATGTTTGGTAAATCAGCCCCAACACAAACAGACACGCAGGCTCACAAGTCCTGAGCACACATGTTTTATTTGCTTTTCTTTAATAATACAGCACACAGTGCCCAAATCGGCCACAATTACTGCTCAGTCCTTTATCTTTCTTCTTCTTCTTCTTTCTTCACTCCTATACCTCTTGACTTCAGCTCCCTGAATGGAGTGAGACGGTCTCTTTTATATTGCATACGGAAGTGCACCAGGTGCTCCCTGATGATCATCCAACAGCACCTCTTGGTGCGGTGGAAGTGTTGCATGGACACCCGAAAGAACTCCAGGTGCTCCCGGATCCTCTTCTCGGAAGTGCTGCCTTCCAGGGTTCTGCTATTGACCAGGCCCCCCAGCAGTGGCCATGGGCAACAGCAGGGTTGAGCTTCCAAGCTCCAATCCAGTGGCTCCAATACAAACCAGGGGGGCTGCCATCTTTGTTCCCCGAAATAGGCATCTTCTCCCTACCGGTCCTTCCATTAAGGTCCTTCCAGCCATCCGTCACAAATGTCATAGTGAAATCACTAGAGAAGGGATGTTCGACACCGAGTCTTCGAAGTTTGTGTTGCGTTAATGAACCACACTTTGTCGAAACAGTGTATCAAAGCCTCTGTCAAAGCTTCATTACTACGTGACTGAAGCGGTCGATAGCTTCGAACATCAACGAAGCGCAGGGAGCACTCTGACTGCTTGAAAGTTTTGGGCTCCACATGATATTAATGGGGATGTGAAAGTGTCTTATTTTATAAAGAGACGATATTGAAGTAAATATGGAGTACAAAAGTGTGGTACATATAAAGTAAAGTAATATAGTAAATACCATGCTGTACTATTCTTCTGCACTGGATCTTCTAATGTTTCTTCAATACTCTAGACTAGTGTAGACACATTCTCCAACTCCCTTATATGTGTTCATTTCCACAACCACATTCCCAAAACCCCTTACTGCAATTGTTCCGCAAACACTGATGGAAAAATCTTTCACACTACCTCACATCAAAAACCCCCCATGTGAAAAAGGTGCCACATAATTGTGAATCAGTGGTGGCTTATGATGTATTGTAACATCTCACCGGTTGAGTGACAATGAATTTTTGTTGTTTACATCGCGATTTTACTGGCACTGACAAGTGTCATCAGCCTGAGAAACAGTCGCCAGCACTATTAGTCGGCATTCTGTCGTTCAAATGAGTAGATTTACTTCTAGCTGTAAGGGAGCCAAAAGCAATAGCAAACACGGCAAAATCTTAAATGAATTAAAACAACTACAGCAACATTGAGCTGCCCTTCTAAGAGAAGTGAGCTACCTAAAAGTACCCATTGATGCTCAGTGCAGAGGAGCACTGGCACGGTGATGCAATATTCATAATGGCAAAAAATAACATCCTTAGAACATCATATTTAAACTTTATTTTGTTGTAGAAATTTGTTGCCAACACTAATATGTACACGAATTTCTGCATTTTAATTATAATAATGATAATTAATGATTATAATTAATAATTATCATGACAGCAAAACAACCACAGAAAGCATTCTTATGCTTTTACAATGTACCTGCCCTGTGCGATCAACAGGGGCTTTCATGTGAGCCTCCCCTGCTTGCTGTCAGACTTATGGATGTAATGATTTTTGCCAACCACCAGATGTCAGCATATTCAAATCTTCAAACCTTCAATGCTTTTAATCTTTTTCCAGCAAAATAAAGAAGAGGCTTCAGAAGCTTCAAAGGGCTTTATCCACCCATCACTAGAAATCGGTTTATTCTAAAATTTCTCTGTTATTGGGCATTGGGTTTGAGTATTAATTCTGACAGTTTTTAAAAAATGTTTTACAATGAAAACATTTTGTGGAGCTAGTGTTTTTAAAGTTAATGTTTTCATTAACTTGTGCTAGATTGCCTATGTGTGTAGGCACACTTTAGATTTTATATGGTCCAATGTGTGAATTATTATTGACAATTTGCCCAGCTACCAGAAAAATTTGCCTACCCCTGCTCTAAGCCCACTGGTCCAATGTCTTACTAGCACTGCAGAATGAGTATTAATTTTCAAAAACTAAGGGAACTATATACATAAATAAATATAAATAAGAGTAGCAGAAGAAGGGCTTAATATGCATAGTGCAAAACAGAACTGTACAGACATATACATTGTATTAAACCATATTTTGGAAAAGAAAAAGTGCAGTGCAGTCCTCCTTCAACACAGAGACGAATTAAACATAAACCAGCAGGTGGGTACAGCGCAGGGAAGGTAAGTTCAGGTTACCAAGAACTCATTGACCTTATGATCTGGGAGAAGAGCTTTCCCTGAAATTGGTGGAGCATGTGGTGACGCTCTGGTAGCATTTACTAGAAGGCAGAAGTGAGAACAGGAGATGAGTTAGATGGCTGGCATTAGAGATGATGGATAGTGAAGTAGATGATATGAAGCTATAGGCAGTAGGTCAGCTCAAATGATTTTAGAAACTGTATGGACAGTCCTTTGGAGGTGCAAGCAATTATGGCAAGTTAGGTTGCCAAACCACACTGTGATGCATCCAATCAGGACTCTTTCAATAGTGTAGCAGTAGAAGTTTGCCAATATTTTGGTCCCTAAAAAAAACTCTTTATCCTCTTCAGGAAAAAGAGCCTTTGCTGAGCCATTTTGATCTGGACACCCTGGAACCTAAAGCTGATAACTGACTGGAATGGGGAAGTCGTTGATGTGGAGTGAAGCATAAATTTCTTTGGTTCTTCCTGAAGTCAACAATGGCTTTCACTGTTTTGTCAATGTCTAGGGAGAGTTTGTTGTGGCACCATCCAGTCGGGTCTTTTACCTCCCTCCTGTAGGAAGTTTCATCATCATTGCCAATGACAAACTCATTATTTCTATATATATAAAATCCAATGTCATTCTGTCTGACTGTCTGTATGTCTGTCCACTTTTCATGAGAGAACAAACTTAATGGATTTAGATTTGGTTTTTATCTATAATTTGCTTGAATGTTCCAGTTGATTTTGCGACTTCTCTTATTGAGCTAAGTATCATAGTTTGCTTGCGGTACCAAATTAATTTGTGCAAATCCTGGAGAGACACAGCAGGCTGAGAGAAGGAGGGCGGGGCCCTCCTCACTCACGTGCCAGCCTAGGAGCTTACCTTTCCTCCTCTTAGCTAGTGAACCAGACAACTACTTAACAGATTTAGATCAGGTTTCTCTCTACAATTTGCTTGAACATTCTGGTTGATTTGTGTGCTAAGAATAATAGTAGCGCCCTGATCGGGATTGGTTCCTGCATTGTGCCCTGTGTTGGCTGGGACTGGCTCCAGCAGACCCCCGTGACCCTGTTTTCGGATTCAACGGGTTGGGAAATGGATGGATGTATGGATGGAAGAATCATAGTTCACTTGCTAGATCGATATATTCACACTAATCCGAGAAAGAGGCTGCGGTCCGAGGGACGTCAGGAGTGGAGAGCCAGGGAAACGTTTTGGAGTGTACTTTGCTTCCACTTAGTTGGCAATACCTGTTTATTTATTGATTTTTAAAGTTTGTCCTGTTTTACTACTATGCAGGCAGAGCCACAAGGGACAACTAGTAGTGACTAATGAGGAAAAACTGTATGACATTACTAGTAAACTTAAATTGACAAGCAAAAACATCTTGAACTCAACACTAGCAAAACAAAGGTGATGACAGTTGATCAAGGCAATAATAACCACGAACATGTAACTGAAGTAGTTAGTTTGATATGCTAAACCAATTTAAATTATATGGGTGCCTTCATAACCAACAAAGAATGAAACAACAATGAAATGAACTTATGACACATGTGAAATCAGCAACAGTAACACTCATAAAAATATTCAGAGACTTGGCTATCACTAAAACAACCAAACTGCGGTAGCATTGCCAACCACTGCACCACCATGCCTCTGTGAGATCAAAGAAGAAAGAACACATTCAGAGACACACATATATTTCATCAAAACAAAGCAGAAATGCCAAAATTGTAGTCAAATGTCAGAAAAAATACATAGGTCTTTTAAAGGCAGAAAATTGAAAGTGGCGTGTCATGATAGAAGCTGCTGGCTCGCACTGAAGGCTCTCCAAACTGTTTGTGCTTATGCTTTGCATTTTTTCTTCTACCAAAAAGATAGAAGCATATTGTAAATAGTAATAAATATTTCGTTATTATTATTTCATAGAGTCTCTTGTACTTGGGGGGCAGGGGGGTATGGGACATCAGGCTCCTTTAATGTTTGTTATGCAAGCATAGGGCACATGCCTCCTTATTTTATACTGACATGAAACTTGCAGATCACCTGCACATTTGACGACAAGCACAGATAACATGTTATTTATGCTGTATATGTTTCATAAAAATAAAATGTTGAGAACCAGCATTATTTACTTATTTGTTCTACCACTAACTATGACCCACAGAGTCTGCAATGCAAATAATCGGCAGTCCCATCCAATGTTGGCTGTTATAGCTCCAGGGAATGTTGCACTGGCCTTGCAAAGTATTATGGAGCGCTGGGGAAAAAAGTTCTTGTAAACTTGCCAAATTATCAGTAAATAATTCAATGAACAAGGGCGAACGTGAACAAAGCAAATTCTCTGCAAATAACACATTTAGCAAAATTCATTGATCAACACTAATGCTGATCATACAATATGATTTGTTTTCTACTTTTTGTTTAGGAGTTCAAAGAATTTCATCTCACCTGCACAAAAAATACTGTCTGTTACTACTTTAACCCTTCCAAGAGTCCCTTTGAGGAAATCTGACCAAGCAAATAAATTTCCTCTGTGGAGGTCTTTTGGGCAGCTGCTGGCTAATGCCTTAATCTGAAAAAAAATATATACAAAAAATGCAGATACCTTTTAAATAAAATGGAAATCATTTTCAATTTGAAAAGAAGTGCAAGAACTTTGAATCACTGAATTTGGTCATACAAAATAAATATGTTCAAATTGTTGAATTGGGTTAACTTTTAAGCAACATCTAAGAAATTAGTTGATATAACAAAAAACGTTTAAAAATGTCATTCTGCAGACTTTAAAGGTGAACAATTTATACAATTTGGAGAAAGAATAAACTAAATATGTTTGAAATAACATAATATTTCTGTTTACAGTAAAATCCATAGCAACAAAACTATACCTGCTCGGGGAGAAGAGCATAATCCCAGACATTCATCTGACTAATGGAGCCCACAAAAGATTCCACGGGGTTGAACCCTTCTCCTTTTAGGTCTTGATCCTGTCCAAGAACTAAGGAACCACCACCTAGCATAAAAAACATGCCAAGCTAAAAATATTCTTGGAGTATTTATGATTATAGGTGATTTTTTCTAGCACCATATCCATTATGTTATATATTCAACATAATTAAAAATATTAATGGTTTAAATTATTTAAAATGTAAAACTAAGTGTGACTCTGAGACAGAACACTCTAATGTAATGCAAAGCACACTGTTTCAATACCTTAAACAACCTGAAATGAAGTAATTAGAGTAATTAGTTAAATAACACAATGATAAAAACAGCACCTGTTAAGAGTTAATCAGGCTTGTCATTTGACTGAAGCTCAACCAATCAGACATTGAGCATTGACTTATTTGTTTGGACTAAACATTTTACTGTTGTTTACTTATTCATAACACAATTAATGATTACTTTTGGCCATCAGCTAGGCGCTGCCATAAGTTATAATTGAAATTGGTGGATGAAATGTTCTTTGTGAGTTTGTGCACATTAACTCTTTACTAGAGTATTTGGCCTTCTTACCACCTAGTGACTCTGCAGTCTTCTCTGCAGTCTCCTGGAAGATGTGAACACATAATTAGAGAAATGACAGCAGTATCAGGATGGGTGCGATTATGACAAGTTTTCAGACTGATCTAAATTTGACAGGTATGGATTTCAGAGTTAGTCTTGGATGTTGACTACAGATACCATGATTGAACACAAATGTACTAGAGCACCCTGAGCTAAGGATTAATGATTACCGTAGTAGTTGTATAACCTGATCTGAGGCTTTATGTTCCAGACGGGTGAGTTGGCTCAGGCGGAGAAACCATTTCCTGAAGCGACTTGGGAAACTCAAAGGTAGGAGCAAACTGATAATAGCTTGTAGGAGCTTTAGTCCGGAAAATCACAAAATGTCTTCATTGGAAGAGCTTCTTAAACATCTTGTGAGGAATACCTCAGATATGGATTTTGAATGGAGCTTATTCAAAACCATAGTGGAGATGGCAACATGAAATGGTGGCAAGGTGGTTAGTATCTATCACAAATGTAGCAATAGAGATAGATATCTGCAGTGAGGGAAGCAATAAAGTTAAAAAATAAAGGTTTTCATTACCTAATACAGCGGTTCTCAAACTGTGGGGCCTCCCTCCTGTAAAGCTGTACAAGGGGGGCATCGAATAAATGAACAAGACATCAAAATAAATTTTTGACATTTTTATTTCAAATTTAAATTTGCAAGCATATAATCACAACGAATGCATTATAACTAAAATTAAAATAAAACATTTCTAAGGCATAGATCTAATGACTAACTGACAAGCAGTGCCGCTGCTGCTGCTTTTATAGTCGCGTATTTTCAATCCAGAAAGTTTGAGACGTATCAGTATCTGTCAGAACATTCGGGTAACAGTAGATCAGGTGATAATGCAGTGCAACTGCATCACATTGGCAGAATAGCCAATATTGCCAAATTGAGTTAAATAATTTACTGCATATTGGGTTACTTTCATGATACAACTAACAGCGGTATTATATTTCGGTATTATATTTCTCGTACGAAAATACATTCGTCTCACACAGATTTACTTCATCGGTGTCCTTGTTTACGAGATTTTTAAAAATTAAAACATATTTAACCGTTTCTGTACATGCAAAATAATTCAATAAGAATAAATAATTTATTCTTTGTTTTTTGGGATTAGAATTACTACCAAAAACCACACAAGGAATTTTAACAGATATTAAAGCACTTAAAAAAAAAAAAATTGCAAATATTTCATCGAAGTTAGCCGAACACATGCAAATCTTATGGAAGTAAAAATGATAGGATACCGCGACATCGCACGAGTATCATACCTTTGGGTGCGAAATACGAAAGTTTGAGAACCGCTGCTCTAATAAAAGAAGGAATACCTTCTTTATTATCTCACTAAGCATTAAAAGTGTTGGAGCTTCTAGTTCAAGCTTTTTTGAGTGTTATGAGTTCTATCACTTTGTTAATTTGATTAAATTTTGGTTTAGTATTTTTGGCATTGGTATTCTGAATTTTGTGATTTCTCTGACTCACTGGCTAACTCTTTGACTTTATGATTTTTTCTATCTCCTGGTTCACAAACACATTTAGTTCCTAACTTTTGTTAACCCAGCTGGAACAGTGTGTTCTAGTTTTGTGTCTTTCCAGGTATTCTGAATTTGCTCTAGTATTTAGTAGAAAACCATATTGTGATGTTTGATGGCATGCTTATGGTCCCAATGACAGCACCATAAAACAGGAATGAAACATTTTCATTGACTTGTTTCAAGGACTGTGTTTGTGATACGTTATGTATTTATTGAGCATGTTACAATAAAGTATGAAGAGTAACCACATTTTAGTGCCTTAGCAGTATGAAATACCACAAATCACAAATGCTTCTTGCTTTTGGCAGAATTGACTATTTTTGCAAGAAATGTCCTACATGTGCCACAACCAAGCACGACAGAATGTGCATTAATGTTTATTATGGATTTTTTGTATGTGCAGTGCAAACTCCAAACACGAGTAGGATGGGGGTAAAAGTGTTGTGTGGTCTTTGTTCTTTTTGAACATTTTATGATAAAAATTATGTAAATTAAGCACAAATAAAATACCATGGTACCTGGAATAATAGAATCAACAGCCAATCCTTTTCCTCCATCTGACATTTTCCCATCAATGTACACTTTCCAGTCTCCATCAGTGTTATTCCACGTGACACCAATGTGATGCCACTTTCCATCATTCACTGACGGGCAGTCAGTAATTCTTTCTTTTCCATTGATGTACAATACCCAACTTTAAAAAAGGGAGATGTATTACTATTAGAAGCAACACGACACATCTGTTTACACTTTTGTCATTCTCCACAGAATAATTATATTTATTATGTGAATAAAGTGTGTAGCAGTTAATCATCATAACAAGCATACTAGAAATGCTGATGTTACAAGCAAAGTAAATATGTGGCACTTGTGTGCAGACATTACTACTACTGTACCATCCACGTCATACAAACAACATGACCAGCAGATATTTACTATATATTTTTGTTGATTTAATAGCAGTAGTTATCATAAACTATACCTTTTTCATAAGGGTTTCTAAACAGTAGCCTATTTATTTTAACAAGGTACAATGATTATGACCACGTCTTCTCTGTTTCTTACAATGAGGACGATTCTCACAAGTGTGCTTGAAACCAGTCTTAATGTGAGAAAAGGGCAACTGGGCCAAAAAGGGAAAAGATGGGCAAGGAGCATGAGCCGCTTCAACCACCCTTCAGTGCATGTCCCTGGTTGTCTCAAAGCTTTGTGGAAAATTAAACATATGTTAAGGGTGTGTTTTGAATCTAATTAGGAAGTGCAAAATGTGGTAAATGTGAAAAATGTTAAACTTTTAACTGTTAAAAGGGCATTCATCCTTTAATTAGCAAATTGATTGTGGTGTAAACTTAGAAGGCACTGCTTAACTTCAGGACTAAAATTTGTGACTTCTAGCCTTTGCCTATCAGAAGATCAAATATTTTCATGCTGTTGTAAATGATTATTTTTTTAATGAAACATTTTGTATTGAAATTACATACCATTTTTGTAACATGAGTTCACCTAGCAGTAGACGCTGATTGTTTAGTAAACATAAGAGCATTCAATAGTTTGGATAAGATTGTGCCAGGTCTTCAGACCAAGTATGTTGGTGCACCATAAACAGACATCAAAATGAAAGAAATAGTCATTTACATCAAACTTATGGGTGTATCAAATTCTGCTTTAAAATACCCTTTGCACAATACACATGCTTGGGAATATTTTGAATAGGGTATAAATTAGAATAACAGCTTTAGTGTATGTAGGTTATATTGGTACAATATGGGCTGATCAGAAGTTTGCAAACTTTTAGCCTTAAGTAAAATTTTAGCATCTATTACTCATTTACTATTATATAGCAAGACCTCAACAAACGCTTTTTGGGTCTTCATAACACTTAAAAAGCTTCAGTGAAGTGTTTATTCATCTCTGCAATGTGATCTACTAACAAAACTTCACTTTGGAGGGGCCTGAGGTGGCTTAGCTGAGATACCTTTCTCTTGATATTACAAATTTGCTATAAGACCTGTGAATCCTTCATATTAATAAGTAATCTTATTATAATGTCAGTATGCCATACTGCGCAGTGATGAATAACCCATCTACTGATGTTTTATTAGGGTTAGCCTTTGTTAAGATCTTGTTACATAAGAGTAAATTAGTAGCAGATGACTTTTGCAGTAGTTTAACTAGGGTTATCTAGCGTTTTTTACAGTTATGGAAAATAACTTTCATCTTCATGTGACTTATTACATAATTCTGAATACTGCAGTTTTTGCTATTCTGTAAAAGACAATGTGAAGGGTATCTATTTTTTTGTTCTTTATTTCACCTTATACAATTTCTCATATTAGGAATTCATTAGTTTACGCATACCCCTTGGGGTCAGAGCGCAACGTCAGCCATTATACAGCACCCCTGGAGCAATTGAAGGTTAAGGGCCTTGCTCAAGGGCCCAGCAGAGTAGGATTTCTTTTGGCAGTGATGGGGATTCAAACCGGCAACCTCTGGGATACCAGCGCAGATCTTTAGCCTCAGAGCCACCACTCCGCCCAAATTTTTAAGAAGTCACATTGGGTTGCACTGCCTCACAGATCCACAGACACATCTTTGATTATAGCATGTTGTCAAAAATTGCTTACTATTAGAATACAGTATTAAATGTCAGTGTAAATGAATATTTCACTCTTGTCATATTCTTGTATATTAAACCAATGTCATAATTAATAGTCAAGAATACTAAATGCTTCAATATTAAAACAAAATAGTTTTTTATGCAATTATAAGTTTCCAAAAAACTCTTACCCATTGTAGTCAATCAGTAAAAATGCATTGTCACTTCCTTCAACTGCATACGAAATAGGAGTGCCATAGTTGATGCCATCAGAGGATTTCATCCAGAATGTGCACGTTATTGCAGAGAGAAGAGGCATAACATTCTCCAAAATAACATAGGTGTAAATACCAGAAACTGCAAATTCCAGGTCAAAATTAGACGACATTTCTGCAGGAATCACATACGGAATATGAAAAAGATCAGTATGTGTATGAATTAATATATCATTCATATATTTATTTATTTATATTCATATGCACACCAACCCTGAAATGTACAATCAGTTTAGAATCATCAAACAACTTCATATGTAATTTATTAGGTAAGTCAAAATACCTCTGATATACTGTACAGTAATTGTCTGAAAAAAGTGAAAGGTGGTACAATTAGAGTACACAGGATAAAATCACTCAGGAAAAATACACACAGTGACAAATGTGTTCACTTTCAAGGGATCACCTCGCCTTTCTTGCAAGGTAATCACAATTCACGTTTTCCAGAATGGATGCAAAACTGTCTTCCAAGTGATGTACCTAGTGAAGAAAAATGCTGGAATTTATTATATACTGGACATGACAAAAATGTTTGCCTGCATGCTAAACTATTATTATTTTCCATTTGTGTGTCTCATGAGGAAGGTATGATAAACTTAATGGCTACAGCAACAGTTAAAACTGACATATGGATGGGTGCCTGTACAAATTGCTACGGATTACTTGATTTTGTACCTTCTATCCTTTTGTGTATAGTGTTTCACTTTGGATCATTTGCTTTATTTATTTATTTATTTAATTACTACATTTATTATTATTTTTTTTTTATCTTTTTGGTGATAAAATCACAATTATATATCATAGCTGAAGTTATATTTCTTTGTGAACTGTGTGTGTATTGGAGACATCATTACTTTAGGGGATTTACCATACTGTAAATGTTTATTATTACCAAGGGGGTTTTTGTCTAATAAAAATTAATTTCTATATTTTAATCTATTCTTATTTATCTTGGCACCAAAGAGTGGTGACATGTTACATGTTGGTTGGGCATGCAAGTAAGAATTTCACTGTACTGTACTCCACACATGTGACAATACTACTTCTACAGTATTACATTATCTTAAATGCTCCTTGCTACCAAGGGGGGTTTACCTCACTTTAAATGTTTCAACATTATTGAGCGCAGTTGTCACTGAGTGCAATTTTCCCTTTGGATTTGTCACTTTCTGTTTTTCTCCCCCATGCTTTTGTTGATGAGATAAAATGAAAACTATAATCATTCTTCCTGACAAACTTGAGCCAAATAACCAAGAGTGCTGTTCACTGTTGCATGTTTGTGTCCTTAGCAATGTTTTATTTTGTCATGGATGCAGTTCAGAGGATCCCCAGCCATGCTCATTAGAGATATGTAATACCACTCTGAGATGAGAGAAGGTGCTGCTGGTAACATTATCACCTGCTTCTGCCTCCACAGCTCCAAGAAGACACCCAGTGAGGGCAACTGACTCCAGTCCTACTGGGCTAAGGCCTACAGAGCCAGGCATCCCTGGAAATAGGCGTCTCACTTTAGTTCAAGCCAGCCCAGGCCAGAAAATGGAGCTTCTCAAATCCCGAGTTGCTCAGCTGAGCAGCATTTACAAACCAAGAGAAGGTTATAGCCCGTATTTCTGTTGTTTAATGCCATCATGTGCTTGTTTTGTTTTCAGTTTATTTGTTGAATTAAATGGGATGACTCAGCTGGCGTCCCAACAATTCTTTTGAAACTGATCCTTACTCCCATTTGCCTTCAATTTACATCTGAGTCAATATACAGCATTTTAATAAGCTTCAGTAACTTCTACATCTAACCCCATTTATAATTTTGTCTTTCTTCTCTCATTTTCTAGTTCTGATTTTTTATCTAACCTAACTTGTCAGTACCCAGTAATGTTAGGCTAACTTTGCTTCTGCAAATGCATGTGAAAACTGCTTTCTCATCAACTTAAAGGGCACTTCTTAATGCACATTGTGAAGTGTATATGCAAGAAATTGTTTTAATGGCATTTCAGAATCGGCAAAATGTATGAATGCAATCAAAAACAGCTTAATTGAAATTGCTTTCTTCAAAAAAGACGCCAACATATGTCAATGTAATTGTTCATTTTATTTTAAATAAGAACATCTGAGCATCCTACGAACTGAAATATATATTGTTATACTGCATATCAAATTACATAAGTAATGTTACTAAATATTTGCCAAATGATGTCTGCCACTGAATGGAAAGACTTATTATCCTCTGTACTGTAAAGATTCATAACTTTTGAAAGCATATTTAAGTTAAACACAACATACATAGTAATACCATACTCAAAATAACTGGCATATTAATATAGACTGTTTTTTTTTTTATATTTTATTCGCATATCCTAGTATTACCTGCTCTATTTAAACTAATGCATTGATAATTCTCTCTTCTAAAAAAGCTACTTTTTCTAAATCAAAGTTATGAGGCTAACTAAGAAAGCTAACAGGTAGAGCTGTAACTAATGCACATTCTTTTGTTTTCTTCCTTAGGAAGTTTCTAATTTTTCAAAAATATAATTCTGATCAAATGAATTTGAAATCCTTGAGGACACTTGAAGATATCACTTCAAAAAACCCTGTGTCCCGAGATTAGAAGAAGGTCACCATTCCTCTTGGGTGTTGTTAAATTTAACTAAAAAAGGTTGACATCACAGAAAGCTGTAAAAACTTGTGCTAAAGTTTTGCCAAAATTTGGCTTGTAACAGGTCAACAAGGGTGAACCCAGAAAATGGCTGTTAAACTGGAAGTGAGAGATCACTTTAGATCTAGGCTGGGACAACTGTGTTGTGGAGTTTGTATATATTAAAATTCTATTAGTTACTACAACTTTCTATAGCAGGTCAAGATATTTGTATGTAATTGAAGGTACAACTCGGCCCTGACAGTGTTGTAAAGCAGTACACATTATATCGTCAATTGTCACATAACACATGAAATACTGTAAAATTTTCTTGACTGTAACAATTATTCTTGTAACTACAGTAGTTTAAGATGCATTATTAATTTTTACATTTTTTATTCGACTAAATACTCACCTGTTTCACACCTTGTTCCATTAAATCCAGGTGGACATTTACATGTGAATGAATTCAAGCCATCCACACATGTAGCTTGGTTAAGGCACTGATTGGCTTCACATTCATCAATGTCCGTCTCGCAGAGCAGTCCTGTGTATCCAGCTTTACACTGACACCTATGAGACATTAAAAAACTTTTTGAGAACAGTAATCTTATAGGCTTCTTCTAGATTAATTTTAGAAACCAAAGAACAATTGTTGATTTCCAATTAAGCTATAAATAGATTATGTTTGTGATGTTAAGTTATTCTTTATTTATTCACATAGTAACGACCTGCCAAACGCTATAGTTTAATTTAAATAATCAGAGATGCGAGATTTTGTGTCATGGGGTTACCCACACTGTGGACAAGATCAGAGGTCCAAAAGGTGGCTTTGGATCCCAAGAAGAGAGGCATGGGTTAAGATTGCCCTACACAAATACTGTATGGTGAAATGTGAAGTGAAATGGAGGCACACAAGTGAGGCTGGCTTCTTGTGATGAGGTAGGCACTTAATTTTTTTAAATAAATAAATTAACAAACTGTTCAACTCAAACTCTTTGGGTGTGCTTGGTTGTGTGGCCCAGTGATGTCTGATGGGGTGACTGGGGCTACTTGCATTTATATATGAGAGTGCGGTTAGTTACAATTGTCTCGTTGACATCCCATGGGTTGTAATTGAGACAAAACAAAGGGATAACACCATGAAAGAGAGGGCAGTATCAAGAGCCTGGGTCAGTGAGAGGGAGAAGAGGTAGAGCGGTTGGTAGCCCCACACAGAAACAAACAATTGGTGCTCTAGGGGTGGATCGTCCCCTGCTGAATTTTCAAACAGCAGTGGGGTATGATGATGGTGTCCTTGAAGGATTTCGAAGATGCTGAGAGAAGCATAGTGGAAGTAGGAGGACAAGCCAGCTTGGAGCTTTCCTGCAGAAACTGACCGAGGCAGTCGGGTCAAGAGCTCGACGTGGACCCCGCTGCTGACATCGCCTCCCGCTGCAAGACCACTGTTGTGAGCTAGGCAGACAAGGAAGAGAGACGCATTGGGTTTGCTAAGAGAGATGTAGAGTGCAGAAAGTGTCGGATAACTGCATGGCTTTATTATGGATTAGTTACTGCTGGTTGTAACTCATAGAAAAAGACTTGGTTTTATGAAGGGTATTTATTTACAGGAGACTTTATTTGGAGCACTGCACTTTGAATATTGATTTGTTGAAGCACTTTGTTTTCAAAATTAAAAGTACTAATGTACTTTCACTGCCTCTTACTGACACGGTGTGTCCTCATTTTCCTGGCTCATCCTTGGTGATATTATGTTATGGGTTTGAGAGCTTCCAGGCAACTTGAAGCCAACCTGGATTGTCACATTTCCTTAAAAACTCTATACAATATGGCCAAAAAGATCTAATATGGGACAACTGTTATTTTATTTACAGTAAATTCTCCAAGAAATATGAAGCAAATGGGAAATTAAGAATAGAGATTACACTAAGACTGGTTCCATTGCCCTCAAGATTGGTAACAGAAAACATAGGGAGAAAATACTATTTCCCTTTTTGGCTGATATATTAGGCAGGAAGGCAGGGAACAGCTGATGATGTGTGGCACTGAATTACAATAAACATGGTGCAGTGTACCTTAGAACTAGCAGAGGGTAATGACACTTTATTAGTTCCAGGCCCCTGAAGTTCTTCTGACCATCACTCTGTAAATGATGGCATGACCTAATATAAATGTCCTACCCTGCTCTTGATAAAGTTTGGTTTCCTTAAAGCAGGGAGGTGAGTGAAACAACATGGCTTTGTTTGCTGATTTGAGTGCCTGTCCTGGAAGTATAGGGCACAAGGGGGATATCAGCTCTAAGCAGGAAGCCATTCCACTGCAAGAAAAACTATCTTTGAAATATGGGTAGAAAATGACTGTGGAGCTGTGAACCACCATGCCACTAACCAACACTTTTTGGCTACATTTAATTAAGTATGACCCATGTAAATTGCACAGAGTATAAGTTAAAGGAATTTATAGTTACTCTGTATAACACAACTTGACCACTTTGTGTTGTTTTGGTCTGCTTATTACAAAAATAGACAGAGCAGCACATCCGGGCGCTGAGCAGGCTCCTGTCAATCATGGAGAGTCCACTGCATCCACAGAACAGTATCATCTCCAGACAGAGGAGCAGCTTCAGCGACAGAGTGCTGTCACCGTCCTACTCCACTGACAGACTGAGGAGGTCGTTCCTCCCCCACACTATGTGACTCTTCAGTTCCACCCGGGGGGTAAACGTTAATATTATACAAAATTGTCTGTCTGTTATACCTTCATTGTTATCACTCTTTAACTTAATATTGTTCTTTATCAGTATGCTGCTGCTGGAGTATGTGAATTACCCCTTGGGATTAATAAAGTATCTATCTCAAGATGACGTCCAGAGAAGAACGAATAGACCGATTCCAGGACAGAGGGATATGAGCGATGAGGACACATTCAAGGAGTTGATCCTTTCCAGTTTAAGCAAATGAAGATTAAGAGTTGAGTATTTTAAAATTATGGCAGGAATTAGTACTGTGGATCCCAGCTGTTATTTCAAAATGAGTTCTTCAAAAGTATATGGGGACACAGATGGAATGGAGTAGAGTTTTCACAAACATTCTAAAATTTTTCTTTATAGAGAGAACCATAAACATATAGCATAAGTTAGCAAGTAGTGTGATATATGGTAATACTTTGGGGACTGTTACTCATGTGTACGTAGGGGTAACTCTCAAGGCTCGTTCAAGGTAAGCAACTCCACCCCAGAGCAAGAGGGGGAGCTGTTGCTTACCAACTTATCTTTCCCCGCAGCTCTAAGACGCCAAACCAGGAAAACGCACAGACAAGTCTGTAACCATCTCACACACTCAGCCCCTACCCTGAAGGGATCTCTATAAGAAGCTCCTGCACCAGAATGACACAAGCAGGTAAAGGAGAAACACTTGGTTTTGAGTGTCCTTCTGTTTGCTACATTAGGAGAGAATGCATGGCAATGGCTGTTGTTTTTTTACTTCATTTTTGTTTAAAAACATTAATAAACATGCCTACACAATTTGTACCTTAATCCTTGAATCTGTGTCTGTCTGTTTCTTATGTGACATGACTTAAAAAACTTCACTTGATGTTACTTTGTAGAATTATTTGAACAGGATTGTCAAGCTTGTTGGGCTGAAAACTGTCCTAATATTCAAATAACATTCGTAAACTTTAATCCAATTCAGTTTTGGTGGGATGCTAAAACAATATGATTTTTTAAAATCAAAACAATACAACTTCAAAGTAACCACAAAGTTCACCTTAGGTCTTAATCCATTTACCTAAAGCTGTTGATGCCATCAGAACACACTCCTCCATTTAAGCATGGCTGGCTGTCACATTCATTGATATTTATCTCACATTTGACTCCAGATAAGCCAGTCGGACATGTGCACTTAAAGGTCCCAGGCAGGTCTTCACAGACCCCATTGTTTAAACAAGGGTTGGAATGACACTCATTAAGTTCCAGCTCACAATGGATACCTTTGAAAAAAACAGAAAGTGATTATAATAATTATATATTTGTCTCCAAAATATTTAACTGTCTTGCATTAGAAACAGTAGGAGAATAAAGCTTAAAATCTTTTTAATAGATAAAATAAAATAACCCCATGCTATGAATCTGTAAGCCCATGCCCTTTAAGACGTGAATAGCTGTTAGTTTACAGGGATAGTAAGAATCTGAAATGGAAAAGACAGCAGCAGTGCCAGAGAGAATCATTGTTGGCCTTTAATGTGTTGTAATCATTTTGTGTACTATATAACTTATTTAGATTTATATATAACAATCAAAAGAAACACAACAGAATACTCTGAAAGAATCCCATCCACTATGAAATAAATTAAAGGTATTATTTTGCCAAATCAACAAAGCCTGCAGTTTCGATTATTTCTTTTAAATGGTGAAAAAAATGTTTTTACTGTAATGCACCGATTCTTTTTGCTTATTATTTAATGCAAGTGAATCCATGTTTTAATGATGTTGTATTTACGCTTAAGACACTCCACTTCTCACATAAAAAACAGCTGATTTAAATATAACTATATAACTATAACACTATATATATATATATATATATATATACTGTATATATATATATATATAGTATATACATATATATATATATATATATTCTTAGCATTAGTGTTCTGAGTCCCGATCTAATTGTATGGGTGGTTAAACCTTGGACGTCAGCATCAGAGATGAAGTCCCTTTACGCTGCTCCACGGCATGTAGTTCGTTTATATGACAGCCTGTAGATCGGAGTAATTACATTCATAGCATCTGTGTTCTGAGTCCCATTCTGATTGTATGGGTGGTTACCTACCAGGTAACGCATGTGTTTGGTCTACCAGTCAGCAAACATCCGCCACGGGGCAGATCATAGAATGTTACATAGTTTACTGTCAAATAATGCAGATCGGGACTCAGAACACAGATATACAGTATTTAATATTGTTCTTTATGTATGCTGCTGCTGGAGTATGTGAATTTCCCCTTGGGACTAATAAAGTATCTATCTATTGTGGTCCCCGGCCGGACGCCCAGGAGGACCAGAAGAGGGCTTGTGCCTACTCCAGACCGTGAGGGGGCGTCCGTCCTAGTTATGTTGGGGGCCTCGGGTACAGGGCTTGGAAGCCCAGCCCTGTAGGGACCTGTGGCAACCGCCAGGCGGTGCCCCGGTGCCTGAGGAACCCTGGAGCAGAAGACAGGAGACACCCGGACGGCTTCCGGGTGCGCAGCCGACACTTCCGCCACACTGGGGTGTGGCTAGGACTGATTGCCGGGAAGCAGCTGGAGCCCATCCGGGTTCCCATTTAAAGGGCCGCCTCCCTCCAGTCAGGAGTGGATGTCGGGAGGAAGAGGACAGAGCTCAGGAGAGGACAGGAGGCGGTCGAAAGAGAGGCACAGTGACTGGAAGCGTGTGGCCTGGACATTGGGGGAATCGGTGCTGGAGGCAATGGGGTTGTGAGTGCACATAATTTGTGTAAATAAACAGTGTGTGGTGGAACTATGTTGTCCGTCTGCCTGTGTCCAGGTTCCAGTCCACACTATCTATCTATCTATCTATCTATTGTCACAACTGGATGGAGGTGGTACCCAGCCAGGTTGCCTGAGAAGACAGGAGGAGGGCTGGTGCTTCCTCCAGACCTTGAGGGAGCGACCGCCCTGGAGGCCCTGGGTTAAGAGCTTGGAAGCTCAACCCTCTAGGGACCTGGGGTTACTGCCAGGGGGGCCCCAATACCTGGAAGACCCTAGACCTCAGCACTTCCGCCACACCAGGAAGTCCTGGGGGAAGAAAAAATAGTGACACCCAGAGTGCTTATGGAGAGACAGCCGACACTTCCGCCACACTGGGGCGTGGCTTTGGGAGATTGCCGGAAACACACCTGGAGCACATCCGGGTTCTTATTTAAAGGGGCCACCTCCCTCCAGTCGATGACAGGAGTCGGGTGGAAGAGTGACAAGGTCTGGAGGAGGCAGGAGGCGGTCTGGACTGAGGGGTATTGGGGATTGGTGAGCAGAACTGTAGAGAAAAATGAAAAATAAACGTGTGTTTGTGGGTGACATGAACGTGTCTGCCTGTCTGTGTCCGGGGCAATGTTCACACTATATAATTCATCACTTGGTAAAATCGTCAAATACAACACTAGGGATAGAGCAGTGAAGGTGGCATAAAGACATTTAGTTGTGCCTAATAAGAGTTTGCTTCTCAACAGTTCAAGACCAAAAAAAATGGTTTTAACTTAAAAATGTTTTCAATTCCTGCATTTAGTAAAGTTAAAAAAAAAGGTTGAGAAGCCCTCGCCTAATGATATCATAGCACATTTGATCACACATGCATCAACAGTCTGCTGCAGTCAAACATTTGTGTTGATTAATTGGTTTGCTGTTATCTAAAATCATGTAGTGTGGCTACTGGTAACAGCATATTAGCCATAGATTTATATTGGGGGGCCTGACAAGAAGGTACAGCATTTTGGGGTGGCTTGGCTTACAGTGAGTTTGGGAACCTGTGGTCAAATGTACATATTATATTTCTGACAATTTATTGGCTTTAATACTACTCCATTTTAAAAGAGAAATAGTTTAAAAATGGGGGAAGACCAATAATAAGAATGAGAAATTAAGTCAAACAATTACAGAAGTAAAAGAGGTCTTGCATGTTTAAAGTATGGCCCACTATCAACAGAGTAGGCGTTTACAATAAGAATCTGTTCATATTAAATGATATCCATTTATCTTAAACAACAAGAAAAAAGTAACTAATTTTGAAGCAGTTGGAGTAAGCTGTGTAACCGAAAACTGTTTATTACCTGTATATCCATTTGCACAATTACATGTGTATCCGTTAATACCATCGACACATGTTCCGTCGTTGACACAAGGAGCTGAAATGCATTCGTTAATTTCAGTTTCACATAGTGTTCCTCGGGGAAGAAAAGAAAAAAAAAACATTATTATTATTATTGTTATTAATTTATTATTTACGTGTTAAAAGTTCTTTTTTCGTTATGCAGAACCTTGGTGGTAATTAGTACTGCTGCCTCACAACCTCAGTCTTTCATATAAATCCAGACACAATTATGGTTTTATTATTTCCAAAGATGTGAAGGTGATTAATAACACCTTCTTTGAATTAGCTTGGTTTGAATGGGGTCAGTGAGAATGCCTTGAGCAAGAGCACCATTACATCCAAGGACGGTTTCTCCCTTGTGTTTTGAGTATTGGCTCTGGCCCCTTCACTCTGCCTTTGAATAGTTATAAAGCTTATTCTGATGAAGGATAAGAGATCAAATCCTGAGATATGGTGCTTTACACAAATGTCACTGGTACTTATTGAGTGAATTTGTTAGTAAAGTACTAGCATATACGATTATTTAAAAATGCTTGGCATTACTTGTGGACAGTTACTCATGTTACTCGTGGACAGTGGTGTCCCTGAATTAAGGGCATGTGGGGCAGTACACTCCCCTCTCCCAGCAGATGGTGCTGTTGAGCAAAAATGAAATAGGTTTATAGTGTCAGAGTGAACAGAGTACAGTGATATTCTTTTTTGCATGTGCTAATCAACATGAAACATGTCACCACTATTAGTATGATCACTGATTATAATTGAATACAAATATCCTCATTAAGGTGTGTCTTATTACAAATTTATGTATCAGCCTTATATTGTAAGTTTTACTTAGACCATGGTCATGCCTCTGCTTATTTGAGCTTGTTACCATTTCAAACCAACACCTATCAATTTGTATTACAGTCACTACCGTTTTGAACATTTAGCCAGGTTTCTGTTTTCAAAGTACTATATTTACATAATGTTCAGCTGTGGATGTCTCAATTTCATGAGTTGTCTTTATAAAATGTCTAGTATTGGAAAAAATCAAATTTGCAAGAGGATCCATGCAAATTTTTTTTAAAAACTGGCAGGATCTAATCAATAACATTTTAGAATAAACATTTAAATTGAGGAAGCAGATTCTCTTCCCACATTTATTAATTTAGCAATTTACTTATTTTTACTAACTTAAAGTTTTACTCTGCTAGCCTAGCTCTCTTTCTCAGGGATGGGGGTTGATTTGTTTCGAACCTATTTTTGTAAAACTTGATTTATTTGTATGGAATGTTATTTGATGTTAATAAAACCAATAAAATCAAAAAGGAAAAGAAAACTAAATAAATAAAATGTCTAGTATTAAGTCAAACAATTTTTGCTTATTTTCTGCAGAATGGTGCACATTATTATATACAATCTCTATTTTAAGCCCACCTTAGCTATTCTGTACAAGTTCTTGAATCCTTACACTGGCTCCTGGTTAAGTTTAGGGCAGATTTCAAAATCCTCCTTTTAACATATAAAGCATTAAATGGCCAAGGTCTGACTTACTTGTCTGAACTTATCATGACTTACAAACCTGAGCACATTAAGATCTCAAGATGCTGGTCTGCTTATGATTCCAAGGATTAATAAAATTACAGTGGGAGGTCGAGCTTTTAGTTACAGGGCCCCTAAACTGTGGAATGGTCTTCCTGCTTCCATAAGAGATGCCCCTTCAGTCCCAGCCTTTAAATCTCAGCTGAAGACTCACTACTTCAGTTTAGCATATCCTGACTAGAGCTGCTGATTAACAGTACAGACTGCATCTCTGTTGTTAGTCATTAGCACTAAAACATAAGTAACATGATTGTTATAATTTGTTACTAACCCTCACTTATTCGGTTTCTGTTCTCGGTACTCAAAAGTGGCAATTGGTGCCACGGCCCACCTGCCAAGTTGTTTGCCTGCCTATGGTAAAGTCATCACTGATGGAGGATCGCAGGAATCATGGGGTAGAGGGGTCCTTTCATCGGATTGGCTGGCCCAGCACTGTTTCAGCCGTGGAATGGCCAAATGGGGGAGGCAGCTTGATGGTTGAGGTCTCCAGGACTCTAAAAATATCCAAATCTTATTATGTGATATCATCTACTGTTAAATTCTGCTCCATACTTCTAAAATTTTTATTTTTATGCTGTATTGAGGATTTGTTCTGTTCTGTGTATTGTATTGTATTGACCCCCTTCTTTTGACACCCACTGCATGCCCAACCTACCTGGAAAGGGGTCTCTCTTTGAACTGCCTTTCCCAAGGTTTCTTCCATTTTTCCCCCACAAGGTTTTTTTGGGATTTTTTCCTTGTCTTCTCAGAGAATCAAAGCTGGGGGGCTGTCAAGAGGCAGGGCCTGCTAAAGCCCATTGCGGCACTTTCTGTGTGATTTTGGGCTATACAAAAATAAACTGTATTGTATTGTAAGTTACGGTGTGTTCAGTGATTACTTTTAATTAGGCCTGGGAAAGTTATTGCATCCATTGTTGTGATTAATGTGGCCTGTTTAATGTGTTAAAAAATATTGTCACATCCAGGTCGGGCAATGAGGCAAATGCCTCAGGCAGTGCTTTGGTCAGAGTGGCATTTTCATATATACAGTATATATTGTTTTTTTTTCAATATTACGAAACAAAAATACAAATTAGTTAAGCGTATACCTAAATAATTACATACACATATAAGCTACCAATATATATCATATAAAGGTTTAACATTTCGCATTACACGGTTCACAATGATATGCCACATGTCAATGTGTAGTACTGATGTTCATTTTCTTGACTTACACATACTGACACAGGTACAATGGCGTGGGGGGAAAGGGGTTGGAGAGGGGGGTTTATGTCAGTCCAGGTACAATTCTAGAGAAAAGCTGTGAAGGCAAAAATTACGCTCTCTTTTTTATTTTCATTTCATGTTCCTGTAAAAAGATTAAATGAAAGAAATATCACATAAGTGCTATATAAGTTATCTTTGAGTGGCACAAAAACCAAAAAAAACTCTCTAGTACTTCTGTATTTAACTTGCCACTCTGCAAGCCAGCTTAGAGTGACTGCCCTAATATAAGCACAACATTCTATGAAACAGAAGTGTAATGATTATTCCTACACATTATTCTAGTTTGCAGTATCTTCGCTAATTTATGTAAAGAACGCAACATAACCATCCAAGTAATGCACAGTGTCAGTTTTTATATAACATAGCAGTGACAGAGATCTTTTTGTAGCATGCTAGGAGCAAATGCGTAAGTAGAACAGTGTTTTTCATTTTTCTGTGGTGGTACGTTTTTTGTAACCCAAAAAATTCCAAGGCACACCACGATTCTACCTACCACAAAAGCATTAAACCTCTTGGACATGAAACTGTCTGAAGGAGCGGGATTACAGTAAAAAAAGCAGCTGGGAGATTGAAGTTTGCAGACAGAGCACTTACTGAGCACTGCTACATCCAGCTCTTTCATCCCTTTGCCCACTCATACTCATTCCACTGACTTGAGATCTGAAGTAACTTGAGTGACCACTGTCCCTCAGCTCTACGAGAGTCACTGGCAAATATGCACTCAAGCAGATAGGCCCCCTGACATGTCTCCTGGCTGCTAAAGTGCTCTCTAAGTGTCATGTCTGCAAAATGGTGATAACAGAGCTCCTTCCATGTTGGCTTCTCCAGGTAGTCCTATCCTCTTCAGCCAGGTCTCGACCACCTGAGGATCGTGTCTCTCTCAGGTCAGGACCCAGGGGCACTACACTGTTTTTTCCATGGCGTACTAGTTGAAAAACACATGTGTAGAGTATAGTTATCAAGTTGTTGATGGTAATGAACAATTGAGGATAGTATTTATGTAGTTTTAATACAAGTTTTAATGCACGTCCATTTAAGAGATGCTTATTCTTTCATTTAAATCAGTCTTCAGCAGTGCATTCAAAGTCAACAGCTGTGTCAGTTGTTTAATTTGACATGTCTGTGTCTCATATGCTATGCCAATTAGACAATTAATACATTGGCCTCATTTTCTTATTGCCTTCTTTTCAACTTGCCTTTTAGGAAGGTGTTGTGATGTGGGATTTTGCATATAACTTGATAAATGTTTTGTATGTCTTTATTTATAATTTAGGCAAACCAAGTGGTGAGAGGTATTTGTGTTTGTCCCCATCCCCATTTTTTACGACTGTCTCTTTGTCATTTTATTACAGGATTTGGGGGGATGTGTCTTAAACCAGTTTGATGAGTATTTCTCTGCTAAAGTCTTTGTCTCATTCCCCATACAAAGCCAGGTTAGCTTAACCTATGGTCTTGGGGGGTTGAGGTGTTAAAATGTACTATTTCTCTCATTGGTCTGAGATATGGCTGTTTGGAATTGGCTTGTCTCAGAGGCCTTTAAGTACCATGATGTCCTATTGGTTCTAGGAATTGGAGAGAACCTATAAATTTGCTTACTCAACCACATTCTCTCTCTCTAACCAACATATGATGAAGAAGCATCTCTCTTGCTAACCTGTGATGATGAAGACAACACAATGAAGAGCACAGCTCAGCAGCCATATTGAACAGACATGTGGCTGAAAGCTGAGCACCAACGATGCCTTAACTACAGACATTTTAAGTAACTACAAGTCTGTGTGCCACCTGAACTACACATCACCATTTTATCAGGTTGTATGGTTGCCAATATTCAAATGTACTTTGCATTTTGTTATTATTTATGAATATTATAAGTAATACATTATTTTATGTGTAACTTAACTCCTGCTTGTCTTTTTACTACATCTAATTGCCTGAGGTTATAGATATAGAAGGGAAGGTGGGGATAAGTTATATAAAATAATATCTTATATACAGTGGTAAGTCTGTGAGATTAGGTATTCTAAGGCTACATATTAATAATACAATAGGGGACAGTAGAGCAATATATATATTACTCTACCAAGATAAAACAGAAGATATTCAAATTCAGGTTATACATGTTCAAGTAGTATTTTGTTAAAAATTCAGTTTTAAGGTCATTGTGTAAATTTAAAAATATGCCATTAATTTTTGCTTTAATTCCTTTGTGTTGATTCTACGTTAAATTTGTGGTCCAGTTTGCATTTAGTTCATGATTTATGTATTAATTAATTATATTAATTACACATTTTAATGTTAGATGCAATTATTTGCGATTAATTACTTACATTTATGCAATTAATTAATTAGTTTTTTGTAATCGATTCCATGCCTCCTGAAAACCACTGCATCTCCAGAAAAAACCTGTTGTGCCTGTTCTATTCTGCAGCAATATCTAAGTTATTTGGTAAACATACTTACCTATTCAGCCTTACTTTGACTAATACGCCGCACAGTCAATGGCGAGATTACCACTTTGTTGTTGAAGGCTTTTTGTAAAGCTCCTTAAATTTGTCTTAGAAAACTGTCAGCAAACAGGGCCGGCCGTTTCTGGACATAGGCTGTCTAGGCTAGCATCTAGGGCCCCTCTAGTGGTCAGGATGCATTACTGCAGCCCTCTGTTGAGATTCCTATCGTTATCTCGTTTAGGAAAATTTGGAGTACAGAGAAAGCTTTATCTGTGTGCTGTTGCATACATGCGGCCTCCTCGCTACCTGTATGTGCATGACCGTAAGGCACAGCCACTTCAACTTCGGCTGGACCAGTCAAGACTCACCCTTCTTTTTTATTTATTTTTGATTTTTTTTCCAGCCTAAATTGAGTTTTTTTTTTCTTCCTTTCCTCCTGTACATCTGACCTTACCTTTTTCTTTGTTACATACTGTATAATATTATTGTCACATCTTGTTTATGTTTTATATTAACTTCCGTTTTATTTAATCTTGTAAAGCACATAGAGCTACATTGTTTGTAAGAAAATGTGCTATATAAACAAATGTTGTTGTGATGCACAGCCTGCCAGTTGGACACACATCAGAGTCCCAGTTGCCTCCTCTTCTTCCTCCTCAAGCACAGCACCACAGGGTTGGTGACAGTACACCCCAGTGCAGTCCAGACTCTAGTGAGAGACTGAGTCCAGGTTGCTTCCTCCAGTCACTGCCACAGACCAATTAGCTTGTTCCTTTGATTGGGAGGTACTAAGGTGAGAGAGGGAGTCTGAGGAGAGGAGGTCTTGATGGCGGGAGCACTGCCACTGCAGCAGAGATACTGTGGCCACTACACCACCAGGGATCTTTAACCAATACATACACTCCAGGGGGACATTACACAGGGACATATGGAGCACTACACAAGCACAGTGCCAGTTGCCCCGTCCCCAAAAAGGACCTGGTGGTGACACTACAATGACTAGTCAGACCTTGATGGAGAAGCACTAACACAAGAAATTGAAGTTTTCTCAGATTTTCCTAAAGCTAACATGACCACAATGGAACTATTATTTTTCTTGCAAGGAATTAAATTAAATGAAGTTTATCCAAATATGTGGATAGCCCTCAGAATTGCAGCCACTACTTCCATAACTGTAGCTTCTGAAGAGAGAAGCTTCTCAAAACGGAAGCTTACAAAAAAAAATACTTGAGGTTTACGATGTCACAAGATGGCATTGCAATGATGAGTATTAACAGAGACGTGTCTAGGAATATGTCATATGATGATGTTATAAATGATTTTGCTGCAAGAAAGTCAAGGCGTGTCCAACTGTAAAAAGAATTTTATTTACACTGTTAAATGCCTGCATTTACCAATGACGTGTTTCTAATATTATTCACTTCCTGTACTTCCTTTTCCTATATAAAGTTTGTAGTCTGTTACAAAAGTTATTAGCATGCAAAGTGGCTCTATTGTTGTTATTTTATTGTTCTATATAAGTTTTGAATGTTTTGGGACATGCACAATTTACATGCAAAAGACTTTTATTGTTATATTATTATTATTATTTTATTTTTCAATTTACGCATATTTATTTTTTATTAAATATGTGATTAACCTGTGTTAGTAGCATATTGCATATTGTGTGCCTGTGTGTAGTTGTGTGAAAGTGGGGGCACCAATGGCACTGGACCTTTATTTTAAATGTGAATCAAACTAAAGTTATTTTAAGAGAGCAGAAAAGTTCAGATTTTTATTCATTTCGAGAGTAAACTGAAACAAACAAACTATTCAATTATTTCTTGGTAACAAATCAAGTTTATACATTTTAAGACTTTTAAAATTAAAATGCAATACATAAGGAAACAGTTAATGTGTTAAAGTGTGCATTATTTTGGTTAATTAAATTATGAGTTAAAAACATGAAACAAAATACTTAAGTTTTTTATTCTTTCTTTCTTTTCTTTGCATTAGGAAAAACAGGTCATTTATTAAAGAGCAACAAATGGTTAGTTCTGTCTGTACTGTTAAGAATACCAAGATACTCATATGTATTAATGTTTTTTGCATAAACATTTTCAATTTCTCGTAACTCTTGGGTGATGGGGGTGCAGATTTACTGTAATGTGATTTACCATAAAGTATGAATAACCTTTATTCTGTTTTCCCTAAATAACTGAATCTTTCCCATCAGGAATTTTCTGCATTTGTGGCTGAGTATACATTATTAAAATTCCTCCCATGTATTTTGTTGACACACAATGACAGATTACTTCACCCTGGGGCTAAGATTTTAAACACAGTATTTACGGGTAGAGTCAGTGACTGGTAGAATTCTGAATTTTAAATGGTAAACTGTTGTAGAATCATAGTCAAGGGAAAAATAGAAAGGAAATGGCTGCTATCAGATTGCAAAATCCAAGGTCTCCAAATAAGCAAACCAGCTGGTTTCCAAAAGAGTAAAAAAATGCAGATGAAGCAAACAATAATGTCTGCACACAAAAAAATAATAATTGATAGCCAAGAATACTTTTAGGACCGTAGTCATACCATTGAGAAAGGTACGTAACATGCCATCTTCTCTGACAAGAATCAATGAACTTTTGCACTTTGAGGGTCTCTACATTTAGAATGGGAAGCGGGTGAAACAAAATTTAGGGTGAGACCAGGGGTACAAGACTAATGGCTAAAACACTAAATGTTCAGGAAATCACCTGAACATTCCAGCAAAGCCAAATGGTACCCCTTTGGATTAACATGTGTGGGCCAGGATGACTTCTCAATGGAAGAACCGAGGACAGAGCATGCACAAGGCATTACAAGTCTACAGCACCACGGATTCCCACAGGGCACCATGGGACATGGAGTTCTGTGACTCACCCCTGCTGGGTTCTGTGGGTGCCACCACGGGGTGCTGGGTCTGTGCCCTGCTTTGTTGAGCTCCCACCTCACTTGTAGGTTCTATCAGTCTACATTTATTGGCCACCAGAAGTACTCTCGGTTGCAGCATGAAAGGAGCCAGCTGTCTCAGCTTCAAGAGCCTGAGTCGGGAGGGAGAAGATGAAGCTTGCTGGAGGAAGGAGGAGGCAACCAGAGAGAGAGAGAGAGAGAGAAGAAGAAAAGCAGACAAAGTGTTGTGTGCTTCTTGAAACTCTACTTGTTGGACTCTGGGAAATGCTTAAGTAATGAGTTTTCAAAGAGAAAATAAAAGCCTATGTGTTGCTGGACTTGTCCCATTGTCTGTCTGTATCAGGTGTTGAGGAACTGGAGTGCCCCCTTCTGCCAAGAGCAAGAACACTTATGACAAGAAAACCAGAAGCACTGCATTTCAATAATAATAATAAAAAAATTACAACATTAGTTTCACTCAACAGGTGAGATTTCTGTAGTAGCAATAATAGGATGTTATGCTCCTGTGGTGGGCTGGCGCCCTGCCCAGGGTTTTTTTCCTGCCTTGCGCTCCAGCAGACCCCCGTAACCCTGTAGTTAGGATATAGCGGGTTGGATAATGGATGGATGGATAGTCATGTCAGGGATGTCAATGGATGGATGGATGGACGATATGCTAAGGATTACAGTTTGCTCAAATCACCTTGAAAAAATTGCATTCTTGCTTTCTTTAGCCCATAACCTCTGAACAATTTCCTAATGAAAGATTATTGAAAATTTCTGCATACAAACAGAATGCTTTCTGGAAATGATAAATTATTGATTATGATCAGATGATATACTAGTAAAGGGTGCAATAAACAACAATAACCAAAAAATACACAAGATGTCGGATTTGATTTCTGAAAAAGCGTGCCCATGTTTAAGGAAGGTAAACTTTATCAGTATTGCTGCATTACTCCTGAACAAGGCAAACCTTTGATTAATGTTATAAAACATATTATAAGAAAATTATTATTATTATTATTTTATTATTATATACCAGGTAATTTTATTCCTGCTTACAAACAATCACTACGGTATATATTCAAAGACAGGCTGACCATTGAAATCCGTCAAGCAATAGCAGTATGTCCTTTAAGATGGATGGTGTTCGAACCCCTTGATTCGCTTGCGGGTACATTTCAAGGTGTGAAACTACAATGTTGCTCCCATTCTAGGACTGAAGTGCAAAATGCGATGTGCAGAAATAGCATCTTTGATTAAACATTGTTCACAGACAGTTCCATTTGCTGACTTTCTGTACTTAATCTCGCAAACGTTTACCTTCTTTTTTGGACCATCAAAAAATGTTTAAAAAAACTAATCCAGAATTATAGTAACAGCTTTCTCTTTTAACCCTTTTAACTGACTGACTGAACAGTCATGCAATTTGTTTTTAAAAACCTGCATAAAATCATTCACTTTATCATTGCTATTATTAAAGAACGGTGTTTTGCCAATAAAATGCCGTACTGCATACCCTGATACTACATTGCAATGTTTTTTTTTCTTCCCTTGAATATGGCCAAATTGGTGTATCAGCGCAACTCCCCAGTCCCACCCGATGGCTTTCTTGAAATCCTGATTTAACTGAGTATAACTGACGGATAGATTATTAACTACTAAATGAGAGGGACAGTTCAAATTTGAAAATAAAACCATCTTACACTTTCTATGTTTCAATATTTGAATCCATTATAATTTATACTGCTCAAAAGAATTAAAGGAACACTTTTTAATCAGAGTATAGCATAAAGTCAATGAAACTTATGGAATATTAATCTGGTCAGTTAAGTAGCAGAGGGGGTTGTTAATCAGTTTCAGCTGCTGTGGTGTTAATGAAATTAACAACAGATGCACTAGAGGGGCAACAATGAGATTGCCCCCAAAACAGGAATGGTTTAACAGGTGGAGGCCACTGACATTTTTCCTTCCTCATCTTTTCTGACTCTTTCTTCACTAGTTTTGCATTTGGCTACAGTCAGTGTCACTACTGGTAGCATGAGGCGATACCTGGACCCTACAGAGGTTGCACAGGTAGTCCAACTTCTCCAGGATGGCAAATCAATACGTGTCATTGCCAGAAGGTTTGCTGTGTCTCCCTGCACAGTCTCAAGGGCATGGAGGAGATTCTAGGAGACAAGCAGTTACTCTAGGAGAGCTGGAGAGGGCCATAGAAGGTCCATAACCCATCAGCAGGACCAGTATCTGCTCCTTTGGGCAAGGAGGAACAGGATGAGCACTGCCAGAGCCCTACAAAATGACCTCCAGCAGGCCACTGGTGTGAATGTCTCTGACCAAACAACCAGAAAGACTTCATGAGGGTGACCCAAGGGCCCCATGTCCTCTAATGGGCCCTGAGCTCACTGCCCAGCAGCATGCAGCTCGATTGGCATTTGCCATAGAATACCAGAATTGGCAGATGCACCACTGGTGCCTGTGCTTTTACAGATGAGAGCAGGTTCACCCTGAGCACGTGACAGAAGTGAAAGGGTCTGGAGAAGCCATGGAGAACATTATGCTGCCTGTAACATCATTCAGCATGAGCAGTTTGGTGGTGGGTTAATGATTGTCTGGGGAGGCATATCCATGGAGGGTCACACAGACCGCTACAGGCTTGACAAAGGCACCTTGGCTGCCATTAGGTATCAGGATGAAATCCTTGGACCCATTGTCAGACCCTATGCTGGTACAGTGGCTCCTGGTGCACGACAATTCCTGGCCTCATGTGGTGAGAGTATGCAGGCAGTTCCTGGAGGATGAAGGAATTGATACCATTGACTGGCCACCACACTTTCCTGACCTAAATCCAATAGAACACCTCTGGGACATTATGTTTTGGTCCATCCAATGCCACCAGGTTGCACCTCAGACTGTCCAGGAGCTCAGTGATGCCCTGTCCAGATCTGGGAGGAGATCCTCCACAACACCATCTGACATCTCATTAGAAGCATGCACCGATGTTGTCAGGCATGTATACAAGAACACAGGGGCCATACAAAGTGCTGCGTACAATTTTGAGTTGCTGCAATTAAATTTTGGCAAAATGGACTAGCCTGCTACATAATTTTTTCACTCTGATTTGTGGGGCGTCTTTGAATTCAGGGCTCTGTAGGTTGATCATTTTCATTTCCATCAAACGATGTGGCATCCTTTCGTTCCTAACACATTACTCAGTCTATATCAGTATAGATATCCAGGAGGATTTCTTTTTCCCATTGAGATCTGATGTGTTTTCAAAGTGTTCCTTTAATTTTTTTGAGCAGTTTAAATGAAATGTTTTTTCAAGATTAACTGTAAAATATAAATATGTGATATTAAAAAGCTTGAGAAATTAAGTACATGGCTTAAATATATCAAATGTAAATGTTATGTAAAATCATTTTAAACTACAACAGCATATTTTTAGATTCTTACTATTTCAGAATAATAATGTCTTTGTAATTGTATAAAATAGTTCTAATACATCAATAGCTGTTTATGATATTTATTTAGAATTACTGTCTTTGGCTCATAATCTTTAAGAACAAGATCAAGACTGTTTAAAATATTTGCCTCCAAACTAGGATCTCTGCAAAAAGTAAATGCTTTCATGCAGTATATTTAAAATATCTAATTTATAATATGAAAAAAACTAAAACAATCGAGTAATTTTACATATTGTTAGGCAAAATACTTTGCAGCCTAATCAACACAGTATTTATTATCAGCCTTGCACTGGTACTGCTGAATAGACATTTTAGAACTTACCAACATAACCAGGCTGGCACTGACAAGAAAAGTTTCCCACGACATCTGTACAGATAGCACCATTTTGACATGGCATTGATAAACATTCATCGATGTCGCTTTCACATTTGGCTCCTACAAATTAAAAAAAGAAGATGACAAAATATTGAATCTTAACTTAATAATCAGTTCTTTAAATACAAGATGTCAGATATAACATTTGCGAGGAGAAACAAATACTTTTCTTAAAAATTTGTTTATGAATCTAGAACTTCAAAAGACTGGAATACAAAATCTCATACCTGGGAAAGTACTGAAAAACTGAGATACAAGGTTTAGCCCATTATGATAAATGAATTACAGAAAGAAAAAGAAAAAAGGTAGTGGAATTTACAAAAAGTAAAAAATGGTCCCCATAATAATAACTCAGAAGGCTTAATTTATGGCTTACGAGACTTGCAAAAACTTATTTTTAAATGACGAAAAACAACTAAAGCTGAATTTGATCATAGAAAACATGGCGGAAGGTTAAAAAATGATATGAAAAAACAGAACAATTTTTATATAATATACAATATTCTGCTTATAGATCTTTTCCATAGAGCTGGCATTGCATCTGACCTCTGCCCTGCACACCAACTAAGTGTTTTGGGCGTTTCATAAAATAGTTTGTCCTGTACAAAGTTTCAGGGTTTACACTCTGTCATGGAGTGAGGAAATCTAAATACAGAAGGACTTCTTAAAAGAGCTAGAGCCAAAGTGGATTTAAAGAACCTAGTTGTGGTATACCAGTTGCCCTTATTACCCCCAGATTCTGCAGTCACATAAAAAAGGCTGGAAATGGAAATGAATGAACCTTAAAAAGCTAAAGGATCAACCAGTAGAACATATGAATCTGTCTAATGAAAAACAATGCCCAAGTAAATGCTTTTCCTGAAGTCTACAGTACATGGACTTTTTTTCTGGATACCCTTCATTTACATCCCAAAGACATCAAGTTTAGGTGTTTAGCAGTGTAAACTGACCAACAGTAAATGATTTGAAATATACTGGCCTTCCATCCAGAGTTGGTTCTATATTGCATTGGATATTGCACAGATAGACCTGAAGTCCACTGACCTTGTAATGAAACACCTAGATCAGAAAAACTGTGGGTGAACAGATACATTATCTATTAGAAAACAACCCTTTGGTTACAAATTTTTAGAAAAACAATTTCCGCCATGTATATGTTCTTCCTGACTCATACTTTTTAGCTTATTCTAATAATTGAAAGCAATATATAAATGTATGTGTTCAGTGTAAGAGCGGCACACTGCCTCACAGTTAGGAGACCTGAATTCGCTTCCCGGGTCCTTCCTGCGTGGAGTTTGCATGTTCTCCCCGTGTCTGCGTGGGTTTCCTCCGGGTGCTCCGGTTTCCTCCCACAGTCCAAAGACATGCAGGTTAGGTGCATTGGTGATCCTAAATTGTCCCTAGTGTGCTGTGTGTGTGTGTGCCTTGTGGTGGGCTGGCGCCCTGCCCAGGGATTTGTTCCTGCCTTACACCCTGTACTGGCTGGGATTGGCTCCAGCAGACCCCGTGACCCTATGTTAGTATACAGCGAGTTGGATGATGACTGATTGACTGACTGTTCAGTGTAATTAAAAAAAGTACTGTGCTTGCCTGTAAATCCAGAGGGACATAAGCAGATATATCCTGCGCCCACTTCTTCACATGTGCCCCTGTTTTGGCATGGATTCAAAAAACACTCGTGAAAAACCTAAAAATTAATGAAAAGCAGGTTATTATTTGTCATTGCTTCACCACCCTTGAAAATCTACTCCATCAAAAATGACTTTTCTTGGTCTGCAAAGATTTTGTTTAATCAAACTGCTCCCTCCTGTGGAAAGGATTAGAAACAATTAAAAGGGTTAAGGAGCTTACTGCTCACATTTCTATTTTAGTTTTGACCATATTATACTGACTTGCTTTTGTAAATTCTTCACATACGTATCTGCACTTTCCATGTATAAATATCATTACACAGTATGCATCTTATAATTTTAGGCTATAAACACAAAAAGGGTATTAAGGACATGTAGAAGTGCCCATGGATTATTGTAAGTTTAGAAAAAAATACAGTATCAGTAGAAGATAGTAAGAATAAAAGTAAGGGTGAAAACTAGGAGAACAAAGGAAACTGGGGCTGCCAAGAACAAAAAGACAAGATGAGACTTAAGAGTTAAAGACAAAGAGAAATTGAAACTAAAAACAAAAATGACACCACTAGTGCCTACTTGAGATATGAGCCAACTAAAGTTAAAGATTTCTTGAGGTTGTTTAGTTAACCATAGGGTTAATGCGTTGTGTGAACGGTGCCACATTTATTACTCAACTTTTGTTATATCATCAGCATTACTGATCAAGGTCAAATGACGTTTATTGTGTAAATAAAGAAAACTAAGACATTAACAAAAATCAACTTGTAAATTCTGAGACAATACATGAAAGTAGCACCTGAAATGGATTCCTCACATGTCAAAACAACAGAATATGTATAGAGATGTCTAATACTACAGGGCAGACGTGAGCTCTAAAAATGATAATAGCTTGATTGGTTTATTGACCTTTTACTATAACTAATCTAATGATGAATGATTATTCAAAAAAGTCAAAAAGCAAAAATACAATTTGCTATCTAAAGCAACGATACAAAAATAGTTCATGGACAAAAAGGCCAAACAATACATAGGCTAAAACACAGAATGAAGAAAAACCCAATATATACAGTAGACAAAACTATCAAAAACACAATAGTAAGTAAAAACTGGAGAAAGGACTAAATTACACAAAAGGCCATGTAATTCTTAAAGATCACACAATACAAAAGGCCTAACACAAAAATAGTATAATGAGCATACAAAAAGCTATTTAAGTTATATGAAACGACCAAGAAATTCTAAGGATAAATAAACAATAAATTAAACTTATATAAGCTTTTTTTTTTTTTTGAGAAGATAGAATAGAGGAGACACAGAGAAAGAGAACAAGCCCAAAGCCCTAGCTCAGACCAGGGACTGTGCTTCAGCAAAACCATTAGATCAGTTCTGTAACCCTATCCAATAAGGACAGAAAAACAAATGATTGGACTTCCAGTCCTATTATTCCCTACAGGAAGGTGAAGAAGCTGGGACAGAATGAATGGGCCCCTACAGCTCTGGTCAGTTTTAGATTACTAGATGAAGACCTCCCAATGTTATGATTAGTGGTTTTATTAAATATTTTATCAGCTCTGCATTGACTTAAAAAATGTTGTTGTGTTGTTTCCGGGATTTTGAGAATCAGTTTATGCCATTAGGTTTGTGGTAGGAGTTTAAGTTTAAAAGTATATTAATTTCAAATGCCATATGATTTGGTTATGGTCCTGGCCAATTCTGGATATTTGTGTCACCCATTTCTATGACGATGTATCCTTGATGCACTGGGACAGTGCAGTGGCGACTTCTTTGGTAAAACTACATAAAGGTTCCCTGAGCAGTCCTAATATACCTAAGATCAAACTTCTTGCTATTCTTAATTTTTTTAATTAGTGGTTCTTGAAATACACTATGCTCCTTAAATTTAAGTTTTCATTTGCAGTTTGGTTTTTTGACACCTCTTGTTTTAGCTTTCAGTTTTGACCTTTTCTGCGCTCTTGACTCTCTTTCTCCTGATCCTTACTCATCTCTTTTTCTTGTTTGACTGCATTTTTTTAGTCAGAACATCCAAAATAGTTTGCCTTCTAGGCAGTTACTTACTCAAGAGAATTCTGCATTTTTAGCGGCAAGAGATATATTGTCACACTTGTGTCACAGAATTGCACAGAAAACACAGGAGGTTTTAGAGACAGGAATTTTATTCAAACACTTCAAACAAACATGTCTCTTTCAGAAGTAAAACAAGTTCAGTATGCAGTTAGCTCTTGATTAAAGAATAGACATCATAGGGGAGCACAATGGGAGCGGGACCCCCAACAGGAGCAGAGGATGACAGGGGAGGAGAGAGAAAACAAAGCAATCATCCAATCTCAAACCGACAGGTGCTGTTCAGGCTTTTAAGTATGCAGCGTACCACACTGAAAGCATATTGCGCGACACAGCAGCAGCAAGTAAGCTCAGCAAGTAAAGAAGCAATGTGAAGATAGTCTGGCAGCGTTTTTAGGACGGGTTTTCCGAGAAGCGTCCGTATCCTCTAGGGGTGCAATCAGCCCCCCAGCTCACACCCCCTCCATCAGCTTTATTCACATTTTCTTGAATTAAGTAACTCTCCAAACCAGGTTCAAACATGCATGACAGGACATCAGCATTAACACGTTCAGACTGTAAAACTGTAAGGTTGCAAGTCCAAAAACCATCTCAGGAGACGTGAGTTTCTATCCTTCTGACGGTATAACCATTGAAGTGGAGTGTGATCTGTCACTAATGTGAAATATAAACCCCATAAGTAATAATGAAGCGCTTCTACAGCCCATGTAATCGCCAAGCATTCTTTCTCAATAGTCGAATAATTGTGTTCCCTAGGAAGCAATTTTCTACTCAAAAATGTGATAGGGTGCTCTTCCCCATCAAAGACCTGGAACAGTACGGCGCCTACACCAAATGCACTTGCATCCGTCTGTAGAACAAAATCCTTAGAAAAGTCGGGATTCCGCAAAATCAGATAAGAAGACAAAGCAGTTTTCAAATCATAAAAGGAACGTTCACAAATTTCTTTCCATAAAACAGGGTGGTTTTTCCTGCCTCTAGTAAGATCTGAGAGAGGAGCAGCCCTATTTGCAAAGTCAGGGATGAATCTTCTGTAATAACCGGCAAGCCCCAGAAAAGCGCTTACCTGTTTCTGCGTTTCTGGACATGGGTAAACAAGCATCTCTTCCACTTTTCGAAACTGTGGCCGCAGAAAAACCACTGCCCATGGAATAACCCAGATAATGAGTCTCAGACATACCCAATTTACACTTCTTAGGGTTAGCTGTCAAGCCAACCCGTCTCAAGCTTTCAAAAATAGCCTGAAGACATTCTAAATACGTTTGCCAATCATAGCTGAAAATCAAGACATCATCGAGGTATACCTCGGAATATTCAGAATGAGGACGCAAAATCTGATCTATCCTATGCTGGAAAGTTAGAGGTGCGCCATGAAGTCCAAACGGGAGTCTAGTAAATTCATAAAGTCCATCAGGAGTCACACATGCTATCTTCTCACAACTGCCAGCCTCAAGAGGCACTTGCCAGTAACCTTTCGTGAGATCTAGCGTGGAGATATAGGTCACATGATCCAGTTTTTCCAACAGCTCGTCAACAAGGGGCATTGGATAAGCATCAAATTTAGAGACCTTATTCAAGCGTCTGAAATCGATACAGAAGTGAGCTGTACCATCTTGTTTTGAGACTAATACGACCAGACTGCACCAATCACTTTTACTTTCATGAACTACCCCCAATGCCAGCATCTTCTTGACTTCCTCATGCACAATATTCCATTGTGCTTCCGGATCCGAAATGGCCGCTTCTACAACCTAACACCGGGTTCAGTTGTGATTTTGTGCTCTGCAAAGTTAGTCACGCCTGGCAAGTCTGAAAAAACATCAGTGTTCCGTTCAAGCAAAGATAACAATTCTGCCTTTTGCGAGTCAGTCAAATCATCACCAATGGCAAACATCGGTCTGAGATACAGGAGACAAGGAAGTGTAAACCCCCTGCGGGTCATGCCACTCCTTCAAGAGATTAACATGTAAAATCTGGAATGGTTTGTGCCTGCCTGGTATTCTAACCTTGTAATTCACTGGTCCTATACGCTCCTCAATAATTGCAGAGCCCTGTCATTTCGCTAGGAATTGTTGCAGGTCAGACGGAATCAGTACCAAAACACGATCACCAGGTTTGAATTCATGGAGAATACAGCACCTATCGTAAAGACGTTTCTGGGTTTCCTGTTTACATCGCTGATGCTCCACAGCGATAGAAGAAAGCTTAGAAATTCTATCTTGAAACGAAATGGGCAGGAATCTGAAATGACAGTCCAAACTTTAAAAGTCCGACCCTTATATTTTAAAGGAAGCATCACAGTCTCATAGTCCTTAACACCCACATGTACACAGCATATGTTCACAGTCTCAGTGCTACATGGGAATGTACTGCTGAGGCAGTCACATTTGACAACACAAAGGTTACTAGCTGAGTCCAACAAGGCAGGGATCTCGCGGCCCGCTAACATCATGGAGATTATTAAGTGGTCCTTTTTCAGTGAAGTAGAAGGAGCATGGGAGCAACACACCTTGGCTAAGCCCACCTCCAAGAGCTTAACAAGGGAGAGGCGACATTCTCTGGCGAGGTGTTTGACTTGATCACACCGGAAATATCTGCTCTCGGCACCACTACGGAAATACGCACGTTGGCGTCTACGAGAAGGAGCCTCTCCAGATGTGGTCACATCAGCAACAACAGGAGCCTGGGATTGTCTTTCTGAGGAAGCTGGATGTTCAGGTCCCTGAGCCCACTGTTCACTGTGACGATCTCAGGCAGGTTGTGAGTGTGCTCCTGGCGAAGCAAATGCACCACCCTGTCTCCAAGCAGCCTGGGAGCCTTCCAATCATTTGTCGAAGAGGGAGAACGAGTCAACATCATGACAAAAAAACTCGTCGCGGAGAACTTCAGGAATCCCCGCCAGTACCACATCACTGGCTACTTTCTCCACAATTCGCTAAAGTCCCCTTCAAACCAGCTGTGAACGAGATGAATTAAATCCTGCAACTGAGCATGAACAGGGCGATCCAGGTCCAGTTTCCATTGGCAAAGCGCAGAGCCCTTAGCCAGACCCAGAACATTCACATCATCTTGAGGATCCATCTGTGCAACCACTCCTGGTACCACTTGTCATGCTTGGGTCACAGAATTGCACAGAAAACACAGGAGATTGTAGAGACAGGAACTTTATTTAAACACTTCAAACAAACATGTCTCTTTCAGAAGTAAAACGAGCTCAGTATGCAGTTAGTTCTCGATTAAAGAATAGACATCACAAGGGAGCACAACGGGAGTGGGACCCCTAACAGGAGCAGAGGATGACCGGGGGAGAAAAGGGAAGACAAATCAATCAGCCAATCCCAAACTGACAGGTGCTGTTCAGGCTTTTAAGTATGCAGAGTACCGCGCGGAAAGCATATCACGCGACAGAGCAGCCGCTAGTAAGCCCAGCAAGTAAAGGAGCAATGTGATTGTAGTTTGTCAGTGTTTTTAGGAGGGGTTTTTCAAGCAGCATCTGTATCCTCCAGGGGTGCAATCAGCGCTCCAGCCCACAATATGCACCCTAATAATGTGACAAAGACAAATAAACACTACTGACATGTCTGAGTGAAAATCTACTCATGTTTATGTCTCTTGGTTTGCTGAAAGCCCCCCTACTGGTTATAAAAGACATTGTAAAAGCAAAAATTGGTCACAGTCATACAAAGCCAACATAAGTAGTAACTGACTAGTCTTAAAACAAAGGAAGAATGGATGATCTTCACACTTGTCCCAAAATGTAATTGAGCTAAGCATATTGAAAACTGGGCTAAAGTGGATAAAGACCCAAATCAAATTTGGATGAAGCAACAGATGTCTTACTTGGCTGCTGGCTTGGTATGTGTTGCTGATGTTCTCTTCTACTACTGGCAACAACAATGTCTCTTCTTTGGCAGTGTAGCTAGAACCAAAACCTGTTCATAATACAAAAGTAACAAATTTCACAATGTGTATTGTAATTTGTAACATACAGTAAAAAAATACAAGAACCTTAATAATCACCAGAGAAAATTACACTATTTAGAGCATAATTCTTTTTGATGTTTTGAAATCACAAATGATTTTAATTTATATTATATATTACAATAAAAGTATGACGATTTAACAAAAAAAATGTGCTGTATTTGAAAACCATATCATTTTTGATTTTTAATTATGTCATGGGTATGGCATCTGAACATACAGTTAGTTAAATAAATTATTTATAAAGCCCATTACATCAGATACATTGCTGTTCATTGCTTGTTTTTCATTGATATTTTCTATTAAGAACTAAGTATCAGCACTTTATTACCTCTTTTTGAAAAGTGCTGAGTAGACGATTTTCTGCAAGTCATAGCGTAGCCACAATGCTGTACCTCCTTTGTTGTGTTCTGCTAGCTACAGTACCTACACATTTGCTGCCCAGGCCTAATTTATTAATTCCATCTGGTGTTATATAATGAAATGAAAATAACTCCTAAATTACTTCAACTGCTACAATATTTAGCATTCTGACGTACAAATTTTACATTTTGAAATTTAAGTTATACCTGAAATTTGAACCTTAAATGAAGCTCTATGTGGTAACTTTACTTAATAGTTTATACTGTAAACGTTTGGTTCAGAATAAATGCAAACATAGTATGGATGATACCACAAAAACACGAAAAGTTATGCTTTCCATTCATCTTTGTCTCTGAGAATTTACTTTATACTTGTTCTTTAATCATGTAGCATTTTTTTCAATTAAATGTGTAACCTTTCTTTTATTACACATATTTGATTAATGCAACATGTTCAATCAATTTCCTACAAACTTGCAATGTTTTCCAAATGATATATCTATCACCTTTCTATGTATTGAAAAATAATAACATTTTTGTCTTACAAGAGCCTTACTTGAACAGTCCTGGATGGAAGTAGCGCCTGATTTACTTGTTGTGCCATAAAATGGGCAGGAAAGGCAGTAGGAACGGCCTTCATCTGGTTGATAGTAATCTTGAGGACATGGATAACACGGAGCGAGACCGGACCGGGAAAACTCTCCAGCTGGACAGGGTACTGTGAACAATAAAGAAAGGATTCAAGTTACAGCTGATACAGCATAACCTTAGGTCTACTAGGTCTTCCAAAGCTTTGCATGAAAATTCAGTAGGAAGATTTTAATCTGTAGTGCAGAAAAATAATTCAAATGAAATACTTCTCTTTAAATTAAGCTAAAAAATTGGTAATCAACAAATGGTCAACTTTGAAGATGACTCTAACTTAGGCAGATTAGCACATTGCACATTGACATCAATTCATATTGGAAGTTTACTTAGTAAAAATAAACAGAATTGTATTGAGATGAATATGTGGTAAATTTCTTTTATGCAAATTAAATTTAGTTCATTTTCACGTAGCGCTTTTCACTGACTGCAGGCACAGCCCACTGTGACAAGTTCTCTGGTAAAATGCAAGTATAGGTTTTACTAATTACTAAATACAGAATTAGTACACATAAAGAAACTGATTTTTTAAAACAAAGCAAAAAGCAGAAACTGATTAACATCAATGGAAACCAACAATATCTGTCCAATAATTCATTGCTGAGTTGGGGTTGGGTAGCAGGCATGGGATGGCACATCTGGAGTACTGTGTAGAACTTTGGCCTCTATATTACATGATGGAATGTCCAGAGAAGAACTAATCGACTACCTCAAAAATGTCACGGTCCCAAAAATGAGAAAGGAACTAAACCTATTCACTTCTGGCAAATTACCTTTAAGAGGAGGTGAGAAAAAATGATTTAAAATAAAGAAGGGAATAAGTCCGATTTATCATGTGTCATTTTAAAATCGCTCTTTCTAAAATAACACAATGGATACAGATGAAGTTGGTTTATGGTTAATTTGACACAAGCAATACAAAGTATACTGTCACTCTGAGGGCTGTCAAAATGTGGAAAAGTCACCAAGCATTATAGCTAAAAGCATCGGCTCAGGAACCAAAGAATCTTGATGCAGAAATATTTTGTAGTTGTTAGATGTATTCAAATTAAGGAGCTACAGTATATGTGGCTGAATGGCTTTTACTTTCACAACCTTTCTTACAAACTATCACTAAATTATACATTGGATTTAATTTTCATTGGCTTGAGTTGAATATTTCATCCCACTTTTGTTTATGTCAAAAACAGAGAAAGGTCTTTTCAGCAACATATTACAATGTATTCTGATGGATGTTAGATAAATGTAGAACCACAGCCAAACCGTAGAAGAGGAGTCAGACAAGCCAAACACAGTCAGAGTCCTGGAGACCTCGGCCAACAAGCCAACCCCCTGAGTCAGTGCTGAACCAGCCGATCTGATGAAAGGACCCTTCTACCCAATGACTCCAGTGCTCCTTTATCTGAGATAACTTTTCTATAGGCAGCAAAGAACTTGGCAGTAGAGCAGCTGAGAAAGGCTTAAAATAAAAATCAGCCGTACCGCTTAGGAATCACAGAAAAACAGTACGGTATTTCTAAGGTTTAAATAAGCATTCATTTTTATTGAAACACTATGCTTCAAGCTTTCATTGAGCTTTTTTTTCCAAGAGGTTATATTATTTATTCTTTTTGCATGTGATCTTTTGCTTAAAAACAAAACATTTTGGTGTTTAAATCTTGATGAGGCCATTGAATATACAGTACAGTACCGCAAAGCTCAACGCTGTCAAAATTAGGAATAAATCTGTCTTTGCCAGTGAAGGGAAGTGTGTCCTTACTGAAGAGTTAAGAGTTACCACAGGCAGTTAACACTGTAATGCCTGTAAAAACCCACTTCCTAAAACAACTTTATTTATTTTCCTCTTCTGTGTAACAGACTTTCCACCTTTGAATGAGTCTCCAACAACAACAACAACAACATGTATTACTACAGCACATTTTCATACAAAGTATGGAGTTTAAAGTGCTTTACAACATGTCAAAGAACTTGTGACATGCAAAGAAAAACAAATTAAAATTAGATAAGAATAATAATGAGTAATAATGAATAAACAAAACAAAAAACTCCAGTTAGGCTGGAGAAAAAAAAAAACAAAATCTGCAGGGGTTTAAGGACAAAAGACCACTCAGCCCCAACTGGGCATTCTGCCTAACAAAAATGTGCTTAAGGTGCAAGACATTTGTAGCAGCGCTACTTAAATTAACTAAACATCGGTAGCAGCATCGGTAGTACATGGCAAAAAAAAGCTTAGTCGTCCATGTTGTGTGTTTCCACACTTCACCCCCAACTCTGGATTACAAACCATACATTGGATTACCGTTTCTTTCTGGGTTTATGTGCATGTCATTGACCTGCTTGTTTCTGTAATTTTGTTTGAGTTGGAAAATGCCTTGAGCGCTCCCAACTTTCACAGATCTTAATGTAACAACTGAAACTCGGTAGGACAAAACTTTCATAACATTCAGGAAACTGTTCACATTGCATCTCAATTCATTTTCACCATCATTGCATCTGTGGAACCGTACTGTTTGTGGACTATTTTGTGAGTGTTTATTGTTAACTGTTTTGCACTTAGTGTTTTGTTCTGTGTTAGTTAATTATTATCACTGTTGGGGGTATTGGGGAGGGCTATTGCATATGCATTGGTTGTTTAATAAATATTCTTTCTTTCTTTCTTTCTTTCTTTCTTATTCACTCATTTTGAGACACTGTTTTCATGCCTCTGTATGAGAGTGTGTGTGAGCCGGTTCAAGGCTGGGTGCTTTCCTGGTGACCCTAAATAAAATAAACAAACATAAAACACAGTGGGAATCTGAGTGTCTCTGCAACTGCTACATTCTGATTGTCCCACTAGGGCTTATCATCATCATCATCATCATCATCATCAATGTTGATTTAATCCTATTTGTCTGTTATTTAAAATTGACAACTAAATCAGGGCTGCATGTCTTGGGATATTAGTGAATATGACAGAAGAAGGAAACAAAAGTGCCAGAAAGCCATGCAGAATGTCTCCTTATGTAATGGCACCATGACAATCAAATTGTTAGGTCAAGGTTTATTTTTTAACTCTTTTTACTCGAGATCTTGCTTTATTGTCTGTTATTACAAATTAAATTACAAATACAGCAGTTCAATCTTAAACAATGAATCTCTGCCAAAATACTTTAAAATGGACTATTCTTGTACAGCTATTTTGCTCTAAATTAGGCAGCTTTCTTTTTGCCCATAGTTCTGTGAAGTCAATTCAACAGGAAGCCACAGTTTAAAAAAAACAAAAAAACATTCCCTGTATTTGACAGCTCCACAGAATATTGGATTATACACAAATATTTTACCTCCACACTCTGATACATCAACAGCTCCCCGATTCACTGTAGACATGCCTTCTGGGCAGAGCACACACAATTTGGAAGCAAATGCAGGCTGAAACTTTCCAAGTGGGCAGGATTCACATGTCTCAAGGCCACTGAAGGAGTACGTTCCTGGCTTGCACTGGGCTGCAGTTCAACAAGATTTTGATTGATAAGCATGCTTTGTTTTAGTACAGTGAAGAAAGAACATTATATTTTAAAGAAAATATTGGTTTAATTGGAAGCTGGTATGCATTAGCAAAAAACAATTACCATATTTAAGAAATTTGAAAAGCCTTATACTTTAATTGCAAGTCTGAAAATTAAAACACAAGAAGGATGCACATTTTGATGGTACTTTATGAAATATTGAATAAACTGATGGCTAAGACAGATGTGCTTTTTTTGCGCACTTTATATGGTCTACATGTTCCTACTGTCGTTTGCAATTCATCGCTCTTTTAGTTCCTGTTTATTTTCTTCAAATGACTTAGAATGCTGATGTCTTGTACATAAACATAATTAAGTGTTATGATGTTTGTGGATGACATTGTGATCTGTAATGGGAGTTGGGAGGATGTTGAGGAGACCCTAGAGAAGTGGAGATATGCTGTAGAGAGGAGAGGAATGAAGGTCAGTAGTAACAAGACAGAATACGTGTGTGAATGAGAGAGAGGTCAGTGGAAATGTGAGGATGCAGGGAGTAGAGCTGGAGAAAGTGGATGATCTTAAATACTTGGGATCAACAGTACAGAGTAATGGGGAGTATGGAAGAGAGGTGAAAAAGAGAGTGCAGACAGGGTGGAGTGAATGGAAAAGAGTGTCAGGAGTAATTTGTGACAGACGGGTATCAGCAAGAGTGAAAGGGAAGGTCTACAGGACGATAGTGAGACCAACTGTTATATGGGTTGGAGAAGGGGCACTGACAAAAAGACAGGAGACACAGCTGGAGGTGGAAGAGTTAAAGATGTCAACATTTGCATTGGGTTTGACAAGGGTGGACAGGTTTAGAAATTAGTACATTAGAGGATCAGCTGGACAGTTTGAACACAAAGCAAGAGAGGTGAGGTGGACATGTGTAGAGGAGAGATGCTAGGTATATTGGGAAAAGGATGCTAAGGATAAAACTTCCAGGAAAGAGGAAAAGAGGAAGGCCTAAGTGCACCTGTGCACCTCTTTGCCTTATCTTATTCTTCTTCTTGGCTGCTGCCGATAGATAGATAGATAGATAGATAGATAGATAGATAGATAGATAGAAGAAGAATAAGATAAGGTAAAGAGGTGCACAGATCTCCAGGAAGAGGGTTTAATTTTGCTTAGACAAGTGGTTCCTAACTCTGAATTCAGAGGCCCATCGTAGTTTCTGGTTTTCTTATCACCCAATTTAATAAAAAATGTATTAATTAGAAGCAATTTCAGGCTGTGAATGGAAATATTTTATTCAACTATCTGTATTTTTCTTGCTCTAAACAGAAATTTTCAAAATACAAATGAATATTTCAGTTATTTCAGAAAGCCCTCTATTAGCTTACTGTCATCTGGTTAAAAAATAGCAACTACATACTCAGAAGCTTAATAATAATGGTATATGAGCATTTAAAGTTATTTCCATTGATGTATGATTGATTTTTTTATACCTTGCTTTTGATTGCCACAAATTTTAAAAACACACAGATCAAACATGCTCAATATACATATATGTGTATTCCCATGTGGATATCTGTAAATACATTATTTTATAAATAGTTTCTTAAGATTCCAAATAATGCTGATATAACTGGCAATGTAAGATATGTTAAACCAAGGCCAGCTGGCAACCCACAATGTTGGCAATGTCTGAGCCAGAACAGGAACAAACCATCTGAATGCAATTACAATATAAAGTTAATGGCTTCTAATTTAGACATTATTTGGAATGCAATTGAGTAGTCGCAGTGGTTCCCCACAGCCCTGCTTGAAAACCACTGGCTTAAATACTGGGTAAAGTAAGGAATGGCCAGCTGGTTAAAGGTTGCCAGGAGCAGTATCAGGTTGGCACCAGATAACTATAATACCCACAGGAGACAATCAGAAAAGAGAATGAAACACACTGCCTATAGTAGAGTACTTAAATATTGACTTTCTCAGAAAGACAACAGTTAGGGTCGCCAGGTACAAGTATAAAGGAGAGATGTGTTCTGAGCAGAAATATAAAATGTCTTCCCAGAATACAAGAAGGCAGGTGTCCCAATAAATAGAAGTGGAGCCTGAAAATTCTGAAGTGAGATTGAGTTGCCAAGGGGGTAAGGCAAAATGGTTCAAGATCTTCTTTTGACTGGCCATAGCTGTTCATTGCTAATTGGTGAATTTAGTCCCTGCTGGCTTTTTTGAAGGGATGTTCAAGGATAACTTGCAGAATGTCTGCTAGGGGCCAGAATTGGTTTGTTTCTTTAAGGGAAAATGTAGCTTAAAGAGGGATGTTCTAAATACAACTGAAGTCTTGTGGGCAGAAAGACACCGAGGGCCACTAGATGAAGTTCTAGTTTAGTATTGTTGTTGCAGAGGAAGAACAGTTCTGACTGTTCAAGGAACCTCATGCATAAACAGTCTACAGTTGGGAAGTATGTAGCAACAAAGTTTCAACATATGGAATGACAAAAGGCCAAGTAATTGAGGGACTGAGGAAGGAAAACATGGGAAGCGATGAAGAGAATAATTTGGTAATACTTTCAAATATACAAGGTATCCCACAGGGCAGACAATTATTGAAGACTTTTTGAGAATGGCACAGATTGGAAGCTTGGTTTGTTTTCCTCTGTTAAACATTGAAAGAACAAATAATGATTAATAAGACAAATGGAAGTCTTGCACTTCTGTAAACTTAACCCTACTGACAGTAAGTGAACTGGGCCAATCAACAATAGTAGGCCTGGGTAAAAATATTGTTCTCCAATTAATCGTCATTTCTCATTTAAATCATTCGATATTGATTATTAACATCTCAAGATTGATCTTGTGAATTTCTATCCTGCTAAACTACGATATGTACGATATGTTTTTGCTTATCTTCGTTTTTGACATCTGATCCAGAAGATGTCACTAATGCACCTGTTAAGGCTTTCTACAGAAAAAGCTTTACTATCTAGCATAAAATGGTGTGTCCTCCTCAATTGAAATCGGTGCCTTTGACACTTAAATCAGATGTGTACAGCCTAAACAACCTATACCAGAGATGACATTTCACTTCAAGTTTCTGTTTAATTCGCCATGTGTCCAAAAATAACAGAATCTATAGCAACTTTTATCTGTAAAGTTATGAGACCCTACACCATTGTTGAAAATAAGGCTTTCTGCGAATGGTATAGGTGTTTGAACTGTGGTATGCTATACCAAACAGAAAGCAAATGAGTAAAGTTATTGTACCCTTACTTTATGAAGTTCTTAAGCAAAGCATCACCATGTCTCTGAGGTTAGCAGACAGAGTAGCCCTAACTTGAGACAGTTGGACATTAAGGACAGCAGATTCCTACATAACAATCACATCTCCCTACGTTAAAAACAACTGGGCACCTGTGGCAGATGTGATGCAGATAAGCGCACTGCATGCCAGTCACACCAGGAGAAACCTTGCTGCCTACATGTAAAGCTGCCAAGATGGCTGGCTGTTATTCCGAAAACCTTTCTTGTATTTCTAATGCGCTGCTTCATCACATGATCGCTTCAATCACAGGTTTGTGTTTTGGCAAGTCCAATAAATGTTGCTTCTCTTTAAGCATGTGGCTAGCTGTACTGCTATGGTGGAAAAAGTTTGCAATGCGCCTCATCTGGCTCAGCAAGTCAGCAATTGTGGTAAGTTTCAGAGCAGCCTGTGATACCAAAGTGAGCATGTGCATGAAGCAGTTGGCAAGAATTAGCTCCATATCTGTCACTATCGCCGGATCTTTTTCTTTTATGTTCTATTCATCCAAAGGCCACTAACAACAAGCATCAGCACTAGATCTTCATTTTAAAAATCTTATTTATTTGTCTGAGGATGAACTATGAAGACACACTTTCAAGACAGGTTAACATGACTACTACATGTGAGCAACTGAAGATATGCGTAACTTGTAGTATTATTATTAGAGTCTCCCCGCTGTATCTTTTCGACTAATTCATGATTATTTTAAATGTCCAAAATGGGAATAAATTTGACTTACAGTTTAGTTGAAGGGTGTCTACATGGAAATTCATAAAACACAAATAGGTTATTGAATAACACACTTATTATTTAAGAAGCAATATCTGATCATTTTATAATAATATTATTCGCAAGATGATATAGATGTTTTATAAAGTAGATAGCATGGCATAATATTAAAACAAGGAGCCCCTCATAATATGTGTAGATTTATATGTTAGTTAAATTATGTTGAATTTTGAATGCGTGCAGTGCTTTGAAAATGTTTTTTTTTTCAAAAGAGCAATGATATTTTGTTTCACATCTTCCAAATACTGAGGTTAACTGTTCATTACTAATTAAGTATTTCTTTCTAAATGTCATTCCATGCTTATGAATATGTTATGAAATCAATATGTAGACACTGTCCAAATAAAGTGTTACTGAAATCTGTCACATTATATTAATGTTCTCTATGCATGGTTAAGTAAACTTTAAAAAAGCTACACTTTGAAAATATCAGTGCACACTAATTCAGTCTAGATAAAATAGATATTGAATCAAATCGGGGCATTATAAATCGAAATCTAATCGAATCGAGATATCAGTACTAATACCTAGCCCTAAACAATAGTATAGCAGGCTTTACCTTTACAATCTGCAAGACTTCTGGAATGCATATAAACAGTGGAGGATACTTCTGGACAACTTTTACACTCAAGCTGTCCTTCCTCATCTTGGTATGCTCCAATCCAACAGCTCTCACATGCAAGATTCTCCAGAGAGTAGTATGTCCCAATTGGGCAGTTTACTGTAAACAAAAAGATGTATTCTCAGGGACAGAGTAAGTAACATGAAGAAAAAAAAATATTTTAGCAATGAACCGTGGAAAGTAAATAAAAACTATCTTAAACAAAGATCAAACCGCTTAAACCAGGGATCCTGAGGGAGAGCCATAGTGGCTGCTGATTTTCATTCTAGCCTGTTTCCTAGTTAATTACCTGTTTCTGCTGCTAATTAACTTGTTTTCAATTGATTTTAATTGACTTGCTCTTGAAGACTCAGGCCCCTTAATTGTTTCTTTTTCCTTAATTAGTAGCCAAACAATAGTGAGATATAAAATGAGCCAAACCATGACCAGGAAAGTGTGTCCATCATACACTATCTGAAAATAAAGAAAGTTGAAGGTCTCAGGTATGTTGATCTGCTCAGGTCCCCAAAACATTTTCACAGTGCTGTTAGAAAAGAGAAAAATCTGCAATTTTGGAAATTTCTGCTATTGCATTATGAGAGCAGCAAGAAGCAATGGAAATAATTAATGGGTTTAATTAACAAGAATCAGCGCCTAATTAAGCGACTGGTTGGAGTGAAATTGGTTGGAGTTTGAGGCCCTGACTTCTTCTTGTTAGCTCACTCACTTCACATTTCATTTCTGTTTGGATGCCATTTAAGGAAAGAAATGAAGCAATTCAGAGGAATGATGAAGACATTCAGGGGAACAAATCTTAAAAAACAAGTCAATTAAAATGAAAGGAAAAGGAGATAATTAGCAGCAAAAACTGGTCACAAATTTATAAAAGCGTTTGAATGAAAACCTGCAGCCCCTGTGGCCTTCCAGGACCAGAGTTGGAGACCACTGGCTTAAACTATATGTTTTCATAATAAATAATGTAATTATAACAGTGTGTCATAAATGTGTATACACAAACAGAAAGGCTCATACAAAAAAACATTAAACAAATCCCTATTTTCTCACCAAATCTGACTGTTAAGGGTTTGTTCATCTTAATCAATATCTTTTTTTTTTTTTCAAAATCCCAGTGAGTTTAGCTGTTATCCTATTTTTTTTTTGTTTTACATTTAATGAACTATTTGTAGAAAGAGGCATTTAATAACCACTCATAGATTACATGGACCCCCTAAACACACTGGCACTTGGGGGAGTTATTCTCTCACCACTGTAGGTTCTTTTATTTCCAATATGATCATAATGCTAATGGCACTTTATGAAGAGATGGACTTGATGACCAAGAAGAACAAGTCAAATTTAAAACATAGCATGCATAAAATGCCATATATTCAGTAAATTCCTTTGGACATGTCATGTAATGTATTGTATATTATTTTTTTCAATGATTTGTGTCACAAAACTACAGTGATATTCAAAAAATTGCCACACTGAGAAATACTACTATATTTAACTTCAGTAACTTTTAACTGTAAGAAAATGGAAAACACAGTTGTTCAGTTAAGTTAAAAGAAGAAAACACGCTATGGATATAAATAAAGAGAAAGAGACATTATATAAAAATAATATATGTGGCAGATAAATGAATCCATATGTAACAGGTGATATGTAAAGTAAAGAAGATAGCAAGGTGCAAATGCATAAAAAGGAAAATGTGCTATAAAACCTAAAGAAGATAAATTATAGGTGTATGGATAGATGGAAAAGTCATTTTATAAAGCAAATATTTGCAAGAAGCTTTGAACTGCTGTCATGCATCTTGAGAAATTCTCAGTGACTCATCTTTATTACAAAACTGTGAAATATTGCCAAGCAATAAAGATTAAGTGATGTAATATCTAAAAATAATATGATCTGAAACAGAAACCATCTTGTTACAAGACCCAGACAACGGTAGATGTCTGATATAACGTGGGCAATTCCACCCCACAGATCCAACGTACAGGGTTCAAATCCCATAGCTGGTTGTTGTCTCTCTGTGCCTGAAGGGATTTTTTTCAAAGCACACCAGTTTTCTTTCCATAATTGTGTTAGGTTAACTGGTGATTCTGAACTGGCCACCTGTGTATGTGAGTGGGCCTAGTGATGGTTTTTATCACTTTATCCAGGGTTGCTGCTGCCTTGCACCCATTGTTGTCTGAATAGGCTACAGCCCTACTCAACACTGAATTTCATTAGTGGGTTAAAAATAATTATATTGTGTTTTAGATAACACTACAGAATAATCACAATCACCATTAAGCCTGCACTACACAATCGATGCATATTATGAATCAAAACATTATGAAGAAGTAATTCTGAGTTGCTTACCACACATTCGCCCCTTCAGCACTGAGCCAGGCTGGCAAAACAAAGTGGCTTTCTTACTTTCTAGAGATTTGGTGTCAGCTGTAATAGTTTCTGACACCATTTGGAAACTATATAATGGTTCTTTATCTAATGTCCTCTTAAGCCTGTTGGTGATGTGTTCTAGAGCTTGGAGAAGTTTCTTCTGGTTTTCACCTTCCAGTGAATCATTCCGCTCCTTGGGCAAAGGTATGCTAGCTAGCAGAAACAGAGAAATAAAAGAATAACATTATTCTTTTTGCTATGATTTACCACATAACTTGTTTCACTTGCCTAATAAAACACCAGGGGAACAAATATAAATTATAAAATGCAAGAAGTGTTGATGTAAGGAATAACACTCTGAAGCCTAAAGTCACAGTTTTAGACCCCCTTGCCCATGGGCCCATATAAATATTTTTTAATTTTCCTGGATTACTAATGGTACTTACATATATATCTTCATGTGTGTCAGGATTTGGCTGGGATTGTGCTCCATATCATCTCCTTCCTTTCCATTTTTCACTAAAGTTTGCAAGGACTGTACTTACAATTATTACTCTTAGGGTTTGTTCAAGTCTTTTAAGTCAAAGCTGAATTGGACTTTCTTCAGCTTTTGCTTTCTCCTAGCTTTACATATTTTCAAGTTTGCCCACTTGACCCCATCCCCTCACATCTCCCTCACTCATTTCTATAATTATATACATCATTAACACCTAACTCAGCTTAGGTACATTTTCCTATCATGTTCAATCATGCTCTGATTACCCAACTCCTCAAAAAACCAACACTTGAGCCTTCCCAAGTTAGCAATTAAAGGTCTGTCTCTTTCCTTTCCTTTCTTTCCAAAACACTTGAATGCGCTATGTCTAACCAAGTCTTCTCTTTCTTTGTACTGAATGAATTGCTTGATTCCAACCAGTTCTGCTTCAAAAGGAACTGAGACAGCTCTACTTACCGACTGTGGTTGACCAGCTGTGGTTAACTAGACCACCACTAATACCAACATGTCATCAGTCCTAATCCTTCTAGATCTATCCTCTGCCTTTGAAACAGTCAACCATGAGATCCCTCTTGTTACCCTCTCTAAACTTAGCATTGCCGGGACTGCTCTCAGATGGTTTGAGCCCTACATTTCTTAGGCAGATCCTACAGTGTGCTCTGGAGAGGAGAGGCGTCAAGGGTACATCAGACATGGACAGCGGTGCCCCATGGATCAGTGCTGGGTTCTTTTCTCTTCACTCTCTATACCACCTTACTTTGCCCCATTATCAAGTCCAATGGTTTCTCATATTAGTGCTATGCTTACAGCTATAAATGCTGTTCCCTCCTGAGAACAACACAATGTCAGCTACATCTCTGCATGTCTTACTGATATTTCAGCATGAGTGAAGCACCACCATCTAAAACTCAGAATTGCAAAGACACACCTTCTTGTTATCCTGGAACTTCCAGTCTATTCAACTCTCCACCTATGTACAGTTTGGTTCATTGTCAAGTCAATACGTAACCTGCGGGTAGTGATTGATAAGTGGCTATTTTTCTCTGACCACATTTCAAGTGTCTTTCATGCATGCAGATTCATCTATATATATAAAAGTCAATATGTGTATGTATGTTCCAGCATCACGTCCGAACGGCTGGAACGATTTTCATGAAAAATGGTATACATGTTCCTCATTGGTCGACTAAAAAGTACTGTAGAGTGAAATCAGCCGTAATCCACCCCATTCTGGGTAGGGTGGGGGGTGATCTTGCGGTCTTGTATGCATGTTATCATCCAGTTAAAACTTGGAACGACCACCAGAGGGCGAACAGGAGGCAAATGCCAGTATTCTTTATGTTTGAGCGCCACCTGCACCACTGTTGCTTTTGAAATTAAATAGAGTGCTATGCGTAGAAGTTGTGTGTCTGTCCGGTCCGGAAGTGAGACGTGGAGTCGGGGTGAGGGTTCTAGCTCTGAGGATACGCAAGCGAGGCCAGTACACCAACAAAAGAAAACCTCCTAAGAAAGACAGTCGCTTAGCTGCTAATACACAAACGATGCAAGCACTTCGGCAACATGAATCCTTCTAGCAGAGAGATGCCCAGAGTAATTCTGACAATTTAAATACTTTGTAGGAACCCGCGCTTTTAACAGCACAGGCTTACACAGTTAGTATATACCAGGTGACTGCCAGTATTCTTTATGTTTGAGCAGCACCGCGCCCCTGTTGCTTTTCAAATTAAACAGAGTTGGCCGGTTCCGAGCATCACCTAGATGATAACATACATACAAGACCACAAGACAAGGACATTAGTGAATCTGTTTCTTAATTTATTTTTATTTATAACGTTGTGTTTTTTAAATCATGGTTTTCTCAAACAGTTAAAATAACACGAGGGCAAACTGGAGGTGACTGCCAGCATTCTTTCTGTTTGAGCACCACCGCGTCCCTGTTGCTTTTCAAATTAAATACAGTTGGCTGGTTCCGAGCGTCAACTAGATGATAACATACATACGAGACTGTAAGACAAGCACATTAGTGAGTCGTTATCCATCCATCCATTATCCAACTTGCTATATCCTAACTACACGGTCACGTGGGTCTGCTGGAGCCAATCCCAGCCAACACAGGGTTCAAGGCAGGAAAAAAATCCCCGCACAGGGCGCCAGCTCACCGCAGAAAACCCATACATACACGGGGAGAACATGCAAACTCCACGCAGGGATGGCCTGGGAAGTGAACACAGGTTTATTGTTTATTAATTTATGTTTATTTTTAAAGTTGTGTTTTTTTAATTATGTTTTTCTCAAACAATTAAAAAAAAACTTTATTTTCCTCCCGGGCAACGCTGGGTATTTCAGCTAGTTCTATATAAAATCTTCAAAATCTGACCTTGACTGACTGAATATGAGGATAACTTTTGGTTCAGGCTTTGGTCTTGTCACATCAGGATTACTGCAACTCACTACTAGCTGGAGGACCTATATGTGCTATCAAGCCACTGTAGAGGGTTCAAAATGCTGCTATAGGTCACTACATTGGCTCGCTGTAGCAGTATGCGTTCAGTTCAGATCCTTGATGGTTACTCTACAGACTAATCAATGTGTCAGCACTTGTGTATAAGGAGGCACTGGTGAGGTGCTGTGCTCTTTCTCAATCACTTAAGTCTGCCATTCAACAGCGCCTGGTGATGCCTCCTCTACATGGTATCAAATCTAATTCCAGACTCTTTTCATATGTACCTCCTAGCTGGCGGAACAAGTTGCCAAACTCCATCCAAACTGCTGACTCCCTCAATGTGTTTAAGAAGCGAATTGAAAACTACTGTTCTGTGACTATCTGTCAAATTGCAAGTTAATGAATTTTGCTCTGAAGATATTTGTCATATTGGTAATGGATCAATTATTGTTATGCTAGCTTTACAGCTGTTCACTTGTGGTGAAGGACATTGGTAACCTTTACAGCTTCAGTTGTTTAAAACAGTCTCTAGACTGATGTCAACTGATTATGTAGACCTCCTTTGTAAGCTGCTTTGTAAAAAAGTGCCTGCTAAGCATATACAGTACTGTAAATGTAAATGTGCAATTACAATTACCTAATGGATAAGGCTACCAAAATATAAAGTGAAGTTATGCCATAAGGCATTGCTCAAACAAATGTGGAATGTATGATTTATAAATGTTACCATTAGAAAAGTCCAAGAAGCACTTAACCTCAAACTGACATAAAGAGCTGCTTAATAAGTCTCATCCCAAATATTTCTTAATAAAACATCAAAACAAAAGATTTCATAACAGGTATAGTGTGATTTACCTTCTAACTAGATGAATTAGTTGTTACCAAATTCTGTAAACATTCTTGTCATTATTGGGTTTTATACTAAGTATATATACTTCTCTACTTGTATTAGGATATATTGAGGTTGAGGAATCTGTTCCTTTTATTATATTCTTAAACTTTGTAATAATTCAGGGCGGCACGGTGGCGCAGTGGTAGCGCTGCTGCCTCGCAGTTAGGAGACCTGGGTTCGCTTCCCGGGTCCTCCCTGCGTGGAGTTTGCATGGTCTGCGTGGGTTTCCTCCGGGCACTCTGGTTTCCTCCCACAGTCCAAAGACATGCAGGTTAGGTGGATTGGCGATTCTAAATTGGCCCTAGTGTTTGTGTGTGTCCTGCAGTGGGTTGGCGCCCTGCCCAGGATTGGTTCCTGCCCTGTGTTGGCTGGGATTGGCTCCAGCAGACCCCTGTATTCGGATTCAGCGGGTTGGAAAATGGATGGATAATTCAGATGTTGTGTTTTATTTTGAAACATGTTGATGACCATTTTAGGTCCTCATCACCACTATTTTGTAATTCTGTTGTTAGGTCTGCTTCCCCGTTTTTCTAGGAGTGTGTCCTCTGAGGCTGTGACCTTTGCTTAATTGACGCAACGGGATAAAAGGATGGCTGGGAAGTCATTTCCTTATGTGATCAGATGATACCAAAACTCTCAAAAAAAGCCTTGTGCAAAACTCTTGACCTCAAATCTGGCCCCTCATTTTGGCTTCAGTTTCCCACCAAACTCCAGAAGGGCCCAATCATGATTGTTTTTGAATGTTTTGCTCTTTGCTACATATTCATGCAAGCCAGTGTTATACAGAGCTCTCTATTTACTTGACTGATCCGTGTTTCCTTCGCTTTTGGCTACTGAACTCTGTTGGTCTTTTAAGATGACCATTGGCCTGTAAATAGCTTCCCACACAAACATATTTTTTCTTGGAATGATGAATTTTGAAACATGTCCTTATCTTGACAATGTGATGCAATGTGACGCAATGTCTTTTTTTGATGATTGATCCAAAAGTGATATGAATGAATGCCAAGCACCTATGGTACCCTATTATTAATAAAAGTATATTTGTCACTATTATTTTACTGTATATTACTTTGTTTCATGCAGATAGAGACACTGAGAGAGACATAGACATGAAGATGACAGTAGGTGCTTTTTACTTTATATGCAAATGCACTTAAAATGGTTTCAACTACATAAGCAATAACCCTGGTGGTAAATGTAATATAATTATAATGAGTCCATACGCTGAAATTTTGAGCATTTCCTTTACGATAATGCTGTAAAGTACATTCAACTCATTAATGTAAATGTTGCCATAACTTATTTCCTAGAAGACATATAATATTACTCCTAAAAGTTATTGTTTACTTTGTTGCATAAAATTTTGCATACCACTTATATCGAAAATGATTTGTATTTTTTGGTCTGCAGTTGACGACAAATCCTTAGTCTGTCTCCTGATTCTGAGAGGTGCCGTTTTAGGTGAGAACCTCTCTGCTTGGTCTTGCTGATAGTCTTGATCACCTTGAGCATAATCCAGTACATTCTGTGGATTCCAACTTTTTCCCCAACCACCAGGACCTGCAAGGTACAAAACCAAAATTGGGTCCACTGCAAATATAAGGTGTCTTTCATAATTTCAAAAACTTGAAAAAGATTAAACAATCCAAAAGATACTTAAACTCTATATTCTCATCATCTAAACAGAAACATTATTTACAACTTTAAATGTCTTTAGCTTGCTAAAGTTCAAGCAGCAATGGCTTAATTTCTCATAAGGACTCCTCTTGAGTTGCTTAAAAAATGTAGAAGTAAACTCAAACACTTTCTGAAGAGCGGTGACATTTACTCAGGTTGCCCTGGTAATCCCGATTAAATCGAATGCTTGATTTTTTCTATGGTATTGATATGGTTGTTTTTGGCAGAAGACCTATATGTGGTGTAACATCTACAAGCCAGCACAGACCCCAAGGCCCCGGGTTCAAATAAGAATGTATTTTTAGAGAAATACCTCAGCAAAGGCTTCTTCCCACACAACCACTAAATGATTCTTTCCTTTTCTCTCTTTTCTTCCTCCACTCCCCTCAGGCAAGCTTTTGTCCTTTCTCCATACCTGATTCCAACTCATTTTGGTGAGGTGCAGTGGCTTCTTTTACGCTGAGCCCAGATTCCAAAGCATTACACCCAGGAAGCACTTCCAAGTTAGGTGGGACATCCCTAAACCAGAGAAGTCCTTTCCTTGCTGCTGGCAGCACTGAAGTATCTCAACAAAGCTGTCCTTCGGCACTACAGCTCCAATGTTGTCCTGTAAATGTGCAAATGGGAGCTCCACCAGTAGGATGCTGTCATCCAGTGTACTGGGGAACCATATGGCTCCTTCTGTCTTTCCATTATTATGGCCTCTTTGTCAGAAAACAACAAGCAACCCAGCCAGGATACCCGTCTATCCATGAACTACTATCACAAAGGCTTTCTAACAGAGTAAGGAACCATAAATCAAGCTGTGCCACCTATGACAGTGGCCATAAGAGGATATCATGCTCATCTATCAAGTAATTTTCTAACTCTGTTAATTATCAGAAATTAAATGACAGAAGAACCTAGCCAAACAGTCATGTGTAAAGATTTTCTGTAATAATTATAACACCACCCTGTAATGAATGGCAAAGATGCTTCAACTAAGTATTGAGTAGAGGGTCTAAATATTTTGTAAATGTGCCATTTAAATTTTTTATTTTAAAAAATTTGCAAGACTTTCTAAATTCCTGCTTTCACTTTTGTGACGGTAGTACTGTAGAACCATCACCGGATCCTTTGAGCCGGAAGAACCAGTAGCCACTGGTATTTAACCAAATATAACACAGTCTAGAGTCAACAAGTGCAGTGCTAAACGTTAAACAAATCCCTGAAAGATACTTAATGTTAGAGGGCATCATTCCAGTAACAATCAGGTTTTTAGATTTTATACATTGCCTTAATTAACCCAGACACAGGGGGTGCACAAACCAGTGTGTTTCTTTGTGCCGGTCCCAAGCCCGGATAAATGGGGAGGGTTACGTCAGGAAGGGCATGCGGTGTAAAATTTTGCCAAATCAATATGCGGACAACAATACAAATTTCCATACTGGGTCAGTCAAGCCCCGGGTTAACAACGACTACCACCAGTACTGTTAGCCAACAAGGGTGCTGGCGGAAATTGGGCTACTGTTGGCTGAAGAAGAAGAAGGAGAAGAAAGGGGGGAGACATGTCCAGAGGCGGGAGGAGAGGAGGAAAGTAAAGAGAGTGGAACTGAGGGTAAGAACTTTGAATGTTGGCAGTATGACTGGTATGGGGAGTGAGTTAGCAGATATGATGGACAGAAGGAAGGATGATATATTGTGCGTGTAAGAGACTAAATGGAAGGGGAGTAAGGCCAGGTGGATTGGAGGTGGATTCAAATTGTTCTATCATGGTGTGGATGGGAGGAGAAATGGGGTAGGAGTTATTCTGAAGGAACAGTATGTCAAGAGTGTTTTGGATGTGAAAAGAGTGTCAGTCAGAGTAATGATTATGAAGCTGGAAATAGGAGGTGTGATGATGAATGTTGTTAGTGCATATGCACTGCAAGTTGGGTGTGCAATGGGTGAGAAAGAAGATTTTTGCAGTGTGTTGGATGAAGTGTTGAACAGTGTACCCAAGGGACAGAAAGTGGTGATTGGAGCGGATTTAAATGGGCATGTTGGTGAAGGGAACAGTGGAGACGAGGAGGTGATTGGTAGGTATGGTGTCAAGGAGAGGAATGAAGAAGGTCAGAGGATAGTGGATTTTGCCAAAAGGATGGACATGACTGTGGTGAATATGTATTTTAAGAAGAGGGAGGAACATAGGGTTACGTACAAGAGTGGAGGAAGATGCACACAGGTAGATTGTAGCCTAAGCAGAAGAGTTGATCTGAAGGAGATTGAAGACTGCAAAGTAGTGGCAGGGGAAAGTGTAGTTAAGCAGCATAGAATGGTGGTCTGTACGATGACATTGGAGATCAAGATGAAGAAGAGAGTGTGGGCAGAGCCAAGGATCAAATGGTGGAAGTTGAAATAGGAAGACTGCAAGTTTGAGTTTAGGGAGGAGGTGAGACAGGCACTGGGTGGCAGAGAAGAGTTACCAGACAGCTGGGAAACTACAGCAGATGTAGTAAGGGTGACAGCAAGAAGGGTGCTTGGCATGACATCTGGAAAGAGGAAGGAGGAAATGAAAACCTGGTGGTGGAATAAGGAAATACAGGAGAGTATACAGAGGAAGAGAATGGCAAAGAAGAAGTGGGATAGTCCGAGAGATGCAGAAAGTAGACAAGAGTACAAGGAGATAAGGTGCAAGGTAAAGAGAGAGGTGGTGAAGGCTAAAGAAAAGGCGTATGATGGGTTGTATGAGAAGTTGGACACTAAGGAGGGAGAAAAGGACCTGTACTGATTGGCTAGACAGAGGGACCGAGCTGGGAAAGATGTGCAGCAGGTTAGGGTGATAAAGGATAAAGATGGAAACGTACTCACAAGCAAGGAGAGTGTGTTGAGCAGATGGAAAGAGCAAGAGGAAGTGAGGACAGCTATGAAGAAGATGAAAAATGGAAAAGCTGTTGGTCCAGATGACATACCTATGGAAGCACGGAGGTGTTTAGAAGAGATGGCAATGGAGTTTTTAACCAGATTGTTTAATGGAATCTTGAAAATGGAGAGGATGCCTGAGGAGTGGAGAAGAAGTGTACTGGTGTCGATATTTAAGAATAAGGGGGATGTGCAGGACTGCAGTAACTACAGGGGAATATAATTTATAAGCCACAGCATGAAGTTATGGGAAAAAGTAGTGGAAGCTAGGTTAAGAAGTTAGGTGATGATTAGTGAGCAGCAGTATGGTTTCATGCCAAGAAGAGCACCACAGATGTGATGTTGATGGAGAAGTTTACAGAAGGCCAGAAGGAGTTGCATTGCGTCTTTGTGGACCTGGATAAAGCATATGACAGGGTGCCTTGAGAAGAGCTGTGGTATTGTATGAGGAAGTCTGGAGTGGCAGAGAAGTATGTAAGAGTTGTACAGGATATGTATGAGGGAAGTGTGACAGTGGTGAGGTCTGGGGTAGGAGCGACGGATGCATTCAACGTTTTGGTGAGATTACATCAGGGACCGGCTCTGAGCCCTTTCTTATTTGCAATGGTGAGGGACAGGATGACAGATGAGATTAGACAGGAGTCCCCATATACTATGATGTTTGCTGATGACATTGTGATCTGTAGTAATAGTAGGGAGCAGTTTGAGGAGACCCCGGAGAGGTGGAGATATGCTCTAGAGAGGAGAGGAATGAAGGTCAGTAGGAACAAGACAGAGTACATGCTAAGGATAGAGCTGTCAAGGAAGAGGAAAAGAGGAAGGCCTAAGCGAAGGTTTATGGATGTGGTGAGAGAGGACATGCGGTGATGGGTGTAACAGAACAAGATTCAGAGGACAGAAAGTTATAGAAGAAGATGATCCGCTGGGGCAAGGGGAGCCGCCGTAAGAAGAAGAAGATACATTGCCTTAATTCACCAGCTTGGTGGAGTCCTCTTCTTTAGCAGACTAGCCGCTTTAGTGGTCAGTTAATGGGTGGTTTTCATTCTGCGAGTGTGTGGCTGCATACTCCCTTTATGCTGCTAAAAGCCATCAAGTGGCTGATTTTGCAACAATCAAGAGTAACAAAACAGGAAAGGGGGAAGACAGTGTCAGTGCAAGGATGGTAGTAGTTTTACTTTACTTGTTTGTAGATTTTATGTTTTGTTGTTGTGTAAGAGTTTAGAAATAATCCCTGGGGATGTGTGAAATGTAGATAAAATAGTTTATGTGTAGGAACAAGGTGAGGATAAGGGGGTGGATCCCCCCCTCTATCAGAATGGAATGAGCCCATTGCCTTTAGGCGAATAGGTATGAAATGTTTCAAAGACCTCCATGCCATTAGTTCAAAGGTCAGTGATGAGGATAGGTGAGCTATTGTGAGTATTGCAATGTTTATTAAACCCCCCAAATGCTGCTGGCTGTCTTAAAGGTATTTTTTTTAACCTTTTTAAGCCTGGGTGTCTCCTAGATTTTGGAAGAGCTTCAGCACAGGGGTGAGGTTTTGGCTGCTACAGAGCCATTGGACCAATTATTCAAACTTTTTCTTTCTACCATTTTTTTGGCAGCTTTAAACTGTGTACATTTTATGAGCCCTTGCCTGTAATTACTTTGCATGAATGTTTTTTAATAATTTATCGAATTTGTCCTGTTTGTTGGATGCGAGTATTTTGTTTTGCTTGATTGTTGTGTATTATTTTTATGGATTCTTTTTTTTTCTTGCATATTTTTGTTCTTTATCTCAACAACAAATACTGAATTAGGATTTTTTTTTGCCTTAAACCATGTTTTAGATAGATAGATAGATAGATAGATAGATAGATAGATAGATAGATAGATAGATAGATAGATAGATAGATAGATAGATTTCTAACTTTATTTGTCCCTAGAAGGAAATGTAGCTTTTTACAGAAGCACAATAAGTACATATAGACATACATACAGATATATATACTTAAAAAATAAACACAAAATCACTAAAAAGGAAGAAAATTAAAAAGAAAAACCTCTCTTGAAGTGATGTTATCAGCCTAGCACACCACAGAATAGAAAATCGCACGGGCAGCCACAGAGTTGTAGAAGATGTAATCGATTTCGCTTAAAAAATTAAAGGAACACCGTCTCACGAGAAAATAAAATCTGCTCTGACCTTTCTTATATAGTTCCTCTGTGTTCTGAGACCAGTCCCACCTGTCATTGATGTGAACCCTCAAGTACTTGTAGGAGTGAACCACCTCTACATTCAATCCTTGAATAGTGAATGAATATGGAGGCCCTTTAGTGCGGCGAAAGACAATAACCAGTTTCTTGGTTTTTCTGATGTTAAGTTGCAGACAATTTTTTCTGCACCAAGAAGCTCTCCATCTAACTCGTCTCCTCTGTCTAACCAATACACCCCATAAGTGCAGAATCATCTGAGAATTTCTGCAAGTGGCATGACCTGATGTTATAGTTGAAGTCAGAAGTGTATCGAGTGAAGAGAAAAAGAGACAGGACAGTTCTTCATGGTGCTCCAGTGTTACTCAAATCCATATCAGAGACACAGTCCTTGAGTCTCACAAACTGTGGTCTGGGTGACATATAGTCAATTACCCCGGACTCCATAGGCTCATCCACCGGCATATTTCTGAGTGTACCCCTTAGCATAGATGGCTGGACTGTACTGAAGGCACTGGAGAAATCAAAAAACATAATCCTCACAGTGCTGCCAACTTTGTTGAGGTAGGAATAAGCCTTGTGGAGCCTCGCATTGCATTCTCTACTCCAATCTTATTAATCTTTAAAATCCCTTATTGTCAACTGTAACCACATTATTTAAAGCTGCTTCAGCAATTTCATAATGTTTAAGAAATAATATCCTGTAAGACCCCTGGGGATTTCTCCAGTGAATGAACATTCTTTTATGTTTTTAACAGAATCTCCACAAAATATTATTAATAAAAGATTTGTTCTCAATCATTTCTTCATTGTGGTTTCTAAACATGCGCTGCTTATTCTGGAACTTAAAGTAATAAGCACCACTAACTCAACTAACAACTGGCAATTGAATCCATTGTTGTTAGCTGATGAAGATTTTATTGTTTCCCTTCACACAAATTGATATTTTTGCTTAAGTTAACATTTTCTCTGGGCATATGTGCCAGGACTCTCCAGGGAACACTTAAAGGATATCTAAATATTCTTTCTTATGTTTAAGCCAAAAAAAGCAACTATACACTAGAATAAAACAGAATTAATTAATTACATACTGTATAGTGAATATGCTAGAACACTCACTAGTGAGCTCTACAGAAAATGAGGCAGGATTATAATTTATTGACCACTACAAAAGGGAACAACTCTGACCTAACTTATAATACTTTCATTATGAACACCACAAAAATGCTAATAAAGATGGGTAGGGCAAAGAAGATTTGATGTTATTTGAACATGTTGTAGATCTGTATGTCTAAATGATTTGTAATTAATTAATTGTAATGAAAAATCTTACAATCAATAAAAACTACAAGTAAAAGAAGAATGCAAAAAAATAAGTTAAAGGGCACTTGGGATGTCTGTGTTTGGAAACAGGGAAGCTGTGCTCTGTATAGCAACATTTTTAATGCTTCTTTTAATTTTGTATATGTGGTAGGTAGCCATAAAATGTTCCTTAAGATGCTACATTGTTCGTCAAGTGGCATTTCATTTTGTGATTGCCTCTATGATAAAGGACCATAAAAAATAGAGGAAGAAGAAGCCACATTTGTGGAAGCAACTCCCAAACTATTCCAAGCACTGCAGTTTCTGGATTGAAGTTCTCAGCTATTTCAGGTGAGACATTCAACCCTGATGGTTATCGTTCACATTTTGAATGATTGCTGAGTGACATTTGCCCATATCGCTGACTACTGGAAGGTAGAATACAATAAAACACTAAGAACTCTGCCCTGTTTGTTTTGCTGTCCAGATAGGCTCTCCCTGCCAAATGCATGCAGCTTTAGGCATTCCATGTATTCTGGCATGTACTGTAGTTGTATCCAGGTGTGACCCGACATTTGCGCGATAGACCTATACGTGCCGACAAAATAGCGCCGATTAAAACGCGCCGTCAAAATCGCGCTGACAAAATCGCCCCGACAAAATCGCGAAAGTTTCATTAAATATGAATTACTAGTTTAAAGCATATATAATAATGCTTATTTTAGAAGTCAATATTATGATACGCGGCATGCCATCAGCACGGCAGGCAGATGGTCCTTAAGATCACGGCCTGCATATGTAGGAAGAATTGCAGCAAGGGCGTCCCACTCTCTTGGCCTCTCTCGCGATTTTGTCGTGGAGATTTTGTTGGCGCACATTTGTTGAAAACCAGTTAGCAGGTTTGTCGGCGCTCATTTGTCGGTCGCGGTTTTCTCAGGGCGCATATGTCTATTAAGCTTTTGTCGGTGAACCGTATCCAGGAGCAGTAACTATTGGGCAACAATCTTCCTGCTTAAAGAGTGGTATATCTGTGAGAATTAGTAAGGAAGCAACAAAGATTTATAACACTGCAGAAGAGAAGAGAGCACATATTACGATTAAATAGCATTGTCCCCTTTCATCTGGTATTTCACACCCACCTTTTACTACAAACCACATCTTTCATTTAACCTCATCTAAAGTGTAAGCTTTCCTCTCATGGGTCTAACTTAATAAAAATGATTAATCTCACACAAATGACATTCAGAGATGTCATTGTGTTGCACCGCATACCACACTTGTTTAGTAAATAAAGACCAAAAATGAGCATTGCCAGCCTCAATAGATAAAATTTGCATCAATTAGCAATCAAAAAGTTGGGTTTATATGCACTGGGATGGACAGCACCAATGGGCTAGCACCCCATTCAGGATGGGGGGAAGGGGGCTGGTCTATTACCTGATCAGGAGCCCAGGATGAAGAAAAAAACAGAACATTTCATGTTCTCTCCACAAAGGTGACAGAAGATGCTAAAAATATAAAGAGTGTCTTAGCATCCCAGCAAGGATGGAGCAGTGACATTTACCCATGCAATGAAAGGACAGGGGGGGCAATGGGCATGGCTGTTGTCTCCTCCAATATGCTAGATTGAAGCATCCTCTGTTAGGATTCCCACATGGACACCTGCAGGGTTTGCTGCCAGGATTTGTTATCCCTACTTTCAGGGACCTTCATTTGACCCAGAAATGCTCCCAGAGGGCTATGCTCCAGAACTGAAAGTACTCCTAGATCTGAAATAAAAAGAGTCACTCCGCCTCACCCAGGTGAGTTGGAGCCAGGTGCAAGAGGACAAAGCTTCCCTAGAGGAGTGGACAGGAAGGAAAAGACAGAGAAGGGAGAATACCTGTGTTTGTGCAACCCTAAAAGAAGCCTGTATAAGATATTTGTGGTAATAAAGCCTTGTATTAGAACCCAGGACATGTGTCACTGTAGTTGTGTCTGGCATTTGGAGTGGTGTTACTCCCCCTAGTGGTCAAGGCACCAAACAAACTAAAGGCAGAGTGTCCACTTCATTCTTTATAATTGTGTGGCAGCACTAGTTAAACTGCTCTTTGTCCACTTTTAACTTCTGCTCTACTGTCTTGGGTGTGGTCATAACAAAAGCTGGAGTTATTATTCTACTCCAAACCATAATCTAGTTCAGGACTGTGAGAACAGAAGACCATCTGCAGTTTTGGACGTAGGTACTACATTAAGTTCACTCTTTCTGAAGGTATGATCAGATTTACCATTGGGTGATCTGTGTGCTGAGCCAGGGGTCTTCCTCACAAAGGGGCCTTAGCTTATATGAGCTTATATAAGATTATATGAGATAAAAATCCTAATAACAGGAAAAGTCTGAATTTTCATTTATAGTAAAGGTACTCACAGCATCCACCTTTCAGCACACATCATATCCCACTTTAATTAGGATGATTATAAGCATATCCAATCACACCTAAATAAAAACATTTCAAAGGAAAAATTAGTCCAGATTGGTTCATCTGAGCAGGTGAAATCAGAGGCAGTATCTAAAATGTTAATTTTATGCGATTGTATATTTGAAGTGTTACTGTGGAGCAGAACAGAAAAAGTCCAACGAATGGTCATTCATAACAACAGCCCAGTTGAAGCAAAAGACAATGTTTTAGTGTAATCTATACCTGATATTTGAAAAAAATATATATAAATTGAACAAGCCTGAGACACTGCATTTGAGACTAATAAGACTATTATTACAAATAGTCAAGTCAAGAAAAGGCTAATCTTGTCACTTTTAGCAGCAACTTGCATTTAGTTCCATACTAGGAAAATACCCGCGCTTCGCAGCTGAGAAGTAGTGTGTTAAAGAAGCAATTGAAAAGAAAAGGAAACATTTTGAAAATAACGTAACATGATTGTCAATGTTATTGTTTTGTCACTGTTGTGAGTGATGAGTGTTGTTGTCATATATATATATATATAAATATAAATATAAATATATATATATATTTACACACACACACAAACATATATATATATACATATCTATACATATACATACACACATACATACACACACATATATACACACAAATACATATATATATATATACATACACACATACATACATAAACATATATATACATATACATACATATCTACATATATACACACACAGCTATTTCAGTATCAGTGCAATACGCTGTTTGTTAAAACGGATGACACCCGCTCTTACGTGCAAGTCTGCGTGGATATTATGAACTATCGATTTGTTCAAGTTCTATTTAAATTTTAAATAGAAGGAATTTTTATTTAGTCGACAGAAATATCTTTGGTAGGAATGGTAAAAACAGACAGGAATATTATTCCTGAATAAATCAACTCAAACCTTAAACAACTTATAATATTTTGCTCTCCATAAAAATATATCCTGTCTAAATTATACAAGTTAGAAATAAAGTAAACATTAAAAGAACAAACATTCAAATTTCTTTACTCTTATGTAATTTTATATATAAAAATAAACTTAGATTTTAAATATCCCAAAAGATTTTGCTCTCCATAAAAATATATCCTGTCAAAATTATACAAATTCAAATATGAACATGCTGCATAACAAAACCTAGAAATATAAATAAAATGTGTTCCTTTCAGCAATAACAAATCAAATCATTCAGTTGTCTTTGCTCATATGTCATTTTAGAGCTGGACGCCTGGCATCTTTTTGGCACAGGTTCGTTTCTGTTTGGTGTGAGGTTCTGTGTTGTGGAGATTCTCAGGATGGATTGCAGGTGCTCATCAGTGAGGCGACTCCTGTGTGCTGTTTTGTTAGTCTTTATCACTGAGAAGAGCTTCTCACACAGATATGTGCTACCAAACATGCACAAGGTTCGAGCCGCATGTAGACGGACTTTTTTTGTTCTTCAAAGTCACCAAAGCGCCGTGCAAACTCAGTGCGCTCAGTTTATCAGCAAAGTGCGTATTTGGGAACACCGTAGTGACGACTTGGTTTAACATTACTTGGTAACAGGGAAAGTGGGGCAAGTGGTTGTGTCTCCCATAAAAGCAGCTCAATTGAAATCACTTTGTGATTGTGCACGGTAAAACGTCCGCTGAAGTGTCAGATTCTTATTTAATTCTTCTGCTTTCTGTATCTTCTGCATTGCATTCAGGTCTTTCAGGTTACCCTGATGTTTTGTTTTATAGTGCCGTCTTAGATTAAATTCTGTAATTACAGCCACATTAGCTCCACAAATGAGACACACGGGTTCAGTAAACATATACTCAGCCTCCCATCGTTTTTAAAGGCTCTATTTTCAGAATCAACTTTTCTCTTCAGCATCGTGTGAGCTAGCTTCGCAATAACTTGCAGCATCTTAAGGTAGACTTGATTAACGGTAACTGTTCGGCAAGGCAGCTGAAGCGCTGCATTATGGGATCTGTAGTTTATTGTGTTACCAGCGCTTCATATACCCGGCTTTAATAACAATAATACAGTATATAAAATGATCTCGGGCGGATATAATTACGCCGGGCGGATGTGGCCATGCCCTTGAGTTTGACACATATGGACTAAATAGAACTTGAAAAGATATATTTTTTCAAATGTGATCGCAATTCAGATAGAGTTGACGCGCACTACAGCCTGCATGCCTCAATAAGTCATCCTCCCTCCCTTACTTTTTACCGTTCATCTAATGAATACACTGAGTATGGCTTTACCAAAACAATCATTGATGGCGAATAAAGTATCCATTATTCGAGTATGTAGATCGGGTTATATATATATACATATATATATACCAGCGTATCGCAGCGAGAAGTAGTGTGTTAAAAAGCTAGAAAAGAAAAGGGAACATTTTAAAAATAACGTAACATGACTGTCAATATACAGTATTTGTTTTGTGAGTGTTACTGAGTGTTGCTGTCATCAAGGATTTGATTATCATTATTTCTTTCAATCAGGTTCGTATTTGTAGGATGTGTTGTGTTCAAGTTACATTCCGTGTTTGTCAATCGTTGTAAAGATGACAGGTTTCATTCATCGATTAGTTTCTTACTGCATCAATAAACAGCTCGTCTTCTTCTTTATCTGAGACCTGACACACTGCATGCACGGTTTTTACACTGCCTTCCTTTAGCGGGACATTGACTTTTTCCAACGTGTGCTTTGTTTCCGCAGTAGTTGGATTTATGAATATGCTTGTATGTATGAGACGCTTCATATTTTTGCTGCCTTTTCAATTGTGTAATTCGGTTTTGTTCAGCTCTTTGGAACTGTTGCCTTTTATCTGTGCACTGCGTCAGTTCCGTGAGCCGCTCGGTGTACATGCATCGAAGGTTCCCAGCTGTGCTGGTGCCATCTCGTGCTATGTCCATGGCTGTATTTAATGTTACCTTAGTCCTGGCACTTAAAACTTTCTCTCGCAGTTTCGCTGAGTTTGTGTCAAACACCACCCTGACCATCTCATCTTCCTCTCCATAAGCACAGTCCTTCACCCGTGAATATTTACCCGTGGCAGTTTGCTATTGGATTGCCGCTGACGGACGGCCTTATATGGGCAGGCACTAAATTACAAACGCCAGCGGCAGCCTGTCTATGAACTTAATTTAAAGTGTAGGTTTACATCGTGCTTTGTTTCAAGTAGCAGAACTCATGAATATGGTTGTATATGTCACTTTCGCCGCTTCTTATTGTTTAGCTGCCTTCTCAATTATATAATGCATGTTTTCTTAAGCGCTTTTTTGAGGTCTTCCTGGTTTTCTATGTACTGCGTGATTACGTGGGAGGCGTGATGATGTCACACGAAACTCCGCCCCCACGGCGTTGAAGCTCATCTCCATTACAGTAAATGGAAAAACTGCTTCCAGTTATGACCATTACGTGTAGAATTTCGATATAAAACCTGCCCAACTTTTGTAAGGAAGCTGTAAGGAATGAACCTGCCAAATTTCAGCCTTCCACCCACACAGGAAGTTGGAGAATTAGTGATGAGTCAGTGAGTGAGTCAGTGAGTGAGTGAGTGAGTGAGTGAGTGAGTGAGTGAGTGAGTGAGTGAGGGCTTTGCCTTTTATTAGTATAGATAATATTTTTGAAACAAAGTAGCACAGCCCTTTTAAAAATTGGGAGTGTGCTCTCCTCGACTTTCTTGTATACTCAGATAGAGGAAAAGGTCATCAGAATCACTTCCAGTTGCACAATATTTCTCAAATATCATATCTCTTTGTTTCTCATCATAGCTAATTAATAATATTGATACATAATCATTTATCTTTATTTATAATCAAACTTTATATTTAAATATTTTTTTCTCATTTTTGGAAGTTGAAAACTGTGGTGGAATTTTTTCATGATTGCATGTGCATTACCTAGATTACTTGCAAAGTAAAAAGAATTATAGTCACCTAAAAACATAGAGAAAGTGTTAGTATTATATAATATTTGTTGCAATAAATTGCTGTAGGTAAAACTGCATTTAGCTACTTTTAATTATAATAGTGATGGCGGAAATAAAAAAAATATATATAAAATAAAATTTATTACCAGGAACACGACGGGAACGCAGCAGCTTATTGTTTCCATTACATCTTTATATTTACATGGCATGTTCAATGTTTACACGTTATTGTTAAACTCATAATGTATAAATTAAAATAAAATTAATAATAGTTATTGAAAGAATATGTGTTATAATGAATACAGTTTTTAATATCATGTACACATTTATATTTTCATGATGCAAAAAATTTGGATGGTTGTTTAAATAAAATACTTCTAACAGTTGAAATTTCATATCTGTTTGCTTTTTATCATTATAAATATCTATATATCTCTCTACCTGTAATTGTAACCATAGTTTAGTTGAAAATTTGCAAAAGTATTTAATTAAAGCACCACTTCCGGTTGCCCTAATGTTGAAAGCATTCCTTATTTTTGATATAAAGCAGGTGTACTAAATCTCATTGACCTACGTCAAAGTGTTTTCAAGTTATCATGTTTACACACAGACAAGACATAATTTCAGAAGTGATGTTTTCGGACTCAGGAAGGTCTAAAACGTCAAGATTCATGAAAATCTCGAGGTCAAATTTTTTCTCGGTTCCAATACTTTCTCTATACTACGCATACGAAAAAGTAAAAATGTTTAATTAATGTTTGTGAACTGCTGTGACCACCAGGGGGGTGCGCCAGCTCCACAACACCAGACACAACAGACACAGGCACAAATCTAGCACACACAAGGCTTTATTAATGTTCGATAAGCTCATCACACAACATGTTGTCTCTTCTCTCTCTTCTGTCTCTTCCACCTCCACTCCTTCACAGGTAAGCATCGTCCTCTCCCTCCTGACTCTGGCTCCCTGAATCAAGGTAGGCAGCTCCTTATATTCAGATTCCTGGGAGTACTTCTAGTGTTGCATAATTGTGGTCCAAGAGTATTTCCAGGTAAGGTGGGAGCCCTATATGAAAGGGCTCAGCAGTTCCTGCAGCACCCCGTGGTGGCACACATACAACCCTGTGGGAATCCGAGGCACCAATCTACCCCGGGGGGCTGCCAAATAGCAGCTCAGGAGAGATAGTGTAAACCACTATCCTAATCCAGTATCAAATGTAAGCCATCTCCACCTATCCTTCCATTAAGGAGGCGTCCCGGCTGGGTAATAATCCCTGCTGTCCCTCAAACTGCACTATCAGAAGAAAGTTGATTATCTGCAGATGTAATGTTGCACTCATTAAATAGTTTGTTACATTCATTGTACTATACTCTTCTTCTTCCTCTTCATCTTTTCCCACTTTTGTGTGGGTTCAATGTTTCTGATCAACCTTCTCCATACAGTTTGGTCCTGCACCGCTTCCTCACTCAGACCCTTTTCCATTCCCATTACTCTATTGCCCACATATTCATTGTCTTTTTTCATCACATGTCCTTACCATTTCAACCTACATTCCTGTACTTTCTTAGATATCTCTCATTTGTTGTACTTCTGATTGTCTCATTTGTTATTCTGTCTGCCACATCTAACTTCTTCTCCTGTGCTCTCTTTACTGCCCATGTTTTGACTCTATATATATCATTGCTGGTTTTACTACTGTCTTAAAAACCTTACCTTTGCCCTAATTCTTTGATCACACAATACTCCTGATACCCTCTTCCCATTATTCCATCCACACTGCGCTCAAGGGGTTAACTCTACCTCTATTTCTTTATCTTGGTCTATCACATAGATATTTAAATTTCTCCACTCTAAAGTTCTGAATCCTGATCATCATTAAACCTCAAATATACTGTCTTATTTCTATTTGTCTTCAAGCTTCTATCTTCTAAATACCTTCTCAATTCTTCCATCTTCTTTTCCACTTCCATCTTTCTGGTATTACATATCACAATGTCATCAGCAAAAGGATGCACCAGGGGGATTGGTCTTTTATTCCAGTAGCCAACACATCCATACCCACACAACGGGCAAAGGCTTAAATCAAATCCCTATTCTCAATGTAATCTTGTCTGATAGTTTTAAATCCTTCATACATATGCTGGACATCCCTCAAATACAAAAAAGGAAGTTTTAGGAAGTTTACCTGATGTAATTTTCCCCCTACTTTAATGCCTGTACCTAATTTATTATTGATGTATGAGATGTTCATAATGTATGTATACGAGCTTGATGGGATGGTGAGATAAGATGAGGGAGGCCTTTGGAGCTTTCACACCCAGAAGCCCGCGGGCGTCTTAATCAGGCCTTGGCTGTAAGACAGTGGGGTACACAAGCAAGAGTCACCATACATAAAAGCAACACCATCTTGCTGAAGAAAGAAATTAACTGTCACTGATTCCCCAGCAGATGCATTTTTGTGAAGCAAAAGAGGACCACTATGTGTGAAACCACAAGGACCGGAAGTGCAGTAGAGCCAGCAACCACAAAATGTGAGTAAAAGCCAAGAGAGAGAAAAGCATTTGAACAAAGGAGAAAGAGCTTACTGCCCTCCCACAAGAGCCTGGTGGAAGCTCTCCACAGATCCTGTAGAAATCAGGACAAAGGATTGCCTCTTGAGTGGACAGGAATCAAACCATAAGTACACCTTATACTTTGAATCTGAGACTGGACTGTTTGCAACTTCATACTTAGGGTAAAGCCAATTGTTAGGTGTCTACTGGTTCATGTTCTGTTCTGTTTATGCTTTGTTTTGAAGTTTTTTCTGTTTAACTTAAAGTGCTTTATATCTGTTTATAATAGTTATTTTATGTTAGTTATGAGTAATTATGTTTCCATGTGAAAGTGTGTTTTCTGTTATGTTCCTTGAGTTTTGTGAGTGGTTCCCAAAGAGGCGGGTTCACCTGTCCATCTCCATCTATGACCTGACCCCAGCCCTATAAAAGCTGTAGTGACTGGCAGGTCAATGGGAAAGATTGTTGAAGTTAGGTGTTAGGGAGTGCTCTTTGTGTTCTTGCTATTGCTTATTTGAATTCCTGCATTTTGACTTTTGTTGCTGTGTTTTTTCATTTCTTTCTTTTGGATTGTGTATTAGAACATTGTTTACCCATGGACTGCCTATTTTTAGTCTATTTGTGCTTTATCTATATTTTTTCAACTTGACCATAACTGGTCCCAAACCTGGTTGAGAAAGGAGGAGGGTGAGGCATGGGGATAGCAACCCCACAATACAAAAAAAAAAAAACAAAAAAAAAAACAAAATTGCTAATGAAACAAACACTGCTAGAATTTTATCAAAGGACAATGGGAAATGACTTAAGGGAGAGTATATGAAACCAAACCTGAAAAGAAATTGATTTGCCAATGCAAACACTGTTACAAGAATAAGACTTTGGAATGTGAAAATATTGTAACACCTGCCTACAACAGATCCTGCACATTAAGCGGCCAGCAGGATTTCTAACCAGGAGCTCTGACAGAAAACCAGACAGCAGCCTATGGTCAGTACTATCAGGAAGAGGAAACAGAAGTGGATCGGACACAACCTACACAGGGAATAGACAAACATTTCACACCATGCATTGGAATGGAACTCCCAGGGAAGCTGTAAAAGAGGAATACCAGTCCTGACATGGACAAGAACCCTACAGTCAGAATTCAAGACCATCAGTCTATCCTGGTGAGAGGCAAAGCGGATGCCCCAAGATAGAGAGAGATGGAAACTTACTGTGACTAGAGCAAAGAAGAATAAGTAATTAACTAGCTACCTGTACCTTGGATGCTTTTTGAGGTCTTGTTTGTTAGGGGTATTTTTGAAAAATACAAATTTTTCTTTATAAAGATTCTTTCTTTGCTCTTAACAACAAGTCAAAGGCTTACAGTCATTATTCTACTCCTAAAGCTCTTGTGATATTTTTTTGAACTTTACTAGTTGTTTTGCCAGCTTTCCATTATTAAGACCTGGTATAGCTAAGGGCAGCAGGTTGCCTTGGGGCCTGGCTGAAGTTAAGGTTGCCTCTACTGGGCAGACCAAGTAGGTTTCTGGCCTGCTTCCTAGCTTCTTTTTTGAGGCCTCGCCATATTATGCGTCAAGGAAACTCTCCAGATCATAATATCAATAAATAGATTCAGTTATTGGTACAACTGTTCCTGAAAGTAAGAACCTATGTGAAGGATAAATCTTTATCTGTATACATTTTGCTTCTTAAATTCAGTAGTAAAATTAAAATAAGTTTCCATTAACTTAACCTAACTAACCTCTAATTAATTCAGAGTAGTGTCACACAGCACTTCAACCAACGCATGACACACATGTTTATACATGTTAACAGTGGAGGTGGAGAGTGGGGGTTAAGCGAGTCAATCAATGCTGCTGCCAAACCATAGGTGCCAAAAATGATAAAAACTAATCCATCTAACCAGCTGAAAGACCAGAACACTGACAAGAGAATTTAAAAGCCAGCCTATATTATTTCAGGTTGCTATTACATAATGACTAAAGAAAGAGAATTCACACACTTATGTGTGTATTTTTCTAACTGAAAGGAAAATAATAAATCCAAGCTAATTTAGATTTACTTTTTGTGTTGTTTTCTATTATAGTTTGTCTGTATATACTTATATATATTGATCTTCTATTATCCTAATGTTATGAGTAAGCTGTATCACTTTATCTGCTATAGCAAGCATTGTTACAGTACTTGTTAAAAAATAGGTATGTCTGAATCACAAATACATAAAGAGAAGGTTGCTTTATGTGGATTCCTACTTAATTGTTTTTTTATTTAAATTTATTATAAATTAAAACATATCGTCTCACTGCGGTGGGTTGGCACCCTACCCAGGATTGGTTCATGCCTTGTGCCCTGTGTTGGCTGGGATTGGCTCCAGCAGACCCCCGTGACCCTGTGTTTGGATTCAGAGGGTTAGAAAATGGATGGATGGATGGACATATCGTCTCATATTTTTGACATTCCAGGGTTCAAACATTAAACAGACTCCATCACAACAATGTTACATTGTTGAAAGCTGTTATTAAAGGACTGAGGATTAAAGTCTGTTTCTCTAAGAAAATAAAACTAATGCATTACAGCAATATTTAAAAAAAACTCAAAAGGTACTTCCTTTATATAGCTAGAAGTAGGATTAATGGATGTACAAAGTGAAGCAAGTCAGCGAAGTTGTTATCACAGCTAGGACCAAGCAAAGTGTACAGGAGAAGTGCCTTTAAAGTGTTATTAACTTCTTTTAAGACTACATCTACACACTTTCAAAATTTATGAGGTGCATAAAAATGTGCTCCATTCAATCATGGGTAAAAGCAATCATTTCGGTTGCACTTCTAAAGCATGCTGGTACAGAAGGCACAAATCATTTTTGATAGGGTGACACCTTGCTAATCTATTGAAGATTTCAAAATGTTAGTACTGTTTATTTTTTACATAAACGGTTATAAAAGTATAACATGTAGTGAAATGTGCTCTGAATCGGCATGAGACTGTACAATTAAGTTAACAAACATCCATCCATTATCCAATCCGCTATATCCTAACTACAGGGTCACGGGGGTCTGCTGGAGCCAATCACAGCCAACAATGCAGGAAACAAACCCAGGGCAGAGCACCAGCCCACACACAGCACAATTTAGAATCGCCAATGCAATTTGGACTGTGGGAGGAAACCGGAGCACACCCACGCAGACACTGGGAGAACATGCAAACTCCACACAGGGAGGACTTGGGAAGCGAACCTGGGTTTCCTAACTGCGAGGCTGCAGCGCTACCCACTGCGTCACCATGCCACCAAGTTAACAAACAGATACATTCAATTCAATTCAATTTAGTTCAATTCAATTAAAAAAGAAATTTAAATGGTAGATCTAAGGTGATATAATTTATAGAAAAAAGTATTCAGTATATTAATGGCCCTTACACGGCTGCTCCCAAACAAAGAGGTGATGTTCTGAATCAAGACACTTTCTTCAGCACCAAAGTAAGAAGTTCTTAGGGTCACTGGAGAGACGGAAAACTTCCTCAGCTGTCTCAGATGCTGCCTCACCTTTTTGGACTTGGCTCAAATATGTTCAGTCCATGTCAAATCCTTGGTGATGTGAAGGTCCAGATATTTGAAACTGCTCACTTTTTCCACTGCGATTCTATTGATGTTGAGGGGGTTGTAGGACCACTGCTGTCTCCTACCAAAGTCCACCACCAGCTGCTTGGTTTTGACATTCAGTTGGAGGCAGTTGCCCTGACAACACAATGCCAGTTTCACCCCTTTTTCCATGTATGCTGTCTCATCATTGCTGGAGATGAAACTCAGCACCACTGTATCATCAGAAAATTTAACAATGAGTTGGAGGCATGTGTGGCCATGCAGTCGTGAGTGGAGAAGGCGAAGAGCAGAAGGCTGAGTACACAGCCTCGTGGAGCTCTATAATGAGTATGATGATGCTAGAGGCACAACTACCAACTCTCACCACATGTGGTCTCCCTGCATTCTACACAGAAGTATGAACATTCACTGCTTTACAACCCATGGTTTTTGGTTAGCAAAGGTGTTTATTGTTACCCTAGGGCTAATGTCATTTTCATGCATGTTAACAAAGCTAACAACTACTTCTGCAAACTCATCGATGTTGTCTGCATGTGACCAGAACATGTCCCAGTCTGTAGCATGGCTTCTGATATGGCACACCAGCAGTTTACCTCTCTTGTGACTGGAGCTTCCAGATTAAACTTTTGAGTATATTCCGGCATGAGGAAAACAGCATTGTGAAACTGCTTTGTAGCCCTGTTTGTATGATGTGTAACACTAAAATCTTCATTGATGGCAAACAGACTGGTTATATTTTCAGCAATGGGGATGAAGATGAGTTTCTTCCAAAGTGCTTCCACCTTGCTTATGTTCAAACACTTCTTGAAGACCCACCTCTGTAAAGCACTGCTTAGTATTTTCCAGTCTCACTATCCTCTGGCCTATTTTGATACTATAAATCCTCAACTAGCTGAAGTTTTTTTTAGGGAACTATTCTGTGACATGCCTTTACATTTCAGCTTTTCTAGATTTCCTTAGAACTTAACAAAATAAAGAAATAGATCTGGGACATGCATTTATGCATCATGGATAAATTAACTCACTTATTGCAAATCCATTTTCATAGTCATAGTTGTATTCCAGGCATCGTCCATTGCGGATTGTTTCTAGCCTGCATTTTACTTCATCAGCATCACTGCAAAATGTTGGAACCTGAAACATCAATAAATCACATGGATCACTGAATATGTTTCAGTGCTTCTAATATGCAATCATTAAGAAATATTCACAGTATGGATTAGTTGATTTTGATATTTTATGGAGAAATGATCACTTGCTAAGGCAGTTCAGAATTCATATTAATACTGTAAGGACAATAGATCCCAGCAAGACAAAGGGGATGCCTGTTTACATAGACAGTGTTTATTATGATTCTTATTATCACCATCTAAAAGAACAAATATAAACAATGGGCACAAAATAATGCTTTCACTTATTGATTATCTATTCCTGATCCTTCTTGATCAGGGTCATGGAAGATGAACCCTATCCTGTAAGCAAGAAGCACAAGACTGGAATCAACTCTTGATAGGTTCGCTCATAAAAACATAAATAATTACTGACATAAGGGCAGTTAAGCATGGGACTTTTTGTGTTTGTAATGTGGAAAGGAACTGGAGAACCAGGTGGAAAGTGACATGAATACAAGACCATAAATCCACAAAAAGAAATCTAGCTGAGTACAAAATAAATTTAGTTAAAATAATAATGAATCTATTCATGGACTCATATTATAACCAATTCAAGACTACTGGTTCGTAACCAACTTTTGGGCAGCAGTTCTCTGCATGGCACACTCTTACACATACCCACACTTACATGTACTGGACACACTTTGGGATATGGGAAGAACATAAACAACAATAACCTACTACTGTATATAATAAAACACTAAACTCTGTATCTCACGTTGCTCTGCGTAATCTGATTGGTCAGTTTAACTTTGGTGTGATTAGTCATTTTGGCTTTGGTGATGAGACAAAAGAGGAAGTGTGAGACACACAAAGAGGTGAAACAGCATAAGGAGAGTCACCGTCAAGGATGGCAAGTATAAAAGTGGACAGGATACCAGAAAGCTGTCTCAAAAATAATGTCAAAGTCTGAGAACAAGGCTCTCGAGAGAGGGAGTATCGGTGAAGAGACGTTCAAACACACACAAATACAAAGGAAAGTAGCTGAGGTAGCAAATATTTATACATTATTCTATTATCTGTCTTTGACAGGTAGTGTGGCTAGTGAAATAATAAAAATGAATAAATATTAATTCTTAAGATTACATTTTTTCCCAAGTTTTTAAATAGTAGCTGGTTACTATAACAAGTCTAAATTGCATATATGTTTGAATCTGAAGTATTTAATGTATGGTTTAATCTATAACATTTACACGCAACAGGAGCACAGTTGTCTAACAGATTCAGGTACTTACAGGAGCTCGTAATCCTGTCACAGTCACTTTTTTCTGTGAGGACGCCTTGTTCTTCAACAGTTAATGACATTTTTTTTCTAGGTAACACATTTTCTTGTAATATTCTAACAATGTGCAGGTTAGATTTATTGAAGACCCTAAACTGGCTCCTCCTGAGTGGTGATGAGCGGAACAGGCAAGTTTCAATTTGCATAGTTTTGTGAAACTAACACTAAAATTCATTTCATGGGTGATTTCTCAATTGTGAGGTTTTAAAGTTTTCCACCATAGTTTACAAAGTGGGGATTATACTTCCAGAACATGTCTGGTGCCTCCACAAAATGTTTGCATGTGACAGGAAATGTGTCCAGTAATGTTTTTTTCAATAGAGATCTTAATTTAAATACTAAATGACAGGCAGATGCACAAGAAATTAATGCATGTAAACATTTCCAGAAGGGAACTAAAAGCCTTTCTTCTTGTGCCAATGGCACATATTTTGCTCGAAGCAAAATTCATTTTTTTTGTGACAAACTCAATTTTGCACAAATCATTTTACTTAATACTAATTATGAGCTTTATTTGGTGTGTGAGTAATTGTGCCCTGCAACTGACTTGAATCCAGACTAGGGTGTGCTCCTGCCTTACATCTAGAACTGCTGGCATAAGTGACTGCTCTTTGTGATCCATGAGGGTTTCAAGGTTCAGAAAAATACGTGGATAGAATATAAAGTGATCAATATAGTTTTTCTCTGAGAGCATTTTGTTATACAGTATTAGCGTTACAGTTTGTGAAATTTAGAACAGGTTATAGTCAAGGTTCATCCATCATTTTAATTCTCTTCTTTTGCCTTTTATTTACCTAATATAAAATTTGCTGCTATCATAGATGTATGAGGGGAAACCCAGAAATTCCCAGAATTGCTAAAAAAAACATAATTATGAAACTTTCCCTTATAACTACCTTCAAAATACTCTTCTTGTGATGCAATACACTTTTTGTTTCTCCCATTCTGGTTAATATGTACTCATCTTTCCTTACCATGTCCAGATACTCTGGCATTTTTCCTGTATTTCTTCCATGATTGCAAACCTTTTTCCCCTCAGTCTTAAATTTTAATTTTGGGAGCAAAAAGAAGTCACAAGGAGCATGAGCTGGATAATTCAGGGGGTGCAAAGCAACAACCCCATTGCTTTGACTGATAATGCGGTATGTGCAGTGTGTGGTCATAGTGCAAAATTTAGTTTTACGTGCACCACTGCTCCCAAATTTTTGTCCTGATGTTTTCCTGTAAATGTCTCAGCACATCAGTTTAATATCACTATCACATATTAAAAGTCTGTGCATGGGAAGCAAACTTTTCATTAACGAGTTGCTTACATGTGCTCACAACGTGATTAAGGTGAACCCGAACGACCCAGTTAAGGCAGAAACCTGGTTTCTTAAAAATCCACTTTTACTGAACATAGACAAAAAAATGTCTGGAGTCAAAATGCTTATTAAATTGTACAGAAAAGAGTTAAAAGTCATATTCAGCTACTGTAAATCCATAAATAAAACACCTGTGGTAATTTTCTTGTGTTTTATAAATATGTTTAGTCAAATTGAAGCTTTATTTATAGGTTTCTGTTAACAGAATTCACCTGGCATACTCTTTTGTGCTTGGCTGTGCAGTTGTTCCCCTTTAAATGACCTCATAAATGTGCATCTTGCCTTACACACTCTGCTGCTGGAATAATAATAACGCAGGTACTTTCACTTCATTAAGATAGGTATTGCCTCAGGTTTTTCGTAATCAGAAAAGTAATCAGACAATTTATAAAGGTGTTACTTTTAATGTGTTACCATACTGCTCTCTAGATTGTGTTGCTGAGTTTAACAATGTACATTCAGCTCATCAATAGAAATTGAATGATTTCTGAAATTTTGACAGATTATTGCTGCCAAGACAAGGAATATGAAAGTACCTGCACATTTGCCTCTGGAAATGCATTTTGTGGACGCATCTACCCGTGGCTGCTGAAAGCATGGGTGAAGCAAATACATGTGCAGGTTGAGTGAGTGATCTTGGATCCCACATACAGTAGGTGCTTCCCGGGGTAACTTTCCTCCATGTTTGGGTAGGTGTGGGTATAGATATGTATATGTGCTGGGCTGCACTAGCATATTAACCAGGATTCCTGCATTGTGCCTGTGGCTGATGGAATACACTATGGTCCCTTGTGACCCTGAATCAGATACATCAGGCTGAGAAAATTAATGGATGGTTGGATGGATTGCAGTTACTATTAATTATAGCTTAGCTTATAGATTTGAATAAACATGGGCTTCTGAATATGACAGATATATTTCATGCCAAGTTTCCATTACCATATTTCCAAGTGCAGTAGAAAATTTCTCAGTGAAGGCTTCCATCAGGTTCATATCATCACATCTGGAGGCTTTAAATAACATTTCAAATGGTTTGAAACCATTATTTGCAAATCTGTTTACTGCAAGAGTTAAAAAGAAAAAGAAAAATTACCAAATAAAACATAAGCTGTACAGAGGGCTCTCTATTATGTCACTCAACTCCTGTACTCTAATGGTAAGAACAATTGATGTACACTGTAAACTATAATAATATAATACAACATGACATTCCTATACATATTTAACCCAACTCAGTGTCACGGTTTGCTGGAACTTATTCAGGGAGTAATGGCAGCAAGACTAGAAACAGACTTAAACAGGACACCAGTCCATTGCAGTGCTGACTCCCATGTACAATGAAACTCACATGGATCCAATTAAGGATCATCACTTAACCTAACCAGCACGTCTTTGGAGATGTCGGAAGCAAACTGGAGTGCACAGAGGCAGGCAGTGTGGAGTAGTGGATAAGTCTTTGGTCTTTGAACTTCAGACCCTGAGGTTGTGGGTTTAAATCCTGCTACTGATGTGGTGTCACCATGAACAAGTTACTTCAACTGCCTGTTCTCCAAATAAAAAAAAAACAAAAGAAATGTAACAAATTGTATCTCAAATGTCATAAGTGGCCTTGGATAAAAGCGTCAGACAAATAATTAATAATGATAATAATGGGGTAATAAACAAGTAGACACAACGGGAATGAGCAAACGCCACATGGATAGTGACTGGATGTGGGCTTCAAAACCATCATCTTTGGATCTATGAGATGGAGTTACTATCCATTGTATAAACTTTAATCATTTTTATTTTTTAAAATGTCTTAATGCATTAATGCATGAATAAATGTGCAACTTTCTCTCCTGCCTGTTCTGGAACCATATCTAATTGCCAGGAGTTATAGATGTAAAAGTGGGGGTAGTGTTGAACTTTAGTACCAATCAACCTTGACAGCGTGGTCAGAGTATGTAATTTGAGGCATTCTGTTAAAGCCTACATAATAAGGAGTATAAATGGACATAGGGTCATCCTAGGAGCCTACCATGACAAAACATACATAGTATGATGCCATAGCCTACAACTAATAAACAGAACAGGGGTGAAATTAATATTTAATTACATTTTATATGCACTGTCACACACGCGTGTTTAGGGGTCAACCAAAGGGCCTGAATAAATGTAGTTCCACGCCCTACTAGGAGTCGCGAAGTGCACTAATTCTCTCTTTCAGTTCCTTCAGACCATTCTTGGGAAATCCCTTCCTGTTCTGGTGCAGCCTACGACATTACTTCCGGTTCTGATCCTGATGACATCACTTGTCCTGCTGGGGTTTAAAAAGCTACCATCTTAAGAAGATACTCAGTTCTGTTTTGGACTCAATTGTGTGAACATGTCTTTACTTTTGAACAGATTTTGCAGCCAGGAAATATTATATGGGTGGCTGCTCCAAACCTTCCCAATGTCTCTTGGTCGTTCTTGTTACAGCACATAAGCATTAGGTTTTATTGAGAAATCAGGGTCATGTTTCTGAAATGAATCTTTGAAGTAAACTTTTTAGCTTTCTCCCTTTAAAAATGTATCTAAAATTGCCAGTATAGAAGTCTTGATATCTGAAGTAATTAAAATACATTAAGCTTTACCTCCAAGTGCTGTGTATTACTAATACTAATTTTATGAAGTCTCTATTATTTCTAAATGAATGCGGACGAATTTCTTTTTCACTGTCTATGTCAATCACTGTTCGCTCTGAGGCTTGTGGCCTATACACAGTGTAAATATTTAATCCTTCAAACAGTCTTACATCCTTCAGTTAGCCTTACTTCCCTGTGGTGGTGTGAATTTGTTTGTTTCCTTGTCAATGTCTGGAGGCTTGTTTGGTCATCTTTTACCAACAGAATATTTGAAAACTCTTACCATATTGAATTTAAAGACATATGCCACCCAAAATTATATTTTTTACATAATTTAATTGCCCCAAGTATTTTTTAGTGGTGGCCAAGAAAAATGTTTAATCTCGTGTTTTCATAGAGAAATTACATATAAAAAATCATCAAAGACTGAACAGGACCGAATGATGACCAATGCTAGGCAACGGCAAACAATGGAAAAACATCCATGAAAAAAAGAAAAAATATTAAAACAAAACTTGTGTTACATAATCCACATGCCAATTATCTACTCAGATGCTCAGAATGTGAAAGGAATTCGACTGTGAAAATATAAGCAAAATGTGTATGTCCGAAAAGAAAAGTCAGATTTATAAAACCTGGTGTATGCAAGTTTCTATGCAATTTACCCTTAATAAATAACAATCACCTTGTAATAATGCATACATGAATGTGCATCGAACACCACCATGCTGCATCCATATATGGAGCATGCTAATTAACCTCATACAATACTGCAGAACTTTATTTGTTGGTAAAGCAGCCTCCCACCTAACACACTGACATCCCGCTACCTGCATTCAAGAATATCTGGTTGTGCTCTGCAACTGAGAGCACAAGATCATATGTAGCTTTTTAGTGCCTCTTCTCTACATTCTGGGTGGGCCCAAGAAAGGTGTAAAGTGTCAGCATCTGAGCAGGTAACCACTATCACCTGGTATATGTAATGACAGGCCATATAAAACAATGAGGATTCGACCAGTCGCTTCAACAACATGGCAGCCATTACGTACAGCACCATCACATCTCTCAAAGCTACTTTGCTGCTTAATACATGAATCAGGGGTTGACCCAGGCCACTGAGACACAACATTTGTCAGTCTCATCTTGGCATCACAGATGACTTGTGCTTTAATAGAATGTCACTGCATACAGTTAACAAAAGTCGCTTCATCTTCGCTAGGCACCCTTATGGCAATACAAGTTAAATTTCTTCAATCACATTTGCAGAACCAGACACTGTTGCAAATTGTCATTATTATTTTAGCAAAAACATGTCATGTGGAATGTATGTATGCTCACAACATATGTAAAGTGGATGTAGAGCCTCACCGGTTGATTAATGGCTTCCAATACAGTGGGCACGATAGAGTGAAGCTTGACTGAGATATTCCTAACCTGTCAGCCAGTTCCCTGAGAAGTGACAACAGGTAGTTGATATAAACTGACAAAGGAAACAAAAAGGCTCTTCAGTGCAAATACACAGCATTGGCCCTCTTAAAAGGGAATTCAAATACATCATATTCATCACTTTTGTAGTGTAATATGTTTGTCATAATAACAGATCGGTGATATGAATTATTATACTCATGAGTTATTATTATTAAACTGGTTTGGCTGCATTTCCCTCCTTGATCTAGGGTGTCGTAATTTCCCAGTTTCTCTGAAATGTTTCATATGGATGGGTCACAGTTGTCATAAATGTATGCAAGTTCCCCTTTCAATTTTATGTGGGAATTGTGTATGCACATTTGAATCTGTTTTTGTATGTACTCAGACTTCATAAACGAGGTCACTGGCCTGAGATTGGGATCATCTAACCAGTGCACCACCATGCTGCTGCTGTATTTCAGTCAGCTAGATATAAACGGCAATGCTAAAGCTGTCAAAATGGACAGATTACTTGCAGTTTCCTTTGAGGTTTTTTTTATATATTATAGTAAACCATTATATCTCAAATGGCAACTATAGGAATCTGTCAAAACTCAATAAGGAAATGCATGCAGACAGTCCAAATAAACATTTTTTTTGCATTTAAATGAAGTAAAAACCATTAAGGGGTAATTTGTTTTACTAAATCTCCACTAAGGAATAAATTGTCTTTTCTCAAAAGCACTCAGCAATAATGTTAAAGTAATAATAAAACAACTGTAACGCTTTCAAGTCTTAGAATATTTTAACTTAGACAGAAGACAGAACTTGAATCTGCAGGAAATACACAAAGAAATGCTTTGACATGTGGCCTCGTATTGGCACTGGGTAAACCGCCATCTGCAGCTTATAAATGAATATTCATCTGATGTCAAAAAAACAAGAACAATGGAAAACTCCCTCATTCAGAGCTTACGAATATGAGGAAGGTCAAGCTGTTCTTCTGGAAAAAAGCTTAACCTTGTTTTATTATAGGAAATAATTATTCATGAATTTGATCTTAAAAAACCTATGCCAGATTTCAGGGACTTGTAGGCTGAAGGTCTTTATTGCACACAATTCTTCAAGTCCACCAGAGTATGTCAAGAAAGCACATCTCAGAAATGTGAACTGTTCCAGAAATCAGGCAGTGCATACAGTAGTTTGTTGAGAAAATATGCTTGTATTATAATGCTGTCAATACTCGTGTTGCTGTGGGATACTTACTGTTTATCAAGAAATATCTACAAAGGTATGAAACCAACTGACTAACATGTAGACACTTGGAAAACTCCTGAAATCTCCTGACGATAGCCTTCCTGTTATCCAAAAGCCTGCCATCCCTTAGCTCTTTAGCTGTGAGGCAGTAGTACTAACTACCACGACACCATGCAACACTGGGAAACAAACAATGCAGTTTATTTCCTTTGCATTCAAGAGTGAGAAGTCGGCTCATGCTGTAAGTCAGACGCAGCCAATGATGATCTTTCTGGGTCGCTTGCTGTTTTACAGGTATGAGATCCATACATTCAGAAGGTGTACTCAGGTGGACATTTTGGCATTCTAAAAAAGCACCTAGTTCTCCTTTCCTCTGATGGCTTTAGAGCTGCAAGACTTGGGTTTGCTATTGAAAATGGAATGACAAAATGGCTTATATTAATACTGCATCTCCTGTTTTACATAATAAACTGAAAAGGCTCTGAATATGTATCTGAATGGCCTGAAACTGTTGGAAAACAAGATTGTGTTGTCCTTGTGTGGCCAAAATTGTTAAACTGTATGGAACAGGAAGTGACACATACCAGAGCAGTCGGGCCAATCTGCAGAGTAAGGGGGTTTCCATAATCCATCGTGAGCACAGAAGTAGCTCTGTGCCGTCTCCTCCATTAAACCATAGCCATCCATGCAGAACAGAGTGCAGTTTACTCCTGATTCATCTTGAACACAGGAAAATTTCCCATTGATGGGGTTAAATGGGTGCTCACAAGCAGAACCTTAGTGGCAAAAATAGTAAAGACATTGTAAAATTAGTAAAAATATCAATATGATAAAGCTGGCAATTTAATTTAGAAATTAAAAGCTATTTTATTTCAGAAAAAATTTGTAAAGAATTGTTCATCAGTCATGAGTGGCTCATGTGAAAAAAGTAAAATAACATATTCAAGAAATTCAAGTGTGTTTCACTATGAATTCATTACAGCTAATAAACATACAGAGAGTTGAAAAGAATCAGAAAATAGTAAAAAAAAAATAAATTATATATATATATATATATATATATATATATATATATATATATATATATATATATATATATATATACCTGTATATCCTTTATATATATATATGACCACAGAACCCTTGTTTATATCTCAGTCCAGTTTTTCTATTATATCCCAAAATACTATGTGTTAACTTAATTCACCAACCTAAAGTACACCAGTGAGTGGCCTTGTGTGTGTGGTTGTTTTTGCAAAAGTATGCAGGGTTGCTTCCTGCCTTCTGTCAAATGCTACTGGGATAGGCTTGAGCCCGCTGAAAAAGAGAAAGTGGCTAAAGATAATGAACAGATAGCATAATACGTACCTTTGATTATAATATGTAGGTCACAAGTCCTGCTGTTGCCTGATGAATCAGTAGCAGTATACTTAACAAGCGTTTCTCCATGAGTAAAGTGATCTCCGGGTTTGTGTGTTTTTGTAATGATGAGATGGTAGCCTGGCATTCAAAAAAGTACACATTTTTTAGAGGGAATGTATTTACTAAGTTAAATACCCTGACTCTAAACTAAGGTCAATCTAAAAAAGGCTAAGGCCTTGTTTCCAGATTTTTTTCCAAGACAAACTTTTAGCTTTCCATAATTAGGCAAAAGGTCTGGCATCGCTACAGCAAAGGAATATCAGTTACAGAGTTTAAAAATTAAGGGCAGGCTTTTACTTACTTGTTTTTTCAGATTGTTATTATACATTACATTAAGTTGTTTCCCATGACTGTATTGTCTATAAGTACATCTTTATAGTTAGTAAAAAGTTAAATCTAGTATACTGTATGGGATTCTACTACTGTAATTTGTTGGCTATTTTGTTTAATATGCTGAAGTATGTCAGGTTGCCTGTGTCAGGCTAACAGAGGTCACAATACACTTATCTGGACAAGATGACTTTCACAAGGAGTGCCTGCAATGGCCGAAGGAGGTGCCCCTCAATTTCTGCACACTTTATTGTGTTGTAGATTTAATTTTAAATTGGATGAATTGTTCATTTTTGCTCATCAATCTACACTCAACAACCAATAATGACAAAGTAAAAAACCTTTGCTGTAGTAGTTCAAATTGTGGTCCTGTGAATGCTTTAATTCTTCTTGAGATGTATTTGGAACTTGGAGACCACCTGTGGCAAACTGAACTGATTGCACATCATTTAGAAAGGCACTCACCCGCGTAGATGAGGTTACACAATTCACACCACATGTCAGGAAAAAAAAAACAAGGTATGAAATCCAAGGAACTCTTCGTAGACTTTCATGCTGAAATTATGGTGAGGCAAAGGGATAAAACCATATCTAAAGCTTTGGGTGTTGGCAGGAGCACAGAAGCCTGAATATTCGTACAATGGAAGAAGTCTGGAACCACCAAGACTCTTCCTAGAGATGGCTGTCCAGCCAAACTGAGTAACTGCACAAGAAGAAGCTTGGTGGCCAAGAACCCGGTGGTCACTACAGCACAGCTGTTATAATTCATTTGCTATAATATTAAGGTTAATGTCACTGTCTTTGTAAAACACTTTTAAAGGATTCATTCACATGTGCAGGCTATGTTTGGCACAAGGGGCTAGTCTGCCTTCATTTAGAAAATCATTACTTTAGCAGTTTGAAGAATGAACAAACTGCAGTGTAGGCATTGTGCTATTCTTGTATTTGTTGGAGGTGGGGTTGAGTCTTTACTGTCCTTGTTTGGATACCAGAGAGGACCAGCACATGGAACAGCCAGTATAAAAAGGCTTGGACATGGCCAAACCCTTTGAAGCCTATGGACGGATGATGTCACCCGTCCAGAAAATCCTTTCAGCGCAGTGACGAAAATGACAGACACTATAGATCAAGATCCAACCTTGGTAGTGTCTGCTATAGCTCCCTTTTGTCTGTTATACCGCGTAAATTGTTATTAAAGAAAGCTAGGTATAATTCTCTTATGTGATTTTTGTACCGTCGTAATCACTATGGTAGGGATATCGCCTTTTAATATCATATCTCTATATTTTTGGTTACTTAAAATGCCGCAATTTTAAAGAACGTATTCAAATTAGGGAGCTTTTGCTTCTAAAGGAAACAACAGCTTGAGAAGTTCTCTGTTGAAATGTGAGAACCTGATAGAAGGATGACCACCTGAAACAGCAGCAATGACCTACAAATGACAATACACTGCAAGATACGGATTACACCATGATAAAGTCAGACAATTCACCTCACACAATTTTGGCAAATCGTGACACAGCAACCTCCTGAATTGCCATGTCGCACCCTCTGGGGTGTGGGTACCCCAGTTTGGGAACCCCTGGTGTAGCCACTCTTGAGTAAATGGCATATAACATTTTAAAATAAAAAAGATTTGCTATTCTGGTGAGACAAAAATAGAACTCTTTGGGCAAAACTCCAAGCAGCATGTATGGTGGAGACCAAGCCCTGCTCATCACCTGCCTGGTATCTTCCTCCCTACAGTGAAGCATGATGGTTGGAGCATCATACTATAGGGGTGTTTTTCAGCAGCAGGGACAGGGAGATTGGTCAAAATTATGGTGAGGCAAAGAAAAATGAATGCAGCTAAATAAAGAGTGCAAACAACCTCAGACCAGGGCTACAATTCACCTTTCAGCACTAAAATGACCTGAAACATACAACCAAGACAACACTCGAGTGGCTTCAAGACAAGTCTCTTGACTGTCCTTGAGTGGCCTACTGTAGCCAAAGCCCAGACTTAAACCCTATGGAATATCTCTGGAAAGATATGAAGATGGCAGTTTACAGACATTTCTCATCCAATCTAACAAAGCTTGAGAGGATCTGCCAGGAAGAATGGGAGAAATTATCCAAACCCAGATGTGCAAAGCTTAAACAGACTTACCCAAGAAGACTCAAAGCTGTAATTGCTGCCAAAGGGGCTTCTACAAAGTACTGATTGAAGGGTATGAATATGTATATCAAAAAGAGATTTCAGTTTTTGATTTTTAATTCAAAAAACATGTTTTGACTTTGTCATTATGGGTTATTGAGTGCAGATTGATGGGGAAAAAGTCAAATGTATACATGTAAATCTACAACACAGTAAAGTGTACAGACAGTGGAGGAATCTGAATACTTTCTGAATCCACTGTATGTAAAAACCCATATGCCAACAGGTAAACACTTTTTTACTTATTTCACTGCAGTTTAGTGGCATACATTTAAACTTGGTATACTGTATATACTTGAGTATAAGCCTACCCTAATATAAGCCGAGGTACCTAATTTTACCTACAAAAACTGTAAAAACTTATTGACTCGAGTATAAACCTAGGGTTGGGAAATGCAGCAGCTACTGGTAAGTTTCAATAATCAAAATAAATACCAATAAAATTACCGTACATTAATTGAGGCATCAGCTCATTAATTGAGTACATAGCCCGGAATGAGTCTCAGAGGCTGCACAGCATCACACAGAGCCCGCAGCAGTTCTTCTACCACCCGCAGACCAAACCAGGTACAGTGGAACCTCGGATCACGACCGTAATTCGTTCCAAAACTCAGATCGTAACCCGATTTGGTTGTGACCCGAAGTAATTTCCCCCATAGGATTGTATGTAAACTAGACCGTATGAACTGTATGTAAATATATTTTTAAATATATTTTTTTTAAAGATTTTTAAGCACAAATATAGTTTATCATACCATAGAATGCACAGCGTAATAGTAAACTAAATGTAAAAACATTGAGTAACACTGAGAAAACCTTGAACAACAGAGAAAACTAACATTGCAAGAGTTTGTGCTATAGCTCTACGAACCGCTCGCTAAAAACACTTTTTTTTAATCTGTTTTAAGCTCAGGGAAAAAAATGAATATTTGAAAAATCCGTAATTTAATAAACCACCAAGAAAAGTAACATTACAACAATGCATGCTACGAACCGATCGCTGTAAACAGAAGTGAAGTGGAGGTTAAAATCCAATAGAAAAAAGTCTTCATTAAATACAACAAGGTCAAAACAATGCTTGAATCTGTCTCTTTAAAAACAAGCCTGGTGCATTCTTTAACTGCCTTCTCGGCCTTATGCGGCCAGCTGTCTCTCTCACCCGCACGCGTGCGTGTGTCTCTGTGTGTCTCTCGCGCGTGTGTGTGTGTCTCTTTCGTGTATGTCTGTGTGTGTGTTGCACTCTCTCTCTCTCTCGCTCGCTGCACAGGGAATGCACAGGGAGAGATTGAACACGTGCGTAAATCATCGGCACGTACAAACCAAAAAAGTGGCTTGTTCGTATACCAAGTGTGTGGTTGTGAACAGATGCAAAAGTTTGGCTAACTTTTTGGTCGTAACTTGAGTTGTACATGTTCAGAGACGATTGTGAACCCAGGTTCACTCCAGCTTTCTGTCGGGTTGGCAGGGGCAGCGGAACCTGACTTGAATATAAGTCGAGGGTGACTTTTTTCAGCACATTTTGGGTGCTGAAAAACTCAGTTTATATTCGAGTATATACGGTACTTTGGCAACATTGCATTAAATATTGTGCTATTCAACACTGTAATTATTTTTATTTAAACATAATACATGTGTTTGCTTTGTGACACAATTCAAGGTAACTTAATGAATTTAATTTTGGACATTATTTATATGACTCCTTGTGAATATTTTTGATATTAATACAGCTTAAGAAAGGTTATATTTTGAGTGGTAATTTTAAACCTGCATATTTCAAACTCAAATTAATTTGTAAGCTTGTATAAATTACATTTTTAGATTAGAAAACCATGGAGTAAATCAGTCTCTTATGACACTACCCTTTAGACTGACAATATTTTAAAATGCTGGCCAATAAGAACAACTTTACAGTAAAAACAAGGGTGTGGCACACAGTAAAGGCAATATGTCATAATGCAAGTAGTAATAAAGCCACAGCAGACACCACGTCATTGAGGAAAATTATAAGATAGGGTGAAAATTTGGTTAACCTACTGGAAGAGAAACCACTGTCTTCTAAAATAACACCAACATTCTGTAAGCATATTAACTTATTTTAGTACTTTGTTTTCATCACCCAGCATTCCATTTATCAAAACTCAAAATTTATACCTGAATTATCAGAGAACTGTGGCTCCTCCCAATGGACACTGACTTCACGTTCCACAGTCTGGAGTGGGGCAGGTGATCTGCATTTGTCAATCACTGGTGGTTCTGCATCTGAAAAAAAATTATTTTATGTTACTCAAGTTCGGGTCTTACTAAATTGCCTTCATTATCCTACACAGCGTGACAAAAATATTAGCACCCAGAAACTGTGTTCCAGTTTGCATCAAAACTACCATACAGAGAACAATTTATTTAAAGACCATTAGGGGTATAATGAATATTTAACTGAGGCACAAATGGTGTCTTGTAGCACATCCATCCAAGTATTACGCAAACCACTACTCTTAGTAATTACACTACTCTTAGTAACAAAAAGCTTATAAAAGGCTTGAGGTGGACTGTAGTTAGCTTCTTGGAAGGTACACTACCCCACTGAAGAAAAGGAAGTTTAATTTTTACAATTATAAGTCAATCTATGCCATCTGCTTTGAACTGTAAATAGGTGAACTGAAGCATGTTTTGAATGTAGTTTTTTTGAAGCCATCACCTGTACACTCACTTCCAGGTAGTTACTTTTTTGAAAGATGCAGGCACTAAGTATTCCATTTCTCACATCTTTTCCTACTACAGAATATTGGCACTTGCACTTTGTGTTCTTTGAATGGCATTAACTTTCTCCCTGCCACACATCTTTCCACAACGGAAAGTTAAATGTTATTTTATTGTGGTCCATATTTTCATCAATTTATTGGTTTACTGTTTGTGGGCAGTTCCAACCAATAACTAGAAACTTATGCCCAGGGCCAACATTATGTAGAGGTTTGTATGATTGGTGGCAGGAAAACATAAACATATTGGTGCACAGCCCAACTGCCACCAGTAAATGATAGAGATTACCATAACTAATGGCATCCCACATTAAAACATTGTGTATTATAGTGGTAGTGGCAGATGACCATGGATCCTGCCCCACTGGGTTGCCTGGAAGAAGGACGGACTGGGAGAGGGGCATTTCTTTCCCTGGGCGTAAAGGGGCAGCCCCCCTGGATTCCATCAGGGCCACGGAGATGAAGCTGGGAAGCTCAACCCTGTGGGACCCGTGGCCACCACCAGGGGGTGCCTGGACGGTCCTGGAGCTCTGAAGGACAGCACTTCCGCCACACCAGGAAGTGCTGCCGAACCAGGAACTATGAATGCCCGGAGTGCTTCTGGGTGCAAGGGCAGCACTCCTGCCACACTAGGAAGTGCTGCCGGAAGACCATTACAGAGCACCTGGAGCACATTCGGAGTGAGATAAAAGGGGCCGCTTCACTCCATTCGGGGGACGGAGTCGGGTGGAAGAGGACAGAGGTTGCGAGAGAGGAGTATAGGTGGCTGAAGGAAGGAAAAGCACTGAGTATAGTGTGGTGATTTGTGCACTGTGTTGGTGTTGTGTGTTGCACAATAAAGGGTGCGTGTTTTGAACATTCAGAGTCCGTGTCTGTCTGTGCCGAGGTTGGTCTTTCACATGATGTACAAATCTACAAGGTACTGGGAATACATTGATGTTCACATCTTTTCTGTTGTAATTTGGCCTATTTTGTAAACCACAAGAACTCTGGACTGGTGCTGCATCAGTCAGGTGAAGTTCTGATAAGCACAGGTACCTAACAACATTCACACAACAAGCTTTGTAGAGAAGATATTATGTCTTGTGTACAAGATCTAACAGATCAATTGTCATTGAGAGTGTTGTCTCATGACATTAAGATGTATCCCGATATGTCAAAACGAAACTGTGCATAAAAAGGAAGCATGTGTGCATATGAGAGAACAGAATACATTTATAGAGCTGTCCCTGATAGAAGACAGGCCCCATCACCTTGTACCAAACCTTATACACAAAGTAATTTGTAATCCATTTATATGGATTATGCACATAGGCTGAGATTGCAATATTTGTAAGTTACAAAAAGAGTAAGCAGTAATGTCAGAAGAGAAGAGTGGGTTAAAATATATATTCTTGAGCAGTTTTGCTTTTATTGAGACCCTGCACCCACTCGTTTGCTATGGTCACATTTGGATGTTTTGCAGACTAGAAAAAGAACAGGAGGAATGAAGCTAACTGATATTGTAAAGCATTTGGATTTTGCTGTAAATAAACAAGCTTCAGGTCATCAATTCTCAGAGAAGGCATTAAAGACACAAACTTACTCATTACAGGTTAATTAAAGATTGTCTGATAATCCACCTAACGATATGTCTTTGACCTACACTATTGGTCAAATGTTTTACAACACCTGATGTTAATCTTCAGGTTGAAATGCAACAAATGACCTAAATGGTGAAAAGGTAAGCAGTATAATGCCAGAGGTTTAAATGTTAAGTTTAGGCTAGCAAAAACTGATAAAAGGAAACATCCGAATATTACAAATCAGCCTACTTCAGGGAACACCTAATAGGTTCTCCAACAATTAAAGTTAAATAAGCTTTGCAAGTTGAATCAAACAATTTTCACAGGTGTCCCAACTTCTTTTGATTACTTAAAAACCCTCTGTCTTCTGTACAATGCATGTATTGTGCACGTTGCAAAAGTATATCATTACTGTGTTTCACCAACAAATTCAAGCAAAAAAAAAGAAGAAGAAAATATAAAAAGTAAAATACATCATGTTTATGGTTTGAATTCATTTTTTTCATTAACGATGGATTTGCGAAAAAAGTAAAATAAAACTTCATGCTTTACACACTGTATCAAGTATTTGTTTTTGAAAATGTTATGTAAACAGCCACTCATTTTCTCAAACATATTTTGACAATTTCATGCACAAACCTGAAATGCTAGAACTGTTTTGACTTTAATGAAACCAGTTCATGAGAACTTCTATTTTTGAGGTAATAGTAGTATCATCATGTGCATTGAGCACAGTGAAATTTTTGCTTGCTTGTCCAACCAACCTGCAACACTCCAATGCCAAGATAAACAATTTTATAATAAAATACAGACTGTATTCAATATTTTACCATGACCATAAATGTTTAAAATACAACTTGTATCAAATTCAAATTTTGGAAATTTCCATTTAAACTGTTTTTCAATGATTACAATGTAGAAAGGTAATCTTCATAAAAATGTTATGAATGAATTAATTGAGAATAAAATGTTTGATTTTTTTAAATGCCCAACCACCATGGAAGAGGCCACCAAATCCTCAGAGAGAAGACTTGAAATGTCTACCTACATACATCTTTAGTCTCTTATGATTAGTAGACATTTACTGTATTTACTTCTGTCACAAAAACACTGATTTCAATTTTGCTGTTTATAAATTTTGTCCATGGAATATGTGTGTGCTGCCAACTAAAGTAATCAGAGTATGAAGGAAGCTGCATGACCTCTGAGTGAGCCAGATTTATTTTTATTACAAGGCTGCCATTATACCAGTGGCACTGAAAAGAATGCAAAAAGCAATGAAAATGTGTATGCCAGTTAAAAAACACACACACACACTCACACACACAGACACACTTCTAAACTCAATCATACCAGCCCAATTTCAAGAGGCCAATTAACCTAAAATATACATTTTCGGCACATGTTGTGGAAACTGGAATGCCTGGAGTAAAAACAAACAGAAAGTTACAAAAATGGTTAATTCATAAGAATTCAGCCTTTTATATGTACGTAAATGAAGGCATAAATTGCTTAAAGAAGCTGTCTTGATTAGCAGTTAGAAAAGAATAAAGGCAGCTCTTAACATGCTTTAAAATTAGATCGATTTCATGCATCTTATCAAAGTTTGATTCATCCCATTTCTTTTTTTTAGTTGAGTTTTAGAAAAGACATGCTAATCCTAAATGTTAAAAACAAAACATGAGCTTACCAACCACTTTCACCTTAAAAGAGCAGTTAGCATGGTTTCCTGACTGATCAGTAGCAGTATACGTTATCTGAATGTCTCCAATGGGAAAAGTGTGAGGTGGGATGAAAGCTGGTGTCACTTGAATAGATACCTTGTGAGATAAAAGACACAATTATAAACTGAAATACCAGTGTATCTATGTAAACACTGTGATTTGTTGATTCTTGGATTCAACCTATTTTTAAGTAAAGAGACAATTTCTAACAATGTTTTTTCTACTCTCAGTCTGGAAAAATCAGAGGTAATCTGGTATTTATAAGACTTTTGTAAGATGTGTATATTAATTCACAATCCATCAAGGAGTATAGTTGTTTCTTCTTTCGTTGGCTTTCATTTGAAGCATTTAAAAGATAAATGTTGTGCAGCAGCAGTCCAAGACAGAGCACAATTACATTAATCAACTAAACTGATGTTTCTTAAATCAATATAAAAAAAGCATATAATTCTATGCATTTCTTGTGTCATTAACATAGAGTAGAAAGAACATCAGCTAAAAGTAGAAAATTAGCAGGGGAAAAACTCTGCAACAACAGGAGGTTCCACCACTACATATGAGATGTGTTTATTTAATTGATACGAAACTTCTGCAAATTTTTAATTTTCCCTCCCATCCAAAATAAAAACTGTGAGAGCTGTTCATTTTATTAGCAACCACAACAGAGAATGGTGCACACAAAGGGAACCGGTGGACTCCATGTAGACAATTACCTGCCCAGTATTTAATATGAAGTACCTGATACGCTAATCATTGCATCACTGCGCTACCCCGTGTGGACATGCATTTTCATAGTTTCAAGTAAGTTGGCAAACAAACTCGTCCTGCCACTCTCGCTTTATTTTTTAAGCAGTTTCATTAAAAAGATTCCTTGCTTCACTATTTCTCCTCTTAGTAGTATACTAGTCGGTGTACAACAGGTGGTGATACTGCAGCTACAGTATATTTTTCCAATCTCATGAGATAACAACAATGTCTTGTTTTAGAAAGGAGACTATAATTACTTGTGACCATAACTAAGTAAAATCAGCCTGAGTATTGCCATTATATGTATGAATGTTATAATACATACTGTACATTAACTTGAAATGAATACTTATATAAATGCCAGTAAACAAGGTATGCTTGACACAAGTTTTAAAATACTCATTCAGCAAAAAATAATAATAATAATCATCATTATCATCATCATCATTCTTGTCTCACCTGTTCATTAGAATTATCTTTTCCATGGGGGACGATCCAGCTAATATTGGCTATGTTTTGATGTTCCATTGTTTCTGTCACAATATCCTTTGGGCAAATAATTTGAGGTGGTTCTGAATCTATATTTCCAAGAGATACATATTATAGATATAGTAGTGCAGTGGTTGGAAAATCTGTCTTTTGAGATTTTCATTAGACTACTAATTTCTGTTAGAAATTATTACATTATCAATGAAATTTACTTTTTAAGGTATATAATTCCATTGGACAATTGAAGTTTAGTACAAAATGTTACTTTCATACCTCTGCAAGTCCCTTTTTTAATACTGGTGTTCCATTTCCCTGAGCTGAGGCACTGTATTTTGTCTGCTATGCCTGAAATTGTATAACCAGGTTTACAGCGGAGAAAACATTCTGTTCCAACTTTTGCAGGTTCCTCCCCACAAGAAGACGGCATCAAAACATATGTTTTAGAATGTTCTAGTGCAGGGCATTGGGTTTCTGTAAATAAATTTAACATATAATTTCACAAAAAAAAAATCAAAAAAGAATGCATTCATCTTACAAAATGAATAAATAAATAATCTTTCCCACAACCTTTCAAATAATCTTGCTCTATTTAAAGGTGTGCACGGACATAAACAGTCTATGCAATGTTCTCGATTGAAGATTATATTAATTCTACTCCACAAATGAGGATGGCCACTAATCAATTTACAAGATCTATGATCAATGATCTTATTTTGAGGTTGCAGACTCTTGAACATCATATTCAGAATAAGGTTTATTTATTATCTTATTTTTTATTTCAAAACAATCATATTAATAGAACTTGTCTCTAATAATGGCAATGAAAGAAAAATTAAACTGGATTAATACAAAATCCATACAAAATACTGTATGTATTTGTATGTATGTATTTGAGCCAGGAAAAAGGCTGTTATTTCAAAATATACCCTTCATACATTCCCAGCATACACCTGGCCATATAATCAAAGTGTAACAACACCTATTTTAACCAGCAGGGATGCTACTGGAGCAGATCCAGATTACTCAAGATCCAAGACCGAATGCAAATGTTCCCAAAAACACTAGAGGATAGTATGTTGTAGCCTTAAATGAGTACTTGGGAGGAAAGCTTCCAACTCTACAATGGCGGGAATAGGTAGTAAAGCCTGGTGCCACCAGGGAGAGCCTCAAACTGACAACACTAGGGCTTTGCATGGCTACTTAAATTGGAAATACTTGTGACTGGGGACTCAACAGTGATAAGGGACCCGGGCTTTAAAGCCCCTAGAAGGTGCTCTGTGCTATCAGACATAGCTAATGGAAAAATTAGTAATGATCAATTAGCATCCTAAATTTGATGTAGTAATGATTTCCACTTTGATCTGAGCTCACAGCTCAGAGGTTCCTCTGTCTGTCATGAGAGTTACTAAGTGTCTCGGCTGTTCGATGCACAGAGTATTGCATTTGTCACTGTGCATATAGCTGTGCGCATTAACAAAATACAATAATATTACTTTTTAAGTTTTGTTACAAGTAAACAACTTGTTTGACCTTTTTATTATTATATCATGATGTTTAGTAGCTTTCATGGGGTCAGATTTTTAGAAAGACTTTACTGTGATCTGGGAAAAAAAAAAAGATATTCATATAAAACAATAACTGTGACCTGGTGTGATTCTTAAAAAATACAGACTGGAACATGAAGTGAGCTTACCTTGCAGATGTGCTTCTGCTTTTGAAAAAGTTTAATTTAATCACTTCAGGAAATATATAAAACAATATTCAGCAGTAAAATTTAACTTCAGATGCAATGAATTAAAAACAATTTCTCTGATGACCTCAAAACCTAACTGACCAAATGAATAAAAGAGAAAATAGCAATGAAGATTATAATTTTAATCAACTAAACTCATTAGCGGCTGGGATGGGAATCAGCACCTCCAAATCCGAGACCATGGTCCTCAGCCGCAAAAGGGTGGAGTGCTCTCTCAGGGTTGGGAGCGAGATCCTGCCCCAAGTGAAGGAATTCAAGTATCTCGGGGTCTTGTTCACGAGTGACGGAAGAATGGAGCGTGAGATTGACAGGCAGAACTGCGTGGCTTCCTCAGTGATGCGGGCTCTGCATCGGCCTGTCTTGGTGAAAAAGGAACTGAGCCGTAAGGCAAAGCGCTCAATTTACCAGTCGATCTACGTTCCTACCCTCACCTATGGTCCACATCAAGAGGATTCAGATGATGTGGCTCGAGCATCTGATCAGAATGCTTCCTGGACGCCTCCCTGGTGAGGTGTTCTGGGCACGTCTAACCGGGAGAAGGCCCCGGGGAAGACCCAGGACACGCTGGAGGGTCTCCCGACTTGCCTGGGAACGCCTTGAGATTACCCCGGAAGAGCTAGAAGAAGTGGCCAGGGAGAGGGAAGAGTAGGCATCTCTGCTCAAGCTGCTGCCCCCGTGACCTGATCTCGGATAGGCAGAAGAGGATGGATGGATGGATGGATAAATTCATTAGTTAAAATTGAAGACTATTTTCTTAACCGTTTGCCATGACAAAAGGATTTTTATGAATTCGGGATCCATTTAATATCGTTGAACTAGTAAAGATTGATCTGTCAACAACTGAAGAAGAAATGTTCCTGTCATCTTTGCTAAGATGTTATGTAAAAATATTTGAAGAATAGCTTACTTCTTGATAAATTCAAGGTAAAAAATTATACTGAATGACATATTTTAAATGAATAAGCATTTAAGATCCTACTCCAGTTTGATTCTATATGCTTATGTGAAAGTAAATTTTTGACTGTCAATGCAACAAAAACAAAATATCAACAAATGAAAAATATGACACCTACACTAAGGTTATCTTTAACAAACCTTACACCAAACATTGATAATTTGTGTCACACAATGGCAGCTTACTTTTACTTCTGTCATGATAAAAACATGAAACAGTTTGTATTATTGCATCTCTTTACATAAATATATACTTTATATGCATACATTTATACATATTTTCTTAATTTACATCTTTTTCATATAACTACTTATTTCATAATTTCCTTTTTAAATTTTCATAGCGGTTCCACAGATCTACTTTTTTAACTAAGACTCCACAGTCCCAAAAAGTTTAAGAAACACAGCCTGTAGGGTATTGACCAAAGAGTTGGTTTTGCATTGTGTCAGTTTTTTACCAATTTCTGAAGTGTGCATTTTGCAGGAGCATTGGCAGCAGGGCAACCCCTCATTTCCCAATTTGCAAGAGCCTGTATTAATATGCACGTCCACATTCCACATACAGATTAGACATGTAGGTAACTGACCTGAAAACAAAATGTGCATATGGAGTTACCACTGGATTTACCTGTCTAAGTGCACTGATGCAAAAAACAGGACAGGGCCCCTTACCGTGCACGTCACTGCTTTTTTTGTGCAACACCTTGTATATGGTGCGTATGTCAGACTTGTACTTGCAAATATCAGAAATACAAAAGCAGTATAATTATGTGATAGAAGAATATATGATTGAAACAAACATACCAAGACACTGTGGTGGTGGACCATCCCACTGAGAATTCACTTGGCATGTAAGCCTTTGTCGACCCCTCAGTTGATAACCATCCTCACAGTTCAATTGACACACAGTCCTATAAGAAACGTCTCTAGTTGTACAATTGACGTGGCCATGCTTGGGTGCAGTAATTCTTGGGCATAACCGAGCTATAGTAAGAAAAACATGAAATACAACCTCAATTTACAAATGAGAAAAAGCATTTATATTCCTATTATTTGTCAAAATTATCAACACTCTGTTAAAAGATGTGTAATGCAGAAGAGCAGTTTCTGACCAGATTTTTATAAGCCAGTTTCACAATGTGAAGGCAGCTTGAAGAACTTGCAAGTATAAACACTACACATACACAAAATGCCTGCTGGACTATGACCTTTGCCATGTTGAGTACAATTGGCATACAAAAAAAAGAATACACTGAACTGGCTTAAATTTTAATAACAACTAGATAGTGCTAAATTGTCAATCGATGTTTCAATTTACATTCTATCTCGTGGTTCCTCCTTCTTCTGCCCTTGTGGCCTGTCATATTTTTTAATTTTCTGGCAAGCACTATTTCTATCTTGAATTAAGAACGCTAGATTTGAAGGTCAAGATTGCAAGAGCATACTTCACACTCCTAACAGTATGCATCCAGATATGAGTGAATACCTAAGCCAACACATCACACACCAAAGTGACTAGTATTTAATTTACCTGACATCACCATGTTGCAGTCATCTTGCAACCCTGAACTTCCTGTGAAGGTAATCAGGGCAGTGATTTGGAAATTCGGGACCAGGAGCTTCATTAAAAAAGCTTGTATATGCACATTTCAAGGCTCTTTCTGTGTGTAACCATCGTAATTTAAAAAAGGAAGACTTGATGGAAGAACATGTTGTCATACACGTGCACATGGGGATAGCTTGCAGGCTCAAACAGTGTTATTCGTCAGCCAGACCAGGAGCTGGCACTGTCATCAGGAGGGAGACTGTTCCAACAGCCAATGAAGTTCTGTAGCCCCATGATTGTATATGCATGAGGCTGATCAACATGTACCATATATGGATGTTTCAGGGCAGCGTTTGAGGCGCATTCACATATGCACATTTACAAGGTTATTGTCATTTATGAAGGGTAAATTGCATAGAAATGCGCATACACTATGCTTTATAAACCTATTTATAAATATAAATTTTTCTTTTTTGGCATACGCATTTTCTTTTTTTCTGTGGTGGGCTGGCGCCCTGCCCGGGGTTTGTTTCCTGCCTTGCGCCCTGTGTTGGCTGGGATTGGCTCCAGCAGACCCCCATGACCCTGTAATTGGGATATAGCGGGTTGGATAATAGATGGATGGAAGGATTTTCTTGTTTTTTTGATGTGCACATATTTTAATGCTTGAATCCATAAAGTTTTAGAAATGAGGCTCCAGGAGATGAACAGTAATAAATAAAGAAGCTAAAAACATATAACTGGGAAACCAAAACCAAAACTGTAAGTCAAAAAAACACAAAACTGATAATTACTAACCAGAACTTCCAAAATAAAGGGAAAGAGCACTGGAGAGTTTGGGTTAATCCACTCACGCCAGAACCATAGAAGGCAACCATGATCTACGCCAGTGTATCCTAACCTTGGTCCTGGGGGCACACTGTGGCTGCAGGTTTTTGTTCCAACCAGCTTCTGTTCTTAATTGGACTCCTGGGCTAATTAAGTAATGTGTTATTTCCCAAGTTCTGTGTTTTGGGAACAATATAGAAATTAGAAAATGAAATATATATATATATATATATATATATATATATATATATATAAAATACCAGCTTAGAGAAGTAGTGTGTTAAAGAAGTAATGAAAAAGAAAAGGAAACATTTTAAAAATAACGTAACATGATTGACAATGTAACTGTGTTGTCATTGTCATGAGTGTTGCTGGCATATATATATATACAGAGGGCTCAATTGTGTAGACACCCTAAAATCAGAGTGAAATGAAGATGTGGCAGGCTAGTCCATTTTTTCAAAAACTTAATTTCTGCTACTCAAAATGCTTTTCAGTATCTTGTGTGGCCCCCACAAGCTTGTATGCATGCTTGACAACGTCGGGGCATGCTCCTAATGAGACGATGGATGGTGTCTTGTGGCATTTCCTCCCAGATCTGTATGAGGGCATCCCTGAGCTGTTGTACAGTCTGAGGAGCAACCTGGCGCCTAATGGACCGAAACATAATGTCCCACAGATGTTCTATTGGGTTTAAGTCAGGGGATCGTGAAGGCCATTCAATTGTTTCAATTCCTTCATCCTCCAGGTACTGCCTGCATACTCTTGCCACATGAGGCCGGGCATTGTCGTTCATTAGGAGGAAACCAGGACCTACTGCACCAGCGTAGGGTCTGACAATGGGTTCAAGGATTTCATCTCGATACCTTATGGCAGTCAGAGCACCATTTCCTACGCAGTAGATGTCTGTGTGTCCCTCCATGGATATGCCTCCCCAGACCATCACTGACCCACCACCAAACCTGTCATGTTGAACGGCGTTGCAGGCAGCATATCATTCTCCTTGTCTTCTCCAGACTCTTTCACGTCTATCACAGCTGCTCAGGGTGAACCTGCTCTCGTCTGTAAAAAGTACAGGGCACCAGTGGCGGACTTGCCAATTCTGGTGTTCTTGAGCAAATGCCAGTCGAGCTCCACGGTGCTGGGCAGTGAGCACAGGGCCCACTACAGGACGTCGGGCCCTCAGGCCATCTTCATGAAGTCTGTTCCTGATTGTTTGGGTAGAGACATTCACACCAATGGCCCTCTGGTGGTCATTCTGTAGGACACGAGCAGTGCTCAGCCTGTTCCGCCTTGCACAAAGGAGCAGGTATCGGTCCTGCTGATGGGTTGAGGACCTTCAACGGCCCTGTCCAGCTCTCCAAGAATAACAGCCAGTCTCCTGAAATCTCCTCCATGTTCTGGAGATTGTGCTGGGAGACACATTAAACCTTCTTGCTGCAGCACGTGTGGATTTGCCATCCTGGAGAAGTTGGACAACCTGTGCAACCTGTAGGGTTAAGGAATCGCCTCATACTGCCAGTAGAGATAATTACTCAAGCCAAAACTAGCATGAGTGGAAAACCAGCCAAAAAAGATCAAGAGGGAGAAACTTGAAATGACCTCCACATGTAAAACCAGTCCTGTTTTGAGGGTTTTCTAATTGTTGCCACTTTAGTGCACCTGTCGTGAAGTCCATGAACACCAATACAGCTGAAAGTGATTAACAATGACCTCAGCTGCTTAACCAACCAGAAAATTATCAGACAGGTTTAATTGATTTCATGCCAGGCCCAATAAAAAAGTGTTCCTTTAATTTTTGTGAGCAGTATATATATATATATATATATATATATATATATATATATATATATATATATATATATATATATATATATAATGTAGACTCAAACCGATTATGACAGCAGCAATCCAAGCTGTGAAAAACACTAAAAGGAGGCGTGTCAGGCGTGGAGTGGTACATTTTCTGATGCAGCTAGGCGAAAACAACTTTGTGACGCTGCGCCAAATACACAAAACAATTACTTTGACAATCATGTTACGTTATTTTTAAAATGTTTCCTTTTCTTTTCATAACTTAACACACGACTTCTCGCCATGAAGCACGGGTATTTTTTATATATATATATATATATATATATATATATATATATATATATATATATGTATATATATACCCGATCTACATACTCTCAAATAGACAAGCCACACGCCATGGTGCAATGGTAGAAGCTTTGCCTCTAGTGCCGAGGTTCGATTCCCGAGAGGGGATGCACTGAGTATGTACACGCGCTTCCCGATTCATTTTACCCTCGCATCCCCTTGGTTTGAGACGTATGAAAAAATATGCGGTTAACGCAGAATCATGTTACGTTATTTTTAAAATGTTTCCTTTTCTTAGCACAAGCATAGCTGAGAAGCTTCAATGCATGTACTCCATAACGCGTTAAAAAAAATAACACATTTAATCACACTTTCAGTTCCAAGCAAAGGGGAACTTTTGTCAATGCATGATTTCCTGGAACATCGACAGTACCACTGCTCACTATACGCAGAGTACGCAGTCTGCGTAGGGCATCAACTCCAAGGGGGGGCACCATCCCAGCTGCTCAAAAAAATCGTTTTTATATATTATAATAATAAATTAATATTAATAATATACATATACAAATAAACAAAAATATAAACGTATATATTACATTTTACGGTGAACGCAGAGTAGGCTAAGCACACGTGATGACGCGCGCGCCCTCACCTCTGTTACGGCTGCCTATTTGGCCAAAAATGATAATAATTGAACAATTTGCCTGCGCCTGGAAAGAGACATCAACAGTCCGGCGCCGAGAAACAAAAGAAAAAAAAAGTCCAAGATGAAGCCCGTGCATGTAACCAAATCTCTGGATTGCTCTGCGCATAGCAGTGATGTTCCCTGTAACTGTTGCCTCTGCTGAGAGAAGTTTTTCTAAAATGAAGCTCATCAAAACGTACTTGCGCTCATCTATGGCACAAGAGCGAATGAGTGGTCTGGCAATTGTCAGCATCAGCTCTGAATTAGCAAAGGCTGTATCATATGAAGAGCTTATTTACGACTTTGCCTCAAGAAAAAGCAGAAGTGTGCCTTTGTAAATTTTGAACTTTGGAAAGCTCCAGCAGATGACAGTGTTGATTTTATTTCAGTTTATTATTGTTTATTTTATTTATTATAAATTATTGTTATTATTATGAAAGCAACACTCATAACAGTGACAAAACAATTACACTGACAATCATGTTCCATTATTTTCAAAATGTTTCCTTTTCTTTTTCTTTACTTCTTTAGCACACTACTTCTCCGCTGCGAAGCGTGGGTATTTTTCTAGTATATATATATATATATATATATATATACTAATAAAAGGCAAAGCCATCACTCACTCACTCACTCACTCACTCACTCACTCACTCACTCATCACTAATTCTCCAACTTCCGTGTAGGTAGAAGGCTGAAATTTGGCAGGCTCATTCCTTACAGCTTACTTACAAAAGTTGGGCAGGTTTCATTTCGAAATTCTACGCCTAATGGTCATAACTGGAAGGTATTTTTCTCCATTAACTGTAATGGAGTTGAGCTGGAAGGGCGGAGTTTGTGTGACATCATCACGCCTCCCACGTAATCACGTGAACTGATTGTCAACGCAGTGCGTAGAAAACCAGGAAGACCTGCAAAAAGCGCTTAAGAAAACATGCATTATATAATTGAGAGCGAAAAACAATAAGAAGCGAGCGAGTGACATATACTACCATATTCATGAGTGTTGCTGCCTCGGAAAGAAAGCAAGGTGTAAACCTAAACTTTAAATTAAGTTCATAGACAGGCTACGCTGGCGGTTCACATGCCCACAGGTAATGCGGGATACAAGTTTAATGAGAGGACGAGGATATAAGCGAGAGTTTTGATCACTTTATAACTAAGTTAAAATTGTAGGTGAAGGGGTGTGCTTATGCAAATTCGAGAGACTGTGTTTGTGGGGATTGACAGTTAAGGCGGGTGGGGAGTCACGTCATCATCCCCCTCCCATTCATCTAATTTCGGTCTGAGCTGAGCTCAGCTAATGCCGTCTTCGAAGCAACTTTGTCAGACTGCCACCAAATACTCACAGAAAAATCCACAAGTTAATACACACGCTGTCTCTATAGAGTTTCTCCACACTGAATCCTCCAGGCACTACTTACAAAAGGTCACATTGACAATCGTGTTACGTTATTTTTAAAATCTTTCCTTTTCTTAGCACAAGCACAGCTGAGAAGCTTCGATGCATGTGCTCCATAACGCGTTAAAAATAATGCATTTAATCACACTTTGCATTACAAGCAAAGGGAGCTTTTGTCAATGCATGATTTCCTGGTACACGATTACATTGATCAGCGCATCCCGATTCATTTTACCCTCGCACCACCTTAGTTTGAGAAGAAGTCTGAAAAAATATGAGGTTAACACAGAAAAACATCACCAATTCAAGCTTTATGAATAATCGATTCGCCATCAATAATTGTTTTGGTAAAGCCATCCTCCTTCCATTTTATAATTTTTCCGCCAATAGCCATGATTAAATGAGCGGTAAATAAAGTAAGAGCAAAGCGAGGGTGACTTATTTAGGCAGGCATATATATGACAGCAACACTCATGACAATGTCAATCATGTTACGTTATTATTAAAATGTTTCCTTTTCTTTTTCATTACTTCTTTAACACACTACTTCTCCGCTGCGAGGCGGGGATTTTGCTATATATATAATATATGAATGACCTCCAAAGAGCTGAGACTTTTGATATCATGAACGTGTCTGCAAAACTGTGGTCTCCTGCCCAGCAAAAGTCGAGCAGCCAGCGCGCATAGCTGTGCCGGCCTTTGAGACGCTGACTGCGCTTCTGCCTTAAGTCAAAGTGAGCACTTTTAATTTTTTTCATCCTCCCCCTGCGCTATAGCCCAGACAAGTGCAAACACGGGACCCCTTTTCTACACCACGGTAAAATAATATTAAGGCGATTCACACTTTCTTTTGCACGTATACGATTATCACCACTCCGCCGTGTTCTGCCTGCCTCCGGTTCCAGCGCCGCGCCAATCCTCCGTCTCACTCGGTGTCTTTCTCGACGCGACCGCCATCTCCATCAGCTGCTCACACTGAGCGGCGAGAACAATAGCAGCTCCTCTAAGGGCGGCTTGGCGGGCGAAGGACTCCTCCGGACGCACGCCGAGCAGCTGGTGGAGAGAGAGACAGGCGTCGGTGGGCTTACCTGTCCATCAGCTCCCGCGACGCCTGCCTCCTCTGGGCCACTCCTCTGGCCCAATCGGTCTCGGTTTGGCACGAGACTGGCATTCCTTGGGCCCGCCTCTATCCAATCATCGGCGGGCACGCAAGACACACCGCCAATCCCGTGCCTGTCAGCGGCGGGACATCCGCCCGCGCCATCTTGCCTTCCCTGCTCCGAGTGCGGAGCGTGCCTCTTCGCGCTTTGTGGCTGCGCGGTTCCTTGAGCCGCAGTGGCTCCGTTCCGCAGCCTTCTTTGCTGCCGCCGTCGCCGCGCTGCCGACAGCCCGTGGCCCGGCGTGCTCCTGCCACGGACGCGGATCCGGTTCGTCCCTCCCTGTAAGAATAGAGGTAAGACCGACCCCGAAGGGCCGATGATTGCAGGGCAGGGCACTTACCTCCCGGATCCCGTCATGCCGAGGCCCCCGCCTCGGTGTGGCCTTCTGTGCTGCCACGCCGGCCTGGCTGTCCGTCTCGACAGCGCGACTGGAGCCCGCTGCGCCCGGCGATGTCGGGTTCTCCTCCGCACTGGGAAAGCCATTCCGCTGTCGGGCGGTTTCTGGGGCGAAGCTCCCGCTGTCGTGCACGGGCCGCTCCCGCGGCCAGTGTGTGGGGTCCGCTGCTGCGCCGGGCCGTTCACAGAATATTTTTGTTTGAACTCAGGTCCCCGCCTTGAACCAGGCGGAGTATCCTGCCGACTACGCCACTGTGAACGCTGGCCCCGGCACAGACAGACGGACAGCATCTTTTTGCCCAACACACTGTTTATTTACACACTATTTACAAGTTAGAAAAGTCTTGTGCACTCACAACCCCAGCGCCCTTGGCACTGATTCCCCAAAGTCCAGGGCCCACAGTCTCTGTGCCTTTGTCCTGGCCGCCTCCCGTCCTCGCTCTCCAGCTCCGTCTGCTTCCTCCCGACTTCCACCAATGACTGGAGGAGGCGGCCCCTAAATAAGGCTCGGATGAGCCCCAGGTGTTCCGTCTTTAGCGCCCAAGCGGGGCGGAAGTGGCGGCTGTCTTCCTGGCAGCTCTCCGGGTGCCACACAAAGTCTTCCCCCCGGCATAATTAGGCACCGGGGCGCCGCCTGGCGGTGGCCACGGGTCCCTACAGGGCTGGGCTTCAAAGCCCTGTACCGAGGCCCCTGCCTAACCAGGACGGACGCCCCACTCTGTCTGGAGGAGGCACTCGCCTCCTCCGGTCCTCAAGCGCCCGGCGGGCTCCCGCCCGACCGGCAACCGCGCGGGATAAACCGGCATCGGGCGCCGCCTGGCGGTGACCACGGGCCCCTACAGGGAAGGGCTTCCATGCCCTCAACCCATGGCCCCAACAGAACCAGGGACGGACGCCCCCTCGCGGTCTGGAGGAGGCACAAGCCCTCCTCACGTCCTCCTGGGCTGGAGCCCGGCCGGGGGCCACAATATATATATATATATATATATATATATATATTGTGAAATGTGGCCAATACCCCCAGGCTGCCAGATGGAGCCCTCCCTGCAGTATGGAGGTGCCCCGAAGACCAGCAGGGAGTCATGGGACATGTAGTTTTTATACAAGACCCTGCTGGATATCACAGGGGCCGCAAGAGTCAGAGGAAGAGCGACTTGCTTTCGGGGTGAGAAGAAAGGACTTGTACCTGACCCGGAAGGGATTGAGAGTCACATGGACTGGGGATTGGAATGCTTCCGGATCAGGGTATTTAAAAGGACTGTGGGAGCTCCCAGACAGCGAGCTGAGCACATGTGCACATGGGAGGCAGATAAAGGGCTTGAGTAAGGACAGTTCCAAAAACATACCGGGATGTGGCAGAGTGCACTGACTCTTTTTCTCCCTTGCCTGCAGACCATTCACGGGAGATTCCACCTGGTCCTCTTGACGTCACTTTCGGGACCGACCCAATGGAAGGAGACCTTGCCGGCTCCAGCCCCTGTGATGTCACGTCCGGGCTTGCACCAATGGCAGAAGACCTACAAGAGTCCGACCCCTTTGACTTCACTTCCTGTCTTCCCCTTTAAAAGCCTCCACCTTTTCCCTAATCCCTCAGTTCTGTTTTGGACTCGGTTTTGCACACATCAGTGCTGTATCTATCAAAAGTTACTTTGCAGCCAGAAAACCAGATTATATGGGTGGCTGCCCCAAACCTTTATACGACTCTGTCTTGTGTTTGTGACAACATATATATATATATATATATATATATATATATATATATATATATATATATATATATATATATATATATATGTACCAAGTATTTTCATCTTGATTTTCATTCTACTTTTCTAGGTGTTCTAATTGTTTAATGAATCCATTTTATTTACTAATTAGTGGGTCTGATACTAAAGTAGTTGCAGCCTTTGATTATTCAGTGTTGTATGCCAGCGTGTCTGCTCTACTCATTTTAATTGTTATTAATAAGATACAATAAAGGGGAAAAACTGCACAGAGAAAGGGCAAAATATAATGAAATCAACAAAAGTGAGTTAAGTATTTAAATTTATAGCAATAGCAGAAATATTTGTAAATGTCTTATAAATGTACAAAATCATGCTGCTGTGCTTTCTGAATGTAGAATAAAAGAAAAATAATACCAGCTAATTAAATGAGATCAGTGCTATCAGGTGTTGTCACTGATTAGGAATCTGCTTGGAACAAAAACCTGCAGCCACAGTGTGCCCCCAGGACCGAGGTTGGGAAACACTGATCTACGCCATAGCAACAGAATTCACAAAATGTTGGTGCCCAACCAAAAACAAAATAGCATTGCAGGAAAATGTGAAATAAAACAAAAATAATAATAAATGACAGAAGTGGATTCTGTAGCATGAAAAAACACTAAATGAGTGTTAAATATTGCAAATGGTGCAAAAGTATACATGCAGCAAACATTCCCAAAACAAACCATATAAGAAAAATATATGAGGTATCCAGTGTCACACACATGCGCATGGGAGCCAACCACAGGGACCAAAAGAAGGGAATTCCATACCCGGCCAGGTGATGGCAGGGTGCACTCAACCCTCTTATTTTGTCCCCGCACACCAGAAATGGGAAATTCTGCCTGAGTACGACTTCTTCCTCAGCTCTGAAGATATCACTTCCTGTCCCAGCCCCACGGATCACATCACTTCCTTAAACCTCTCTATAAAACCATACTTCCTTCCTCCATTGAGCAGTCCTGTTTTGGATTCACTTCTGTACACTATTGTGCTGAAAACTTTGCCTTTTGCAGCCAAGGTCGAGTACACAGGTGGCTGCCCCAAACCTTTTTCTTGTGTCAAGGCTCATCATTTGACACCAGGCAAACAAAACAAGGTATTAATAATCAACAAAGACTCTGAACCCAAACTGACCAAGGGGCACCCCTACTCTAGATGCTTTCTGTTGCCCAATGGATTCAATTATTCAACAAGTGTTCCAGTATGCTGTATTTAATGTGTAATTAAACAAAAATTTGTGAAACCACACCTATCAAGAAAATATAAAGTAGTGTTCATGTTTCAAACCCAGCAAGGATTCACCACTCTTATGGAATCCAGTTATACACAAACATAATGCATTTTGAACTCATGAGAGCAAAGAAATTGTTAGATATCAGAGTGAGGTAGTGTAGATGACAGATTGGACACTTGCATTTCAGCCAGCAATGACAAAACAATCAATATTTAAAAGACATGAATATTTGCTATCTAACTTTAACCCATTATACAACTTTACCTGAGTACTTCAACTAGTACAAAATAAAGCAATAGACAAATGGAAATGAAAATGTTCAAGGCATTATGAACTTTAGATGTAGAGCCAAGAAATGAGCAAATTATAGCAAAAGTGCAAATGAAGCAGTCTCTAAAATCAGTATAAAGCTGAGCAGACACTGGTCAACCTGGAAACCAAGATATTAATCAAACTTGTAAATGAATTCCAGTATTCAATAGCTATAACTAAGCATACATTTTGTTTTTGTTGGGAGTGGGAAAGAATAAAAGCCATTATTGGACAAACTCCCACATTACATCTTAACTACAGTTTACGACAAGGCATTTGGGAGGCTTTGATATTAAGCAGGAAAATATTTGTAGGTGTCACCTCTTTGACCTCAATAATAAGTTATATGGTAAGTCTAAACCTGGTAGAGATCTGTCTTAATAACTACTGGCTGTAATTTATCCTAAACTTATCTCGCTGAAATGTTGACTTAGTGGTGGGTGGGGGGGGGGGGGGGGTAGGGGTGAATATTCGGGAAAGAATTATTTTCTTACTTTTATTTATACATTTTAGAGGGTAACTAGATTGCTTTTCAATTTGATTTTATTAAGTCAGTTACATACATAGATTCAATATCATAATACATAAAACATGAAATAAGCTTTAGTGGGTGAATTTTCCTTATAGCCATTGTAAGTTTATTTCTGTATAGAGCTGATGATGCACCTCCAAAAAAATAAACTCTTAGAGAGCACTGAAGTGATCTTTAAATATGAGATATTCAATAATGGAGGGCTCACTCATGACACCTTTCAAAACTTTTAAGAAGGCTCGCTGTTTATGTTCTTCCTGTGAAACATTCAAAAGACAGTCCCACACCACAAATCATATGGGCATATGGGTGTGAGGCATATCTTCAGCTTTTGTTTTTCTCCACAACTAAGAGGATAATAAAACCATCCAACTCAGCAGGAGATAAGTAACTTCCTCTAATGCTTGTTTTTATTTTTTTGTGAAGAAAACTCCCACTTGACGCAGGACAGAAGCACATTCAGTATCTTACATAACACAATCTAACATTCAAAAACTCATTTATTCCGGTTTAGAGTCATGGGGGATAGAGAAACAGTATAATATTGGCAACAGTGTACAAGGCAGGAATATGATGAGAGGTCTATGGCACAGTGCAGTTTTAAAAAAATAATCACGTCCTGTAACTACAGGCTCCAATCAGGTGTAGGTGTCTGGGGCGGATTGGGGTGCTTGGTTGATTACTAATATGTGTGCAAATCCGAGCGGCTTGGTCAGGTGTCTCGTTCACACCTCAGAGTGGACAAAGCATCACACCTGCACCTAATTAGGCAGGATAAAAAGGAGCCTGCACATCAGAGAGGGGACAGACAGAAGAAAGAAATGGAAAAGCAAGACATGGAGGTCAAAGGAATGGAGCGAAGGGCAGGAATGGACAGGAGTCGGTACAACACAGAGGGGAACCAGACGCAAGGGAAAGTGAGTCCCAGGGAAGGAGTGTGTGGCCGATGCTCAAGGGGGCGAAGGGTTGCTCCTGCTGAGCAGCATGTGAGCAGAAGCAACCAAAACTACTTCACAAAGTCACAAGGAATGGCAGTGTGAGTTGGAGGGAGCAGAGCTTGTTGCATTGCCTTGTACACGCTGAAGAACTGGCAACAGGGGCCGGAGTGGGATTAAAGGGTTTTCTGTGACTGCTAGTCCTCATACTGTAGAATATAAAGTGGTTAGAGATTTGGAGATGTCGGATTTTAGAAAGCAGCACGGTGCCTTGTGGATTTAAAAAGAATATGTTCACTCTTGGATTTTAACATCATTTTATGGATATGTTTATTTATACTTTTAATAGCAACAATTTGATTATAGATTATTTATTTACTGGGACATTTTGATGCACTGCACTACTTGCACTTTGTTTTCGGATTGGTTTTAATAAAAGTACTGGCACATTTTGCACCAACCACTTGTTGAATGTGTGTCCTCATTTGCTTGGCTCATCTCAGTACCTGACTATTGGGTTGAAGAGGCTCCTGGAAGCTTAGGCCAACTCAAACTTGTCACAAGGAACACATTTCCACAATTATACTAGGCAAATTTACAATTGCAAATTAATTTTCCTCTCCCGCTCAGCTTTGGGATGATTTGGTGCAAACTCCACACAGACAATGAAAACACGTAGGATTTGTACCCTGGTTGATGTGTCCAAGGGGCATCAGTGCTAGCCACACTGCCACCATGTCCCCCATAGCACTGAATATAAAATACACAGTCTTCTTCTTCTTATGGCCATTGAAACACATTCACATTTCAAAGGAAATGGTACATTTAGACAGTTGTGCTGACTACAGATTCAATGTGGCAAAAATAACTAATGTAAACCCCAAGGGAAAAGAAAACAGTTACCATAGAATATGATGTTACTTACCTCTGCATGTTGCTTCAGATCCTGACCACTCACCACTCGGCTGGCACAAACGGATGCTGCTTCCTATTAAATCAAACCCAGCTTTGCAACGGATTCCGCAAGCTGCATTGAAATGATTATTGCAGACATTCTGGATGAAATATCCATGTTCTGGTGGCTTAATCTCCGGGCAGTGAACCACTTTAAATTCAACCAGAAAAACAAAATTAGAAAACTCTGAATGCAAACATTACCTTTAATTTTCACTCTGCAGAGATTAATACTTCTGCGTTAAGCATTCCTTAAATAAAATGAGATTAAACACATTAAGTAAGCATTATTCACACAGGATTTCTTGTTATAAAAAGGAAAAAAAAATCTATGCGAGGTTAGAGACCTGAGAAATAGAAAGTTTACTATGTACTCTCAGATGGTGTAGCCCACTGAGTAGCACTAGACCTTACAGCCCTAGGAGACTTGACTCAAATCTCGACCATAACTCTGCCTCTGTGAAGTTTTGTCTATCTAATTTTTATCTGTCTATTTTATTGAAGAAAAAAAACTATGCTTTGTGATTTTTTCATATTGTTGGTTATTTGTTGTTTAAGTTTAGTTGTCTTATCGACTATAATCTATGATTATAAATTATTAGTTATTACCTCTTTCACAACAATCAGCTTTTGTTACCTGTCCAATTACACCTGTTGAATTAACAGACCCTAGCCTAAAATTACTCAATTATGTTTACCTCTGTTGTAAGTTGCTTTGGATAAAAGCGTCTGCCAAGCAAATAAATGTAAATGTAAATGTATGAAGCCTAAACATTCTACAAGGGTGCTGTACTCATCTCAAAGGTTTGTATGTCTTACAGGTGTTCAGAGCTATTTTCTCTCAACTGAAATGTCAAAAGGTAAACCTGGAATTCTATTTTATTTTATTTGTCCCATCCATCCATCCATCCGTCCATCCATCTATCCATCTGCCAAACCCACTTATCCAGATCAGGAGCATGGAGAAGCTGGGAGGCTATTCCAGATAGTAACTGGCGCAATACAGTAACTATCCCTGGAATGTGTGCCAGACCATGTCACTTGTCTTTAAACATAAGCAAGAGAGAAGGGCAGCATTATACTCAGAAACGACCAGAGAACAGTTTGCAAGTTACAACATGACCTCAAAATGCTAATTGGAGGAGAAGATACTGAAAATAAACTCTGGGATGGAATTTTACTGTTCATTGACCTTAGAACGTGGAGGCAGAGGACAATAGTTTGCCGGTATGTTGTGAAGATGACAGAGAAAGAACAAAAGGCACAATGGAATGTGAGAGAGCCATTGGAGTTAACAGGGAGGAAACATTCCCTACTGTTGATCAGTGCACCTAGTAAATACATAGGAAGGCCCAGTAGAGCTTTAAGGAATACCTCTACCCCAATGTGATTTATTTAAAGTTTAACTTACCCTGTGTAGTTTTCAGTGATGGGCAACCTGTTTTTTTTAATTTTATGTTTTCCTGCAGAACAGAGATAATGCGTTTTCGAATTTAATAGACATCTACGGTTGCCAACACTGGATAACAACAAACAGTTTCAAAAACCATGAAAACAATTTCACTTTACCGGTGTCACAAAATCAGTTTAATAAGTCATCCAGTTCTTTGCTCACAATGTTCCAAAACACATATTTTTACTAAAATGATGCTAAATAAACTACAACCCAAAAATACTCTTGTGAACGAAAATGGAACATTCTGAGATTTAACAAGCTGAATTGTGGACCTGTATGGCTGCCTTCCATCATTACATTTATAACAATAGTACTGAGCCACAGCTGGAGTACCTCAGGACTGTTTAACAGCAGTTTGTGAATCTGCACGGGTGAAATGAACTTTCACTTGCTGAAGAATCTTGGGTATGCACAATTTTGAGGCACATTCTCTTCCTGATAATGTTTTTCTCACTTTTCTTCAGCTTTTAATCTTAAGTTTTACACATCTCTTAGTGAACGTTGCATTGTTAATATCATGTAAATTGCAATCTTAGCCAATGAATTAGCTATTATTAGGCTGGATTTGTGATCAATGAATGAGGCTAAGATGTGTATGTTCAATCCAAATGTAAGCCGTTTTTGCTCATGAGAATGTTTTCTAGAAATGGCTAATTTAACAATATTTTAGTAAAACTACATGTCTTTGGGATATTGTGAGAATGCAACTGGATGACTTGACACATGGGTTATGTGACACAAGATTTTTTTCATGGATTTTTTCACATTGTTTGTTGTTGTCTAGCGTTGGTCATCATAGATGTGTATTACATCAGAACCTTTGCTGTCTCTACTCTGTAAGAACACTTGAATAAATTTTTTCTTACCCATCTCTACAAGCCACATGGGGTAATTAACATTTTAAAAATATATAATTTTTGAGTGGAGTATTCACAATGAGAATAGATGCAACACATTTTCTTAGCATTGATGTTGGCTTGATCTGTTTCATTTTGGGTTGCATTTTTAGATAATGTACTGTAGATGTACAGTACAACAACTTATTCACCCAATTTTAAAATCTGTAAAACAACATAAAAATCAATTGTTTTAATTGATTACTGTAAATGAGAGTATCTTAGCAACATTTTATACTCTCTCTATAAATATAACTTCCTGCTTCCTATTACTACATTAAACATAATTCTGAAACTATTTTAACAGTTCTGGTAAATTTCTGATTTAGTTCTGTGTAGTATCATTCCATTGTGCTGCCACATAAAGATTACGTAATACATAACTCCTAATAATTCCTGTAGAATAGCATTTTGTTGTCTGAGGTTATGACTAAGTCTATATTAATCTTAGTAGTTAGTTGACTTATGGCTCACCTTGACATGATTGGCCAACTGGGCTGTAGCCATTCTTGCACACACAGTCTTTGATAGCTGTACTTCCAGGAGGGGATGTGTGGTGCTTGTCAGGGCAGGGAGTACAGGAGCTAATACCCCCTGGCGTTGCTTCAGGTTTGTATGTGCCTGGTGGGCAAGCTAAATAAATTGAAAAAGAACAAAAGAAGACCATGCAATATTATTTTAACAACACTGAGTTTGAAAAATAACTATAATATACATTACATACTATGCATTCTTACACTATGTCACTTTTTAATTCAATGCAGTTTCATTTAATGACCCCATTAGATGGGTTCTTCCATCTTTCCAAAAATAATAAACTTGTCATCAAATGCTATAAAGTTATTTTATATCATTTTCACATATGGTGGTATGGGCAGTCTTTTGCAAAGACCAATCTAAGGATGCACGGTTGTAAGGAAAGACGTTATCCTGCAGTCTTTCTTTTTGTTTCCTTGAATAGTGGAACAAAGCCTAGTCTCGCTGAAGCCAGATGTTTAATCTTTATGTCTGGAGACAACCATGAGTGAAACTGGTTAGTAAAAAATTAGACGGCTCACTGAGTGTCACATGTTTACATCAGTGCAACACCTTGTGAAGGCGGTGCTCAAACTACGGGTGGTGATTTTGAACTGCACACTTTCACCTGGTTGACCCCAGATGTATACTCTCGTTTGAAATCACATCTGACCCTGTAAGACTAAACACAGCCTAAATGAAGACACCTCATGTGACTTCTTGTCCGCCTTCAGCCTGGTCTTTTTAGCCTGATACAATAAGAGCTCCATTACAGAAACTGGACTTCATGTGACTAGTGAATCACCTAAAAAAAGTAACATCCCTCCTGTGGCTGTTATTGTTTTGAATGTTGTAACTGTCTTTATTTATTTTCATTTTCATCTTCAAAAGCTTGGCATTTAAACTGAGTTTCGCTGCTGGAGCCTCAACTGTTTTTATAATGTCTGTCTGCTTTTTTTACAAGTAGGTTATGCATAACCAGAAAAGAACACAATTTGAGTAACTAATGTTACCTATTAAAACTAATCCCAATAGTTATTTACTTTTAAAAAATCCAGATAATTGGAAATTTTCAACCCTACTGTATTCACTTTATACAGATATAAAGTAGATCCATGGACAAATCTGCAAAAATCCTAAAGTTTGGAGATGACACAACCATAGTGGGTCTCATTTTCAACAATGATGTGTCTTTCTATCAAATAGAGGTGAGTCTTGTAGAATGTTCTTCTTGTAACTACTTGGAGTTCAGTGATATTAAGACAGTGGACCTTTGAAAATTAATGGCCTGACTGTGTCTGTGGTTCAGTTGTTTAAATTCCTGGGGACTACTTTCACTGATATTAAAAAGGGACAAATGCATCACCTCCATCATCAAGAAAGCCAAGCAAAGATTGTTCTTCCTTTGCCAGCTTAAGAAGCTTGGCATATCAAGGCGTATATTGTTAAAATTCTACTCAGCCATCATGGAGAGTGCTATTACCTCCTCCATCACTATTTGATTTCCTTCTTCATTCTCTCTTTCTAAGACTCAGTTGCAGCGGGTGATTAGTTCAGCTGAGAAATCATTGGCTGTTGTCTCCCAACATTAAAAGATCAGTTCATTGCCAGAGTGAACAAAACATCAGGAAAGATTGCAGCTGACTCCAGCCATCACAGAGGAAGTACAGGTCTATTGCAACCCGAACTACATGCCAACTTCACAGCTTCTTTCCTCAGATTATTCAGATCTTAAATAAACTTACTTAGGGTTACTCCTGTTTTAGCAACATACAACTGGTAATTGTGCTGTTTGTCTATTCATAAATACTTCATACTTGCTCAACCTGTACTGGTAGTTTTTCTATCTATTTGAGTTAACTATTGATATTTCTAAATGTTTTGTTCAATAATACATTGGTATTTGCATAGTGGTTTGCACAGTGTCAGGTTAATGATGGGTTGAAATTGTGTTGTCTTGTGTTGGTAATGTCTTGTATCTCATGTTTCGTACATAACTAAAGTCAATACTGGTATGTTTCACATGGTAACAATAAGGTGATCCTCATTTTGGTTTGTACATGCAATTTACCACAATTATTATTTACAACGTAAAAAATAAAATTCTATAAAAGTCTCAAACTTGACAATTCTAATTCAGTGTCATGTTTGGGTCAGACCCTGTCCCAGCTGCACTGTATACAAAGCAGTGTCAGTCATTCACAATGTCAATTTTGAATAATCGGTTAATTTAACGAGCAGGTCGTTAAGAATGTAACAGAAAATAAACCGACTAGAGAACGATCTACATGAATAAGGGTCAAAATCGGACATTGGCCAAGAATGGGATATTGAATATTGAATGTCTGAGGTGGCAACAGTAGTCACTGTACAATCGTGTCCCTCCAGAAAGCAATAATGTCATGAAATATGTTCATTTTATTAACTAAACTATAACCACATCAATTGAAGATGAAGCTCATTTTCTCTATGCCTGCACTGATTTTTTGGACACTCTGCTTTCCTTTTACATCCTAAAGATGCAAGCCAGGTTAATTGAATTCAATTGAAAGCCTTTATTGTCATTATAAAATAATTACAATGAAATTACAAGTGTCTCTTGTCACACAATAACATATTAGTGTAGGTTTGGCCCTTTCTTGTCCCCGTATCATTAAGATGGACTTTTATCAAAACTGTTTAGATAATAGCTTAATCATTAGTCCTTATGTTATCGTACATGATATACCTTGAATCCTTTAACCATGACGTGTGTTTGATTGAGTGTGTTTTTTTTCTTTGCTAATAAGCCAGTTCTGCACCCATTTCTACACATTATCATGTTTTCTGATAACACCTATGAACAGTTAATGTTTCTCCGTTCTTCAACATCTGAAGCCTATTTGATACTTTCAGTTCTCAAGGGTGCTGATAATGCTATGAGAGCTATGAGTTCTGGACATCGAGTAAGACAAAGAACTATTATGAGATTTTTGTTTTTTAACAAGGACCACTGCTTGCTTGTATGACTCCTGCATGAGCACTGCCCAGACATTTTAGTCTCAAAAATGCTTTTATTCCTAAGAACTCAAATAATTCATCTATGTTAATTATAGTATTTACAACATAAAGCTGTAGACCACCCTTCAAAGTACATGATAAAAAAACAAATGATGCACTGTAAATACCCCCCAGAGATAAAATTTCCATTTATTTTATTTAGGAAAACATGTCATAGGCATACAAAATATAAAAACGCAAGTATGTTAATTTTTAAACTGAAATTTTCAATTGCATGCATAGCAAATGTATATAATTATTTTAAGTGTACAAACACTGCACTGCACATATTATGAATATCTATCTTATTTGGTAAGAATGTAACTTTTCTGTGTGTTTCCATTTAAATGTTTTACTCTCTTTTGCATTGCATCATTAAATTGAGCTTAAACATTCTGTGATCTGCTGTAATATACTTCATCACTACAATGTCAACCAGAGTTGAAATGTAATTTACGTGCAAGTCTTAAATCAGAATGTTCCACTGAGGATGAATCAAGCAGGTTATTTTTGAAGCAGCTATTTTATTTACTGCTTACAATTTAAATTCATGAAGACGTGCCCAGCTAGTAAGTATGTGCTAGGTGCAAGCTTAAAGATTCTTTAGGCCAGATCTAGAATGATCTTAAAGTCAGGAGATAGCTGAAAGAAAGCCTCAGTGATGGGAGGATTAGAGATACTTGTATACGTTATACTGATAGAAATTTGTCAACTGGAAGAAATTTTTGCATGTGATTGTTACTTCTTGGAAAAGTGACACAAATGTTATAGTAGCGTGGTGGGGAGTGGGTGTTCCATAACCTTCTGACACAACGTGTCATATGCTGGTACAACTGTGGAGGGGGAAAAAGAGGCCAAGGCCGCCTCAAATCCACACGACAAACAAAGTTAAGAGCTGGTTTGGGGAAAAGTTGTGCGCTCAGTCCACGCATGCTTTCTAACTTTCTAAAGCCAAATTTGAACATTTTCATGCACTTAAGTAGTATATGGTCTACATGTCCTAAAACTGATAGTGTGATCGCTTCAGAGATTTAATTTATATAAACGTGTATACTGTAGAAAATGCTATATTAATAGCTATAATAATAATATTGGTCATTCCTATTATAATAATAGTAGGAATCAGATGGCAGGAGGGCTCTGGCAACTTTTGTTTTATTAATGTTAAAATTTGTGTTTTGTGTTTTTATGCTTTGCATGCTGCATTATGTGATGACACATAACTTTTCTTTCTTGTCATAACTTAAAACTATCGATTTTTTAAAGGGTCACTTCAAACATTGATCACAATGATAATAAGGTAGCCCTGGATTAATCATTAAGTGCTCTGTTCCCCATAGGTTACATTTTAAAATACCAGAATCGACAATATATTCTTTTTGAATTTATAGAAAACTCTTAAATGCATATATACGGTACCATGTTTGGAAAGAAAGAACTTCAACTTGGGAAACACTGAACTTCTCCTTTAATTATGTTAAGTTTTATATGAATTACTAATATTAAAAATGTTTAAAAAGTAAAAAAAAAAAAGTTGCATACTTTTAATGGATGTGATTCACTAATAAGCCCAAAAATAAAAAAATGTCTCTACTCAAAGCTTTAAACATGGGTAGTCAGTTAATTATAAGCAGAGTCAATCCATGAGTGGAATTTTCCGCTGAGCCTAATTTTAATTTTTGCACATAGTTAGGTATAGTTTAGCTTACATGTGGCATGAGGTAATACAGAAAGTCTATGAAATGCATTTAGAAAAATTTAAGTAAACAAGCAATTCAAAATTTACATAACTTAAAACACAATTCACATGATACCCACTGTTAGGACAATTTGGTCGAGCATTGCACAAGATTCTGTATACTTACAAAAATACTTTAGGCTGGGTGGCATACCACACATGCACTGTAGTCAAGTTGGCAGGACAATGACTAAGCTACAGTTGGTTTGCCACTTCCTTGAAGTTAATTTCCTGTTTGTGAGAATTAGCATGCAGGCTTACTCAACTTTTACTTTTGTAGTTATTATGGATTGAACGCTGTTAGTGTTGCATGCAAATAGTTTTCTTTTTAATGAATTTACAGAACATATACATATGTACTACTATACAGTGTCTAATACTTGTATATTATAATATATACTACTGCAGCACCACCCACTCCTATGGTGCCCACTGTTCCACAAGTTAGTTGTCTAATCATTTTAACAGAGAAGGCATCTGGGGAGCTGCCGTGAAGAAGTGGCACTTTAAGGGCAACTGAAGGCTCATAATTTCAGTGCTGCCAATGAGAATTCTGGCCTGGTGTTCTTGGAGAAAACAGAAGGTGATGACAGTGATAACAGAACTAAATTTGTTCCCAGTGGGAAATTTAGCAAAGTTCACCAATGACTCTGAAATTAATTCTGTGGCATGGCTTGGTATTACACCAGTATGCAGTTTAAGGAAATCTAGCAGTCAGAGATCTTTAAGTAAATAGTAGGGGTAAATCCTAAACTGGTGGGGGAAAGATTAAGCAAAATCATAGTCTGGAGAGAAAGGGACATTAAACTAGGATTACCATATTTCTTGAGCAAAAAGGACAAAAAAAGATTTTCTGTCCATGTCAATGCACTGGGGACTTTTGGGGAGTTTTCTCCATTTAAGAGTGAAGGGATGGGGTGAGCATTTATAATTATTCCATAATGTATAAGCTGCATTATTTAAGAAGCACTCGTCTACAGCATTCCTGTTGTAGGTTTATCTGTTGTGTGTTAAGAATTTAGGGTAGGTAATACTTTAAAAAAGGATGTGAATTGAAAAAAGTTAACTTGGTTGGGAACAATGGGATACAGTATGAAAAACCTGAACAAGCTCACAGTTTTGTGAAATCCATCCGAAATATTCACCTAAAAAGAGGACTTGTCCAGGGAAACCGGACATATGGTAATCATAATCCATAATTGTTTGGTAAAACACAGATGTAGTTTAGCACTGGGTGATGGACAACCCTCAACAAACTGCATAGCACCAAATGACCACTTATAACAAGAAATTACTTTGCTTCAACACTAGTAAATTCATGTCCTTCTCTGGAGTGATATTTTCTTTATTTCTGTTGTTGTGTTCAGAATTGGGGAAGATTCTAAAGAAGCGGCATTTTAAACTGTCCAAAACTGAATACGCAGCTCATTAGTAACTTTTGTTTTGTTCTTTATTTTGCCTTATACAATTTCTTGTATTAGGAATTTGTTAGTTTTTGCATACCCCTTAGGGTCAGAGTGTAGGGTCAGCCATTGTACAGCACCCCTGGAGCAATTGCAGGTTAAGGGCCTTGCTCAAGGCCCCAGCAGAGTAGGATCTCTTTTGGCAGTGACGGGGATTCAATCCGGCAGCTTTCAAGATACCAACACAGATCCTTAGCCTCAGAGCCACCACTCCGTCCTAACTTAGCAGGCATTTCTGATGTTTAATCAACACATATTAAGTACTGGACAATCCAGTTTTTCTCTTATAATCTTTTCTTTTATTTTTGGCCCAGAATGCATCTACTTGAATATACTGAGTATATGAAGAGTATGTTGCCAATTCAGCACCCAGCACAAGTAGATTGGCTTTCAGCCTAAGGGAGACATGGCTGAAATTTCTGGTATTTATATACAGTATTTGGCTGCTGTATATTTAAAAAATGACTAGAAATACAAATTTAATAAATTTAAACTTATTCCTTAATCAGATAAAAATCAGGGGAATAAACAAGGTACATTTATATCCAGTACTATAAAAACCTTTGACACTGGTCATAAAGTTATTAATAATTTAATAATAATTTAAGCTACATCCTTTGTATGAAAATGAGCTATAGAAATAAATGTTGTTGCTGTTGATAGAGCACTGTAGAAACCAAAGTGTACTTCTGAATTAGATTATTAAAAACATACTAGTTAATAACCACATTTATATTATTCAATAGAACAATCATTTTAAGATTATACCTGTTCTGCAAAAATATATATACTGTATATGTTTTTTCAGTCAGTTGCTTCCCGTTAGTTTAGTGCATGAATAAATTCATACATTTGCATTAAATTTTTCAATTTGCCTGAGGCAAAATGGTAAAATGATCAATGTGCCTTTGTTTTTCATTTTTCATAAAACTATAGAAAAGCTATATTAGGAAATAATTGTCATTTTTGTCTCATTTCCTAACATTCCTAGAATTAACTAGACCATACGCACCAAGCAGCTTACAAGTGATATAAAACATCTGGTACTCTTCCGAAGTTGTTTATTTGTTTTGCAGCTAGGAGCAGGAGAGTCAGACAATTTGAGCTGACAAGATGAAGCAGGGACACATGCATTGACTGAAGCCAGACTTTTGTCATGATATACACAGATGTTGCAGCTGTTAACAAATTCTTCAGTTTCTACTTGTATAGGACTTGTGTGGTTCTAAAATCATTACTGTAACTGAATTTAGAAATTAACAAGGGCTAGTAGAACTAACCGCCTAGATGCCCATGCTTTAGATGTTCAGAAAAAAAAAAAACAGAGAACTGCTATAGCTTGCCCAGATTCCTCTCTTATGTAATGCCCAGTATTCCACAAAAAAAAAAAAAAAAAGCTTTTGAACTTATTAAAAGATGTGGTTTCTTTTTTGTCTGTTTTTATTTGTGTTTCATTTTTTATTCTTTTTATTTTGTAACATTTTGCACTGTGGCCACCAGGGGATCTCAGAATGGTCTGCATTCATGAAAGTAATGAGATGCAAAGGGCTACAGTGCATGTTCTGGCACACTGCTGGGTAACGGATATGTATACAGCACAAAGACCCCCAAAGGCAATTTTTAAACATTCCAAATACTGAAGGTCACAGATTCGCATTTGCCTGTTCAGTATTTCATAATTACATACAGAAATCCCAGTAAGCTATGTCATAAAGCAGGAACAGGTAAAAAATATTTGTCTCACTTTGATTTAAGAGGCAAGATTTCCATAGTCTATCAAGAGCAAACACTGGGCAGAGCATGAGAAAAGACAACAGAGACAAAAGTAAAGCCATGTACATTTCAGATCTGCTATAAACAATACTATGATGCAGATGCTCTTACTAGACGGCAGAAATGAAGAGTGGGGAATACAGGCGAATAACTGCTCAGTATAACTTGAAAATGTAATTCTTCATTTATTTTACAATGGAAGCAATTTTAAAGCTGCACTGCTATTCAGACTGGCCTAATAATTTTTTTAACACAAACAAGTTTACACATTATATTAACTAAAAAAAGAAAATACCTGTGTTGTTTCTATCCATGTAATAAGTGCCATTGGTGCATTGCATTTCTAAGCATGCTTTTAAAAGTCAACAGGTGAAAAAAAACAAAGAAGAACCTTATAAGTGCAAATTTATCAGACCTTTCTTAGCCATTTTCTTTAATCCTCACAGATGGATTAACGTGTAGCATCTTTTATTTTTGCTCTTTAAGAAACAGTTTAAGAATACAGTATATTGCATTCTGAGATAATATGTCCACAGTGGAAGCCACACACTTGATTTGCAAGAACTACAGTATTATGGCCAGATAAGGCACTTATGATACAACAACAGCAGCATTTATTTCTATCACACATTTTCATACAAAGCTCAGTGTTCTATAAGATGACAAAGAAGATGGGTTTATATGTAGAACTGCATTCTTTGGGATAAGGTTATGCTATTTAAAGTATACATGTTTGAAAAAGAATCTGATGTTTGCAGCACTGTTCTTGTTGAATTTTAAATCAAATGGAGTGAAATAACATATTAATTATTGTAATACTATAAGATCATAACTCTTCAATACATTTTATGAAACTGGACAACATAATCTAATATCTAAAGCTCAGTGTGTGTGCTTGTCTTTTATACAATTCCATACCCAACAAAATAAATATCCCAGTCATGAAGAGATACTAGACTTCTTTGGAATCCAAAAGTTTGACCCTGAGGATACCTTTCCTTTTTTAACAACAGTAAATTTTAAGAACAGTGCTTTTCCCCAGATTTTGAGCCCCAAAACAAATTAAATGAATTTAATTTGTCACTAGATGAGCACTTCAAGAAACAACATTTGAAGATGTTAGATAGTTCTCGATTACTTACCTAGGCAACACCTGGTGCTTCTGCTGCTGCTAGTGGAAAATAATTGTCAAAGATTTGATTAGAAAATTCTACAGGGCTTTGTAATATGTGGAAATAATAAAAATGGTAATTTGAATATGTCTACATTTTGATGTAAATGTTTAGGAAATTTATCAAACTGTATGTGCAAAAACCCTTTGGTGGTAGGTGTGAGATCTCATCTTCACATTACCCACTGATCTATGACTTAACTAAATTATTGCACCCATTTAAAGCTATATAAATGATGAAATATTACTTCCCTTCTCATAAACATTACACTAGCGATCAAGGATACGCTTGTAATGGCTAAACTCTGCAGTGCAAGCTCCTTAGCTATCTCTAGAAGTTCACCTTATAGGGATGAAGCTACCACAACCTCACAGCTCTCATGATAATGAGAAACAAGCACTGTTTTATAAAGCAGAAATTTCCATTCCTGAATTTTACAGTTGCATGTAAGAAATAGAACTTTTAAGAAGATGTTTCACTGCTTCTAAACAATTTGTTTTTAGCATGAAAGAAGATATCTTTGTTTCCACTAAACACTAGCTTCCTTCTTTAAAGGCATTGCTTTAGAATGAACTAACCTTTACCTTGATATTACCCTGAATTTGTCAAACTCAATACTAAGTCACTAAAGGATTCTTTTCTATATCAATCTAATTTCCATATGATGATAAAGTAAAGCATTAGTATAAACCATGTGAAGAACGTTCACCCTGAAGTGTTTGAAGCAACACAAGGTGGAGTGTTGGCTCTGGGGCTAGAGATCTGCACTGTCAATCGGAAGGTTGCTGGTTTGAATCCCGTAAATGCCAAAGGGAACTCTTCTCTGTTGGGCCCTTGAGCAAGGCCCTTATCCTGCAATTGCTGAGTGCTTTGCGTAGTGAGAAAAGTGCTATATAAATGCAGATTACTATTAAAACCCACTTTACTTAAAACTGTCAATTCACTGCAACAGAAGCATAGTGTTAGAAGATGGGTGAAGTGCAACAACACCTCACTGACAGAGATCACTATCAGAGAAATGTTTAAATTTATGAAGGCAAATGGATGAATAAGGAGAAAAACTACTTTGTTTGTTAAAAAGGAAAAACTCTTCTGCATGGTCAGATATACAAGAAAGCATAAGGTATGTTGTTAATTTATTCTCCATGATTTTATGTATTGCTTCAGTTTGTTGGGTGAGCTATAATCCCTAAAAATGAAAACAGTAAGGTTAATATAGTGTATTGCCTGGTCTTTTAAATAAAATGGAAACCAGAAGAGTTAGTTCTAAAGTTAGTATAATACCATCCTGAAACCTTAAATGAAGCACCATGTAAATTTGTAGACAACAGACTTTAAGAGAATCCTTTCCAGTCAACAGCAGCATATCAATTACTAGGCTGACGCTGTCTTATTTATACCATTGAAGGAAAATAAATGTTGACTTAATAGAGATGGTCAAATTACTGAAGAGCTAACTAATGTTAATTACTTCAACATATTTTATTTCAGGAAACATGGAACTGTAGTCATTAAGTGAAATCAATAAAACACAGACTAAGGACTGAAAAATGTAAAAGACCCCATGGGGAGGGCTATTAGCTTATGGAATTCACTGTTGAGATCTCTGCCAGTAGACTGGATTTATGTTTTCGGTCTACTCTGAATCTTTAGTGTCGGACTTACAGAGTTCTTTTCCTCCCACAAAGAAGATTTTTCCTTGAAGATGCAAAAAATATGCACAAGGGGTTTCTAACATTCACTATGTAAAAAAAAAATAATGACCTAGGTGACAACATGTTGATGTCAGCTAATTGAAGGCTCCAAGGCAATATCAACTTTTTTAATTTGATTTATTCAGGCACACTGTATATGTATAAAGGTTCAATATGTTATGATGGCATTATCTTAAAATAAAGGTACTGGTAAAGAGATCGGTAAAGAGGAACTTGTCATACTGAAAATGTAGGAACTTGAATGAAATTTCTTCCCTGGTCTCTGTGTGAATTGTGCACATACACCTTTTGTTCCTTGTATCTCAAAGGTGTGTCAGTAAATAGTTGGACATTAACTGGGGTGAGTGTATGCATGAAATTTGCCTTGCAATGGGCGTTCCAGCAGGGTTGGCTCCAGTCTAGTGCCCATTGCTACCTGTCAGAATTAGCTTCTGAATCTTTGGCCATTAAATGTAAAAATGACATAAGAATCTTTTTTATGTCTATCACCACAGAATATGTCTGTTATTAGAATAACATTTATTTGTGAAAAGTGATCCAAGTGACAGAGGTAAACAAGATTCATGTAGGACAAAGGAGGCATTGCCCACTATGCTAAGCTTTAAGTGTTGACTAGGTCTTTTAAGACAACAGATTTAACCGAGATGTACATATCGAGCTACACCAAATCCCCACTTACATTCCAAACTAAGTGGATGAAGTCTTCATACCACAAATAGCATGTTCTTCATCTGATAAAAGAGGTATAAATCAGAGTTGTGACCAAAGATGCAAAATAGACATCCAAAAACAGACATTTATATCAACAAGTTACAACTGTGATAAAACAAAATAATGCACCTGTGAGAAGGCACTGATTTTGTAAATGGAAGTGACTTTAATCCAATCATAAAAGGCTACATGGTCCTTAAAAACTGGGAACACTCCTATCCTTTTTCACAATGGAATTCTGAGGAAACTCCCATGGGAACTCCGTTCTCACTCTCCAAAATGAGCTCTCTTAAACGACCAATCTCTGAAACCAAAAGGCTGATGAGTCGCCCCCTCTTTGAGGATCTGAAAACTGACCAGCAATCTGAAATTCTGTCTGCTAAACCAAGCATTGAGCCCAGTCTGAAATGTTGAGAAGTAGCCATTACTTCAAGAAGGGAACTAAAGTTTTGTGCCAGAAAGAGTAATGCATTTCCCTCTGAAGTTGCAGACAACAATGCAAAAAGAATCCTCCACCTGAACCCGAAGCAGCAACAACAGCAACAACTCCACAACTATTTATCTGTGCCAAGCAAAAGTAGAACTCTATATATCAGTAAAGATCCCACCTATACTTTATATGTGTGTCTGTCTATTCTGTCTGTGTTTTGTCTTGTATATCTATCTATCTATATATATATATATATATATATATATATATATATATATATATATGTAGTTATCATACTTCTATAATTGTTGTATTTATCAATAAATTGTATTATTCTGTTTCTTAAAACAAGTGTACCTCAGTCATCTTGATATGTCAAATTATTTAACCAACTACCAGCTTTGCCAAAGGCAAGACTGATAATTAACAAATTAAAGCTCTTCTTATTTCCTACATGTGTGACAGATTAAAACTGAGGAAACCAGCAAGGGTCTGGTGATCAGCATTTAAACAGCAAATGTGGTGAAACCAAAACTTAATGTTTAAGTGGGCACAGTTTAAAAACCTGTAATTCCTAAATTAGTTTTATGTGTTCTAGGCATGAGGTCTTTTTTATTTATATTCTGAAGTTTAGTCACATTACAAATCTACACCATATTTTTATATGATGGCATTTACTATGTTAACAATTTCCAAAGGCAAAAAAAAAACCAACCAATACAATAACCTGAAAGGCATAATATAAGCATAAATGACGAGGAAAAATAAAGACAGCAAACAAAACAAAATTAATATTGTCTGAAAAAAAACTGTGAAAAAACATAAACATAATATGCACAGTACACTACTGTTCAGACGTGCTATTGTGATCGTGAGTTTTAAAACATCTTTCCAGTTTTTTAAGTCCAGTTCACTTGTTTCTGACAATGCTAAAATATTTTCTTCTCTTGGCATGATAACATTTTGTTATTTTGATGATTATTTTGTTCTTGTCCTATTTTCTGTTTTTGACTTTGTCTGTTAAATGCATATTCTTTATATTTCCATTTGAAAAAAAGTTTTTGTTTCTCTGCCTTTCTTTAACTGCTTGCAGATTTCTCTGCCCAAAAATCATTACACTGTAAAATGTGACAGAACCTTGGATCGAAAATGAGATAAGCTAATTTAAGAAGAGCACAAATGATATCACATCACTGTGCTATTTGCACATCACCATAAGAAATAATGAAATTAACAGCTCGTTAATAACATGTGAATTCATTTAAAAGAAGCACGAAGAAACCATGTCACTGCTGTACATTAAAATCTGTGATTGCAACAAGTAATCTAATTAATTAATACTTTCTTTGAAAAGCAAGAAATGGCTTTAAATTAAGAAATTGGAATAAAAATCCCCTACCAGTGCAAAACTCCCAAAGCTGATCTGTACGGAGATGTATAGTAGAAACATTTTGTTCAACATTCACTAAAAAACAAGAAATTTTAACGAGAACAGAGATTTGCTTATTGTTATTGGGTGCACTTTCATATTTTGATCCACTTTTGGTGTATCTTTTTTCAAGTTGCTTCACTAACTATCCAGCACCTATTTCACTTCATTTCCCTTCAACAGACTCCAGAAAAACTAAGATACATTTCATAATAAATAGTTTTTCAGATATTTAGCATTTTGATTGAGCCAAAAATTACATTTGTTCAAAGAGTTGCTTAAGAAATCTGAGCAATCTTTACTTTAGATAAATATTTACAATATACTTTTACAGAAATAAATATCATTCATCTCTGAGTGAACTTGATAAGTGTTTTGCAGATGTTACAGCTGGAACAGATTACTAGAGCAGTATCCCAAAGGTAATAAAACTAGTGTAACTCAGGCTTCTGGGGATTGTTAAAAGGCAAATAAGCCACCCTGAGTTGTTCCAGGTTATTTGTATGTTATGCCATGATACCAATGCAGACATTCACCATGCTTGAATGGCAGCAAAAAGCAAACTATGCAATTAAGTCAAAGCTTATAACAACAGAAGCCAGACAGCAGGGCCTGTTTCATCCAGCCTTAATCTTTTTTGACACAATGATATAATGAAACTGCTTCATTTGGAAGTCAGTCACTTTGGGGCATGGAAGTGATATATCAAAATGTTCAGATCCATCTTGTGCATTGCAGATCTTTTTTTTTTGCAGCAGGCATATACTGTCTTCATAAGAATGCTGTGATGCAGTAATTACAGCAGAATAAAGCAGATGTTACAATGTTACAGTATGTTGGGATGCAAATTATGCTACAAAAAGATTTAAGAATCATCTTTATCATTTTTAATATAATATCATCAGACCTACTTAATTAGGATGACACAATATATTGTACTTTCTGAGACTGTCCCATATATCAGTCCCAATTTAAATGTTGTCACTTCTTAAAAACTCTTTATGTACATTTTTGCAAAATGCTTCTTGTCACAAGTACAGTAGTAAATCATATTTAATAATCAATCACACCATTTCTGTTCAAAACAGACATAAGTTCTCACCAGCATGGTGGCGCAGTGGTAGCATTGCTGCCTTGCAGTTAGGAGACCCGGGTCCTCCCTGCGTGGAGTTTGCGTGTTTCCCCCAGGTACTCTGGTTTCCTCCCACAGTCCAGAGACATGCAGGTTAGGTGCATTGGTGGTTCTAAATTGTCCTGCCTTTCGCCCTGTTTTGGCTGGCATTGGCTCCCGTGACCCCGTGTTAGGATATAGCGGGTTGGACAATGGATGGATGAATTTTATGGATTACAGAGTTTGCTTTGCATTCCATGACGTCTTCTCCTTTAGTTTTTCTTGTCACTGTTAGTTTGACGTGTTTGATGCATTGCTAACAGTCCATAAGTATTTGAGTGATATTGTTTGCCTCAGATCTTGTCAACTTGCTGTACTGCAAGCTGAATGATGTGAGTGAAAGATAGGATATGCAATTTAATATCAGCATTATAGTGGGGAATTTGAAAATATGACAAAATATAACTATATGTTTGATTTAATATACTGTAAGTTCCTCCCCATACCAAACTGTTTCAGGAAGGAACTGTACACCTCCATGATAGGGGCTGGAGTTTATTCTGCTAACTTCAGGCATAAAGAAGGAACCCACTCTTGACTCATGTATATACTCCATACTAACTTTGGGGACAATAAGGAGCTGAGAATAATCCTATCTGGCATGGCTTTGGCATGTGCAGGAAAAAAATTATAGTACATGATGGAAAGCTCATGCATAAATGATAGAATGTGAAACCATTACACAGGCCCTGGCGGAGGACTCCATAAATGAACAAGTCTGCATGAGCTTGTCTTTCATCAACTAAGCTGCAAAGTAACAGTCCTGAATGATACACATGTGTATCATATTATCTATAAAACATAATTAAGGAAGACAATGGGTCTCACTTTAGTTTAAATCTCCCTAAATATACTAACTTAGACAGTTTGTTGCTTTCCTATAATAGTTCAATTCAATTTGTGTCATTGTTGAGTTCAGGGTTTATTCATTCATTATGTTACTGCAAAGAAGCCATGTGTTATTATACTTTATTAATTGTTTGAAATTTTAACCATACAGATTTTTGGCCTTTTCTATTCAATTTTCAGGGATATAATTTTATAATTTTAATCTTCTTCGATGTGTAGTCCAGGTGACATTTCCTATGGCAGAGAGAAAACTGTTCCCCCAAAATCACAACAAAGCATAATATGAGGAATAAAATGAAGTGCTTGGTGAAACTGTACAAAAAAATGTTGCAGAAATACCATATTTATTAAACATTTATTTAGAAAGGTCATCAATTGCAACTATTGTGTCTCTAACTACCATAATAATTCCACAGTTTAGCAATTTCCAAAATCTGTTAGACTCATGGAGGCTTCTTCTTCTACATTGAACACAATATGTGCTTTTTCATCAGTGAATCACAGGTACTCATGAATTTAACAGTTCTTTATTATTGATATTGTACTACCTCTTAAATCTCTGAAGCTGAACATATGAAACAGCTAACATATAGGAAGAATACTTTCTCATAAAATGTTCCCTGAAGCACAACTTCTATAAACAAAGATCACAGTTATTGCCTGCAGACTACCCTCCACACCACCACATCTTTTATGCATTCACTTCTGACAACCTGCATAGTGGATTGAGTTTTTCCCAACACTTTTTACTTTTTCAGAATACAGCCATGCACCCATTCCACCACACATCCTGCTCTTTCACCACCAACTTTCACTTCAGTGTTTCCAACATTTACCCTGACATCTTTCATACCAACCTAGTTTTACAATTTCATATCTTCTCCTTCAATTCTGCTTTACTTTTTTGTCATTATTACAAGATCATCAGCATAGAGGCGCTACTACAGCAATCCTTAACAAATGAAGAACTCAGAAAAACACATTTTTTGTATATCCATGCAAAAATGGATATATTTTCTATCTTCTTAATAACTAGGGGGCTCCGCCCCCTGCTCACTTTGCTCGCCCACCCCTATGTTTGGTTTACCAGATATACAATATAATACAATTTATTTTTTGTATAGCTTAAAATCACACAAGAATTGCTGCAATGGGCTTTAACAGGCCCTGTCTCCTGATAGCCCCCCAGCCTTGACCCTCTAAGAAGACCAGAAAAAAACTCCCCAAAAAAAACCCTTGTAGGGAAAAAAATTGAAGAAACCTTGGGAAAGGCAGTTCAAAGAGAGACCCCTTTCCAGGTAGGTTGGGTGTGCAGTGGGTGTCAAAAAGAAGGGGGTCAATACAATACAATAAATAGAAAAGAATAAATCCTCAAAACAGTATAAAAATTCTAGAAGTACGGAGTAGAATTTCACATGAGATGATACAGTATCACATAATATGATTTGGATTTGTTTTAAGTCCTGGAGACCTCATTCATCAAGCTGCCTCCCAAATTTTGCAATTCCAAATCTGAAATAGCACTAATCAGATAAAAGAACCCCTCTTTCCCATGATTCCTGCGATCCTTCACCAGGGATAACTTTACCTTAGGCAGGCAATATACAATTTAAAGAGATTTTTATTTTCTTGGGAATTGTTACATATGCATTATTTCACTGTTACTTTAAAAGCTTTTGTAAAAATATTTGTCCTTTATTTTTGGCCCCGTGCGTGGTTACATCTCTTTCTTGCCAGACGTATTGTCGCATGTCGTTGTTTTAAGAGCTGGGAGCACATGATGCTTGTCTGGCAAAAGCAATCCAACTACTTGTAGGTTAGATATCTGTGGGCCTGTTTCAATGATGGCTCACTGCCTGGTCTCACGTGACGTTGTAAAAACAATACTCGTCCTTTATTTCTGGACCCGGGCGTGGTTAAATCTCTTTCTTGCAGGACGTATAACGCTGTTGTTAGGTGGTTGGGGGGTTCAGGGCTGCTGTTACACTGCCCTTCGATCTTTTTAAAGCCTTTACAGCCGCTGTCCTTTTTGCTACTTTTTGTCTCTACTGCTCGCGTTGTGATCGCTTCTCCGTGATCATAAATATACACCTGACCGAATTGTGTTTTCTTTGAAATTAAACTTGTCGTTGCTTTAACTGTTGCAGGTCCACAGATTATGATAGCATATGTTTCATTATTGTGTAAATCTACGTTTTGTGCATTGAAAGATACGAATGCGAAAATACTTTGTTTTCTGCTGTTTTCCTTTTATTTCTGACCTGGCTTTGTCCTCATATTTTTTCAATTACACCTGGTTCTGATGATTAATTTCCTTTTTTTTGCGCTAATGCAATCTTTTATTCATCAATGTTTCATTTAGAACGTATTGTCCTTTATACGCTTCATATACACTGAGACACCTGTATCTGTGTGTGCTGCTTCCCTTTTTTTTGCCCATTCTCTTTTGTCTCGCGGTTCTTTTATTTGTATTTTGTGATCTTAGCATGAAGATCATGTATTGTCTCCTAGTCATTCATTCCACAGGATTTTTTTTATAATAGAGAGATATCCATTTATAAACTGTACCAATAAATCGTTTAAAAAATTCTGGTACAATTGTAACTTTGTCCTCTAAACAAAGATAACTCTACAATGATCTAAAACCCAGGGTGGTGGGGCACTAGCTAACTTCCAGCTTTAGTACAAGGTTATTGTACTAACATTCGTACCAAATTCATACTAACCCCTACTCTCTCTTCTGTTCTTTTTCCGGATTTCTGTGGTGGCAATCTGCGCCACCACTACCTGAGCAAAGAACCGTGATGTCCCTACATTGATGGATTAAAAACCAGAAGTCCACATGTCCGTCATCATCAAGTTCTTCCATGAGAGCCCTGAATGCCATGAGGACTGATTGAGATCATTTATGTTGGGTAGAATGCCTAGAGGGGGCTGGGTGTTCTTGTGGCCTGGAACCCCTGCAGATTTTATTTTTTTCTCCAGCCATCTGGAGTTTTTTTTTGTTTGTTATTTCTGTCCTCCCTGGCCATTGGACCTTACTTTTATTCTATGTTAATTAGTGTTCCCTAATTTTAATTCTTATTTATTTTGTCTTTTTTCTCTTTCTTCGTCATTTAAAGCACTTTGAGCTACATTATTTTTATGAAAATGTGTTATATAAATAAATTTTGTTGTTGTTAAATAAAATGAATATAAATACATTTGAGGATTTGTAAAGCAGCAGAATGAAACTACACCTGCTTGGTTAGGAATGGAAAGAAAATTTTGTTTGAACTATACTCTAAATACTTTGTTTCCAATTAACAGCAACCTGACAGTGCATCATTTGCTCAAAATATGGTTCAGTCAAATATCATTACTCACAGGGTTTATGTTCCTAAAAAACATTGTGGATACAGAAAGTGCATTAATCCTAGGGAACAAAAAGGGTTGATTTCTGGTGGCATGACAGGGTAGGGGTAGTTGGGGTCAGGGAGATGCACCTCGAGGCTCGGTAATGATACTTTAACAGGTTCATGTATGGAAACAGAAATATAGACAATGTGTATGTATTCCTTGAATAATAATGCTTGAAATGTGTATACTGTGCCATATATACAGTATATTTCAAAGGTCTCCTAGAAGATTCATTTGCATAGTGCTCATGTTTTGAGTGACCTCTGACCATGAACATGACCTCATGATAATGTATTAAATGGTTGTTTCCTGTTAAGGACAGTGAACTTAAAGCACATATGCAGGAGCAAGAATTACCTAGAAAGGACTAGAACAGACAACACATAGAGGAGATTACAGAATTACAACTGAGACAGAAAGGAGTTTTTTCTGGTATTTGTAGAAGTACAACTAGTTGTGTTTTACCTTATCCATGTAGTCAGTCAAAATCCTTTCTTGCAAGGCTCAAAATGGAAATATCAGGTGGGTTGAGTAAAAGCATTTCTCATTTCTTTGTACATTTAATAAAAACATTCTTTCTGTAAAATATGAGGTCTAAGACTTTTGTAAAGTGCTTCATTGATGTGTTCCCATATGATCTCAGGCATATTCATTTCTAAAAACCAAAGACATAAATGCTTTTTGGCATTTAAAAGTTAACATCAGTGTAAGTAATGCCTAACCTGATCAAATTAAAACTCAGTAGGGACTCTGAAAACGAATACACCACATTAACAAAGGAAATACTGCTAGGGGGTTTATAAAGTTTGGTAAGGGTATAGCAAATTTCCCTCATGGGGTACGTGAAAAATGATTTGTAATGGTGGATTTTACAGTCTTTCACTGGCATTTTGCTTTACACAGTGTCTTTTTGTTTATTACTACCCTGAGAAATTGTGAGTCTCCATAATGTGATGGCTTAAAACATTTCCATAAAGGTATTTTTCAGGTTGTTAAATGTATTCTTGCAGGCCTCGGTGGAGGTGTAACACATGTACAGCTAAGTGTGTATATGGGTGGCAGAAAATGCTTGAAACCCAAAACTATACAGACAAACGGTACCTTCAGAAGAAAATTAAACACTACAAGCAAAGGCAAAATATGTTTGAAACACAAGAAGATAATTGTCTGAAAAGTATCATAGAAAATGCGCAAATGTGAAGACTGCCCCGCATAAACAAACAAGTAAGAAGGTACCCATGTATTTTTCACAGTCTTGGAAAATCCAATTAACCTTTGATATTTTTAAGGAAAGATGAGCACATACAGTGCAAAGACAAGTCAAAGGAATAAAGGGGCAAGAGATGAAGTAGAGAACTTTAACAGTCAGGTGCCAGTAGTATGCAACAGAACATTGTTTCTCATATATTTTTAACAGTATTTTCTAGTATATTGTTGCCATTCTTAATCATATACCTTTTGCATACAGAACTTTCCGCTCTTACATAATTAAAACTTATCCTTTACATTTTTTATTTTATAAACTTGTTGAAGTAAATTTGAAATGTCATGGGGGTGCTAGAGTTCATCCTGACAACAGGCAGGCACTTGAAGAGGAGTGAGACATATTCATATTTACACACCCAGGGCTAATTCAGAGTCACCAATCAGCCCAACATGTACATCTTTAAGATGTAGGAGAATCCAAGTTACCAAAGACAAAATCTTACAGACATGGTAAAAAGGCAGAAACTCCATTGGGTTAAGATTTGAAGTTAGTCTTTCACACCTGTGAAATGGTAGTTCTAACCACTGGGATAGTATAGAGGCCTTCTGTTGAAGATATTGACTTATTTGTCCACATCAGACCATGAGCAGAGCTTGAAATCATATAAAATTGTATAGTAATAATTACAGTTTGTTTACAAGACTAGTTAATGTAAATGTAGACTAGTTTTAATGTAAATGCAGTATGTTAACATCATAGTCAATGGTATATTAGTATTGTTTTGGCTCCTAAATTGCATTTTACAATGGGAAAGTTGACTGATGACTTGATTTTTACATATGGAGATTGTGCACAGGAGGGAAGGAATATTTAAATTGAAAAAGATTCAGAAAAGTGATGTAGCAGTGAGAGAAACCATGTGGCTTGTTTCTTTGTTCATGACATCTTGTCTTTTGCCAGATTCTTACACTAATCTCGTCTGAGTGTAGAAACAGAGTTACAGCCTGGAGAGAAACAGGTAATGTTGTTGCTGGAAGCTAAATGACAGGCATCCCAGCAGATGCCTGACCATTTTTTCACGACAGAAAGATCAGGGAATTCCTAGAAGAGGCCACAAGATCGTCTGGCTGGCATGAGGAAGCAAACAGCCACAGCCTAGAGCAAAATTTCACATTCATGGGGAAAGATGAAGGAAAACTGGAAAGAGTCAGGTTTCATCTGTCTGATAGATAGAACAGAAATCATAAATGTGCTACAAAAAAACCTTATTGGAGACTTGGCCTTTAAACTACAATTGAAGGGGTGCTAGAGAAGCTTCTACCCTGAATTTACTGTAAGTATGGCTGCCCCAGCACTAAAAGCAGGCATGGGGCTTGGCTGGAAGCGACCCCTGCAGATACAATATTCAATCTAGGAGTGCGTGAAGTGAGCCGGGATTTGGAAGAAGATTTGGGACAAAAGCTCACTTGCAGAGAAAAGAAGCCAGTGAGATGAGAAAAAACGCATTTGAAAGGGGACAATTTAGTGATACTTGTTAAATAGGCAAACAAGGGAGCTACTCAACCAAATTGGCAGACATAAGCATAGATGCTACCAATGGAGGACATTAGGTTAGTTGCAGGGAAATGCCTCCAACCTGAGTCTTTGAGTGATGCTAGTTGAAAGGTCCATATCAGATGTGTTTGGAGTCTGGTTGCTTACAAGGTAAACTTGTACTTGACATCTTAGCCTAACCGGTAGCATATGTTGATAGTGAGAGTAAAATCATAGTTGTACCAAAGCAGCCCATAAATTGAATTTAATTCCTGGAAATAAACTGACTAGCCTAATATAATGAGGAAATTTGATACGATCAAAATATAACAAATATCACCTTTATACATTGTCCTATAATACCAGTTTGCCAAGTTCATCTTGCCAATTTTTAATTTAAGTGTATATGGGAGTCACATATATTTTGACTTTTCATTAAATAAATCTTTAACAATGCATTGAAAACCTAGAGTTACAGTTATGTTGCCATGTTGATTGATTAGCTTTATTTTGAAATATATCTGGAAAACATTTGGGATTAAATCACTTAGACATCTTTATATAGACAACGTCTTTGCATCCTACGAACAATTACATTCCAAATTTAACATTCCAGCAGCACATTTCTTTCACTATCTTCAAATTAGAAACTTTGTTAAACAGAACCTGCCCGATTTTCCTCATCTCCCACCTCCCTCTATGCTGGAAAAAATATTGCTCAGTTTCAATGACTCAGACAGCATTTCTGCAATATATAAAACCATGTTACAGTTCCTCCCTTTCAAAGATCCAAGAGGACAGTGGGAAAAGGATCTCTTACTCAATATCTCAGAAAAGGAGTGGAAGGTAGCAATGCAAAGAATTCACTTGAGCTCCATATGCACAAAGCATACAATTATTCAACTCAAAATTATATTTCGAGCACATCTGTCTCATTTAAAATTGTCCAAAATGTTTCCAGGGCAAGCTCCAGCCTGCGAACGCTGCAATCAAGTTCCAGCCTCACTGTAGACATGTTTTGGGCCTGCACCAAATTAACATCATTCTGGACCAAAATCTTTAAATGCCCTTCAGACAGCCTTGGTGTCAGAATCCCTTCTAACCCATTAACAGCTGTGTCTGGGGTACTTCCAGATGGGCTTAAAGTGGAGAAGGACAAACAAACTGTAATGGCCTTTACTACACTATTGGCACACAGACTTATCTTGCTCAACTGGAAGAATCCTAATTCTCCTCTTTTAAGTCAGTGGATAACTGATGTTTTATACTATTTGAAACTGGAAAAAAATCGAATTCTCACTTAGAGGATCTGTGCAGAACTTTTTCAAAACCTGCCAGGATCTGATCAATAATATTTTAGATTAAGCTCTTAAAGCACTGAGGATGCAGATTCTCTCTCCATTTCTTTTTCTTCTCCATTTATTTTTATCTACTTATTAAACTCATCGATTTACTTATTTTTACTAGCTTTAAGATTTACTCTGTTGGCCATGCTCTCTTTCTCAGGAGTGGGGGTTGATTTTGGTTTCAATCCTATTTTTGAAAAAAATTGATCTATTTATATGGAATGATTACAATAAAATCAATAAAATTAATAAAAAAGGGGCTTTGAAACCCAGCCCTGTAGGGATAGTGCCTGTTTATATATATATATATGCTAAGTGCCGGGAAGCAGCTCTCCTATGCTATTTCAGGTGAGACTGTGGGCCTGGACATTGGGGAAATCGGTATTGAGCAAAACTAGTGTGTGGGTGCAAAATATTATTGTTGTTATTTAGGTGGGTTAAATACAAGTGTCAACCAAAAACCTCATATTAATCTTATTCATACTTTTTGGAATAATAACATTTTCAGTAAAATTGAAAATAAAAATAAAACCCCATAAAATGGCCAACAACGCCTTTCAACAGGTATTCAGAATGTTCGCTCCACTATGTATTAAAGAGCAGGCTCCTCAAACACATCTGAATTTTGAATGTTTTGTTTAAATTAAAGCATTACAGTGTTCCTCTGCTGCCGAATTTTTCAATATACATTACAAAAACTGTTAATTGTGTCCAAAGTGAATTATTATTACAAGTATTTATGTTTATTGCATTCCATGAGTCCACCATAATGATGATGACAATTCAGCATCCACGATCATAAGACCTACAGTATGTAGTCAGGCCCAGAGTAGCAACAAGTTTTGCATTCCTTTGAATTCTTTGCCAGTTGAGTGTCTTTAATTAAGCAGGTGCTCCATTTGCTATACTTATAGCCAGATGGACATTGTTCTCAGAGTTGAGGCTCACTGTATGAGATTCAAGAAACTACTGTTTTAATAACTCTTTACAAGATTGAGAAGTCAGACATCATATCCCATCAAAATAAGCTTCATGTCTAGCTGTGGCAACTCCTCTTTACAGAGAAATGTCTCTTGCATGTCAGTCTGTGAACCAGTGTGCACGTCAAAGAAAGGGTAAAATGTAATCTGACTCAGCCCATTTCAGCTGTTCCAGTGAGAGCAGGACCTCTGCAATGCAGACAGATAGGCAAACAGAGACTCCCTGACAGAAAGGGTTGGTTTAATAACAACAAGTCCACGAAGCAAATGAAACTCATATGCAGAAACAGACGATGGGGTAAGAGCTCAGCAGGCAAAGATGTCTCAGACACACAGAGTGAAATGAAAGAGGCCCAGACAGTGATGGGCTGTGTATGGATGTTCATTATCTGCTTCAGTGGAGCCATCCAGTGCTTTTGATAGCAACCCGTTCAGCATTCACTAAATGTGCAGCCATCTGTGAAGATTTCTAGTGTTTACATACAGTATATTGGGGCATTGCAAATACAGATGTGGACATTTTTGCATAAGTCAGCCTTAAGAAGTGAGAATAAAAGAGCCATTTAGCTGACATGCCAAAGAATCCAGCTGCTACTCTATTCCCTCCACCCACCAAATAACAGAGCACCTGCCTAAACCATAGCTCATTTACCACACACCAATAGGCATGAGTAAGGTCTCATATCGGGTCATCTATCATTAAAGTCCTTTATAACAAAGTCTAGAATCTAATCTGGTTTACAGGTTCATGATTTTCCATCTGATGCTGATTTCTTTGAGTTTTTGTTGTTCTGGGACAGTTACTTACTGTCAAACAAGATGTCATAAAATGGACAGTGTACAAAAAACATGCACAAGGAAAATAAAAATGAATGTTTTCTGTTATTTGTGAAAAGGTAAGTAAAATCCTTCATGTTTGGAAAAGAAATGTAAATTTGCAAGACATGCATACTTTTTAGACTGTTACTAAAGGATATGAAATAGTGTGCCTTGGTACATTAAGTTTATGTTTCATGATGGTACAGGTATCTTTAAAGCTGGTTGATAACAATCCTGAAATGACAACTTTGACAGCATTTACAGGACCACAGAAACCGGAAGAAATTGTATTGACTACCAGACTCTGCACTTGTAAAAATAAGAATATTTGCTGTTGTCCTCTTTGTTCTTTGTAATCAATCTATAGGTATTTGGTTCATTTCCCAGCAAACAAATTTTTCATTCAGTTCACTACATGCAGTATAATTTTAAAAAAATTCAACTAAATTAACTTAAGTGACATAATTAAAATATAATGAGAGATAGTTTTGCAGATCTGATTAATCTTTGATTTTCAAACTGACTTGCATTGACATTTATTTGTATAGCAGACACTTTCATCCAAAGGGACTTACAAAAGACTTAAGTCTTAAGTAAGTCACATAATAAATAATCAAGTAAACATCAACCGGGTGACTGTGGTGGAGTGATTCTTTGTAAGAAAGACAAAACAAATGTAATATTAGATAGTGTAAGTCGCTTTGGGTAAAAAACATTGGCCAAATAAATAAATTAAGATGTAAACCTTTCAGGAGGCATGTTTTACTTTACTGATGAGAACAGAGGTGCTTTGATGTTTGCCAAGCCAACACCCCTAAACCCATTCTTTAGGACTGACTAAAGATGTGAAATGTATGATGGTATGGTATTATAAACCTATAAGCCATCCCCTGCAGGAAGGTCATAAACTGCCTAAACAAAGCAACTGAGTTGTACCTGAGCACTTTTATTGGTAACTGCCCAAGGAAGGGAGAGATAAACTAATTCTATTGGTCTGAATGGCTGTTCGTGACTGATTTTTAATTGCTCTATTGCTTCATGTTTTGTGATAAGAATGGTATAAAGTTGATCGCCTTGTATTTACCGCTCTCTCACTCCATTTGGCCATGAAGAGAAGACTGTGATGAAGACAATTCTATTTCAGCAGCCATACTGAGACAAGCATGTGGCCTGTTTAAATACTCCATTCAAGGCCAGATATACTAAATGAGTTATACTAAAGATAAACAGAGAGCTGCCTAAGGGCTCGTTTATACTTCAAGTTTAGAGCGCATACGCGCCCACATCATGGCTGCCACACGTTCCCAGCGTTCATTTGATGCGTCCTCTGAGCAGGTCCTCAGAAAAATAACGTGACGCGTGCGCGAGTTGCAGTACCAGCAAAAAGTCAGGGGGCGCAGTGTGCTAAAAGTTGGTATGTGACGTCAGAGTCTCTGTTTACTATCTACATGTGACAGAAAGCCGCTTTGAGGATCCTGCGAGATCGATGTGCGTGCTTCGATGTTTGATGAATAATTCGATGTGGTGAAGCAAAATGCCGACATACAGATGCATTTGTGGTGCTTTTATATTCAAGCGTCACATATTCCCGATCGTAATGACACGATACATTTTAAAAGTCTCACATACCGTCTACTGTGCCGTCTTTTTTTCTAGGGCTTCCCCCAGTTGTCAGCAATAAATCACCACACTGCGCACATTAAATGCATGATATTCCAACTCTCTACACATTTAGAATCCTTAGATTTATACTTGATATCACTTTCATGATGAAATGCATTAAAGTATGTATGTTACATTTTACAGATAAATCGGTAATTTCGTTTAAATAATGAATACTGCTAATAATTACACACATCGGGTGACACAGTGGCGGAGCGTTAGCACTGCTGTCTTGTAGAGAGTCTGATATTCCCTACCTGGATTTTACATGTTTTTCTGCTGGGGTTCCTTCCAAAGATATGCAGATTTGGTTACACTAAAATGACACTAGTGTATGTGAGTCTTGTGTTCACCTTGCAATGAGCTGATGCCTCGTCCAGGGATTGTTTCTGCCTCGTGCCCAATGCTAGCTGAAATGGACAAATCCCTGGACTGATGGATTTAATATTAAACATCCTTTTCAGAGATATTACGGTAAGGTGTCATCAGAATTTAATGGGTGTTCCAGGCAATTCACAACACAGTGAAGCCGAACCTGTTCTCACTGTGATAATATCCCACACCGCCACCTGGTGGATTCCTCCAGATTTCCGTAAAGTACGCGCGCAAGTATAAACAGTACAACGCTTGCGTAGCAGGAGCGTCCGCTGCAGCATGCATCGCATGAAGTATAACCCCGGCCTTAGGATGCAAGATACACTGCTACTTAAACTCAATAGTATGATTTGTATTTCGCTTCCTTCCTTCCTTCGTATTTTGCTTCCTTAATATTTTGTGCATATAATCAATAATACATAATTACATGTGTAACTTTTGTCACACCTGTTCCTTCACTCTGCCTAATTACCTGAGCTTACAGATGTTGATAGGAAGTGGGAAAGAAGTACTAAAGTACCTGATCACAAAGTGGTAAATGTATGGGATTAAAAAACATTTTATTTAGATCTACACAATAAAGAATATAAAGGTGAAAATAGGGTCACCACAGGGCACTAAACGACAAAACAGGGACTGCTTGAGAACAGGTCTTACAGGACAACGTTACAAAATTGATCGTCACACATGAACAACTCAGAACAAAATACAAATGAGTTACAATTTGTAGGTTACAAAACGTAAAGTTAGATATAAATTCACCAAGCAAGCGAGTCTTCAAATGCTTCTTAAACAAATTGAGGGAGTCATCATTTCAAATGGAGGTGGGAAGCTTGTTGCACAAGTTAGGAGCTACAAATGAAAAGAGTCTGAATTGTGATATGATACCCCGTAGAAGTGGCATCACCAGACGCTGTTCATCAGCACACCTGAGTGGTCAAGAGGAAGAACAGGTCTTCACAAGTGTCTCCATATATATAGGTGCAGGCACGTTGCTTATTCTGTAAGCAAGCATCAAGGCTGCAAACTAAATACATGTCACTACAGGAAGCCAATGTAGTGATCTGAAAAATGGCTGGTTAAACACCAGAGTCATCTGCAGCGACTTGGTGAAACATGTCGGTACTCCTCCCAGCATAGAGTTGCAGTAGTCCAAATGTAACAAGACCAAAACCTGAATAAGGTTTGCAGGGGACCACTATCCCAGTAGCAGCAGCAGGTAGGCAGCAACCAACACTGGACATGACAGCAACTAACCTTACAATTTCTCTAGTATGTAACAAATACAATCTGTAATCACTGTGGCTTTTGGTTATATACAGTACAGTATATCATGTTTTGCTATACTAACTTATTTTCAAAGAAAGATCTTTCATGTATATACTGTATACCGGCATATAAAAGTATTTTAGTTTGCATTGGGAATGACAGATACTATTTGAGCTGCACAAGAAGGCATTTTGAAATGTAAATATCTAAACAGAAGATAGGAAACATGATCAGAGCTGAAAAAATGGCATTATTAAAATAACAGTTGATAGCGTAATTTCAAAAATTATATTAGTATTAGGGTATTGTACCGTGTCAGCCATTATGAGTGTAGTGAGAACTCAAGCAAATTGACGTTTATTGGTTAACTTAAAAGATCACAGTAAGCTTGCATACTGTAATCTTTTTAGTTAGCCAATAAAAGGGTTCATTTTTCTTGACTTCTCACTAAAAATGATATTCTCTTTTGTACTGTTTGTATATGGGCTGTATTTATACAAATTGAATAACATGATCAAAAGGGGCAGCTATTGTGTCTTCATGGTCTGAGTGCTGTCACATTGGAAGTCACTCAGCCATCTAGCTTCTGGGCTTTTACACACTCCAGTTTGGAGTTGACCATCATCTTAAATATTAACGTAAGAGAAAATCAGTGTTCTCACAAAACGTCATATAAATACTGGAAAAACTTTGCACACAACATCTCTGTTAGGTATCAAACCAGTGTCCAAGAACTGTGAGGTGGCAACACAATAATTCCATGCAACAATACTCTAGAACTAATAATGACCAAAAACAGGTAGAAAAGGAAAATTTTAAGAATTCTACTCTATTTACTCCTATTCAGGCCTGGCACCTGTGATATTAAGGTTACGAGCCGAAATAGAGAAAAGTAGCATTGCCACTCTAAGTCTAATTTCAGGGGAGAGGGCTATATAAGAATATACTGAACTGAGATAAAAAAAACAAAACAAAAAAAGTCATCCCATCCATATCCACGTGTTGCAACTAATATGCGTAAATTTTGGACATTCATTTAGAATTTAAGTGATCTTTCAGAGCAACAAAAACATTTTCAGAAATAAAACTGAAAAAGAAAATACCATCAATCAGCATGTGGTTAAGTTTAAAAGCACACAATGTTAAAGGTTAAATAGCTGTTGCACAAATTTGTACAACTGACTTCCAGTAACAAAAATTTTGAAGGCCAAACCAATCTTCTGTGGTGATGAATGGATTAGAAGAAAAACCATGAACTAATGGACTAATTCATCTAAATCTTCACTGTGTGTATATACAACCCCAATTCCAATGAAGTTGGGACATTGTGTAAAACGTAAATAAAAACAGAATACAATGATTTGCAAATCCTTTTCAACCTATATTCAATTGAATACACTACAAAGACAAGATATCGAATGTTCAAACTGATAAACTTTATTGTTGTTTTGCAAATCTTCACTCATTTTGAATTTGATGCCTGCAACACGTTCCAAAAAAGCTAGGACAGGGGCATGTTTACCACTGTGCTATATCACCTCTCCTTTTAACAACACTCAATAAGCTTTGGGAACTGAGGACACTAATTTTTGAAGCTGTGTAGGTGCAATTCTTTCCCATTCTTGTTTGATGTACAACTTCAGTTGCTCAACAGTCCTAGGTCTCCGTTGTCGTATTTTGCACTTCATAATGCGCCACACATTTTCAATGGGAGACAGGTCTGGACTGCAGGCAGGCCAGTCCAGTACCCGCACTCTTTTACTATGAAGCCACGCTGTTGTAACACATGCAGAATGTGGCTTCGCATTGTCCTGCTGAAATAAGCGGGACGTCCCTGAAAAAGACGTCACTTGGATGGCAGCATATGTTGCTCCAAAACCTGTATGTACCTTTCAGCATTAATGGTGCCTTCACAGATGTGCAAGTTACCCATGCCAGGGGCACTAATACACCCCCATACCATCACAGATGCTGGCTTTTGAACTTTGCGCTGATAACAATCTGGATGGTCCTTTTCCTCTTTTGCCTGGAGGACACGACATCCATGATTTCCAAAAACAATTTGAAATGTGGACTTGTCAGACCACAGCACACTTTTCCACTTTGCATCTCAGATGAGCTCGGGCCCAGAGAAGCCGGTGGCGTTTCTGGGTGTTGTTGATATATAGCTTTCGCTTTGCATGGTAGAGTTTTAACTTGCACTTGTAAATGTAGCGACGAACTGTGTTAACGTGACAATGGTTTTCTGAAGTATTCCTGAGCCCACATGGTAATATCCTTTATAGTATGATGTCGGGTTTTAATGTAGTGCCACCTGAGGGATCGAAGGTCACGGGGATTCAGTGTTGGTATTCAGCCTTGCCGCTTACGTGCAGAGATTTCTCCAGATTCTCTGAATCTTTTGATGATATTATGGACAGTAGATGATGAAATCCCTAGATTCCTTGCAATTGTACGCTGAGAAACGTTGTTCTTAAACTGTTGGACTATTTGCCCACACAGTTGTTCACAAAGTGGTGAACCTTGCCCCATCCCTGCTTGTGAACGACTGAGCCTTTTGGGGATGCTCCTTTTATACCCAATCATGACAAACACCTGTTTTCAATTAACCTGTTCACCTGTGGAATGTTCAAAACAGGTGTTTTTTTTAACATTCCTCAACTTTCCCAGTCTTTTGCTGCCCTTGTCCCAGCTTTTTTGGAACATGTTACAAGCATCAAATTCAAAATGAGTGAAGATTTGCAAAACAACAATAAAGTTTATCAGTTTGAACATTAGATATCTTGTCTTCGTAGTGTATTCAATTGAATATAGGTTGAAAAGGATTCGCAAATCATTATATTCTGTTTTTATTTACGTTTTACACAACGTCCCAACTTCATTGGAATTTGGGTTGTACATATATATATATAATTTTTTTAAATCCACAAGTTTCTGTTGTAGGATCTCACTTGGAATAAGAGAAGGTGATGAGGTGGGCAAAAAAGTGCATTTACAACTCCAGAAGCATGTGTTGAAATGTCATCCTAGTCACTGACTGTGTTGAGTTTGCATACTTTCCTTGTTCCCAAACTTCTCCAAAAACATTCTAAAGAAATGGTTAATTGCCCTAGTGTGTGTGAGTGTGCCCTATAACATGCTGGCAACCTGTCCACAGGGTAGGCTTCCATCTTGTGCATGATACTGCTGGGAAAGCACCAACATCTCTCAACTACACCAATGGATTTAAAGTTACCAGATAAAGGATAACTAGATTGAGATAATAATAAAATGATGTCTTAATGCTAATTGTTTAAAATCACTCATACACATAACAGCAACACAGCGAATTTAAACTTACAAATTGACCTTATCCTTAGTTAATAAAATGAAAAATAAGAATGAAATTTGTGCAAAGTATATAAACAGTAAAAGCTGCCAAAACTTTATACTGCACATTCTTTAACTCTTACTCTGTTTAATTTGGCCAAAAACAGTAAAGATAAGAACTGACATGAGAATTCAAAAAGAGAACAATGGGAATGCTCCACTGCAGAGGTACACAGAAAAAATAAAAGCAGGATTTAATTGAAACAATACTGTACTACAGTGTCACTCCCCTGACAGCAATCAACATTTCATGCTTTTCAAATAGTTTATTGTTTTGGTATTCATGGGATGAAATTTATGCAACAATTAAATGTAATCCACATAGTTTCTTTCTCAGTACAATTGCAGAGAATCAAATTATTACTTAATATTCAGATGCTTCATTTTTTATAAACAATTTAGACACCTCAGGGTTTGCTGGTTTATTATATTTTGTTACATTACTCTGTTTAAAAAAACTTGATTTATTCCAAGGATTTCATTTTATAGTCAAAACTCATTACGCACTATGTAAATAATTAACCTGATTACAATATCAGATTCGCAAAATTTGAATATCTTTAACAATATTAAATAATTCTATAAAACAGACTTGAAAAGGGTGATAGAAACAATAGTTTCACCCATGTATTCATTTCTTAAACCCACTTAATCCAGTCCAGGGTCACAGGTCATCCCATGCAGTTGTGCTAAGTGCAAGCTATGAATTGAATATCACAAAAAGGCAGGGTTAAAAGCAGTAGCAGTTTGTAATGCAGGGCACTGGGGCACCCATCCACCCCCATATACAGTGCATCTGGAAAGTATTCACGGCGCATCACTTTTTCCACATTTTGTTATGTTTCAGCCTTATTCCAAAATGGATTAAATTCATTTTTTTCCTCAGAATTCTACACACAACACCCCATAATGACAATGTGAAAAAAGTTTACTTGAGGTTTTTGTAAATTTATTAAAAATAAAAAAATTGAGAAAGCACGTGTACATAAGTATTCACAGCCTTTGCCATGAAGCTCAAAATTGAGCTCAGGTGCATCCTGTTTCCCCTGATCATTCTTGAGATGTTTCTGCAGCTTAATTGGAGTCCACCTGTGGTAAATTCAGTTGATTGGACATGATTTGGAAAGGCACACACCTGTCTATATAAGGTCCCACAATTGACAGTTCATGTCAGAGCACAAACCAAGCATGAAGTCAAAGGAATGTTACCATGTTAGAACACAAGAAATGTGTCTCCTGGATGCTAAAGTCCATCTGCCTTAGGTCTGTGGTCACCTGCCAGCCTCACAAGGCATCCAAGTTGACTCTGAGGCAGAGAGGAGCAGTAAAGAGGCAAAGCAGCTTGGAGATCCTACCAAAGTGCTCACTATGTGCCACATCCGCAAAAGCTGAGATCAGAGCTCCTTTTTTAACTGGCTTCTCTAGTAGCCCCGCCCCTTTGGGCAGTTCAGCAAGTATATAAGATATACAGTATATGTGTTTGTGGTTAGTAAGACAGTGTAGTGCCTTGGGTTGATTTTGGCTACAAAATGTGGACCACTGCATAAAAATAATGGTTGGGAAACATAGATCTAGATGATAACATGAAGCTAAATTTGTTGTCAGGCTTAGTAAATGACTCAATTTAGTCAGAAAGTATGTGAGAAATTTCCAGGCCTGATGGAAAGGAGGGCAACATTTATGATAAAAAATATAGGTACCCTGATAGTAAAGGCAGAATACGATTTAGGTTTGACTTGTCCTGTGGGTAAAGTACAAGACAGGTTGAGAAGTGAGTTGTATTTTAACATATATGGGTCTGTGGATCTTACAATGTGAATTTGTGCCTAGGTGGGGTAAGCCTGGAACACTTGCCTGGTACTGGGCAGACTGGCAGCAAGAGTAGAATAAAATTGGGGTGGGAATGACTCTGTGTATTTGCTAAATGATAAACTGATAAATATCAGAGGACTACTGATTATATAATGTGGATTTATGAAATACAATGGAAATGGCCAAGGACTGGGCACTTTATTAACAGAGGCAGAATAAGATTTGGATTAACTTATGCTATGAATGTGTTATAGGATAGATGGGAGTCCACATTATTGGAAGATTGGGGTGTGGACATTATGGTATGTGTTTTGGTAGAATAAAGAACTGGGCAAGTTGACAGAGGATTGGGCAATTTATGGACAGGTGTAATATAACATTTAGGTGGCAGGTGTGCCTGTTCTTTTCCACGTCTATAGTTATGGGAAGAAAAAGGGGACTGAAGATGTCATGAACTGAAGTTTTGGGTAGCATGGTGGAAAATAAATAATACATTTAATAGGCTGGATTTGTCCTGTGGGTCTGGTAATGGACAGGCCAATATATGCGTTGACAGTATAAAGAGGACCATGAGATTGTGTGGAATGACCAGGAAAATAGATAGATAGATAGATAGATAGATAGATAGATAGATAGATAGATAGATAGATAGATAGATAGATAGATATGAAAGGCACTATATAATAGATAGACAGACAGATAGCTTCTACAAATCTGCTAGGTTCATTTACATATAATGACTAGGAAGCATTTCAAACACACCAATCAGTATACAGATAAATGGTATGGTCCAGAAACACATTTCTGCTATTATGTATTACGTAAAGAACCAAAATAGTTAATCATTAAGAGTAATGGGTAATACCTGGTTAAGAAATCAGATTTCATATATGTAAACTTATCAGGGAACAAAATATAAATTTAAATGTTATAGATGGTCTCATTTTCTAATCTGAATGAGCTTGTACAAATTTCAGGGTTTCTTAGTAAAATAGGCAGGCAGGTTCAAGTACATTTTTCACTCACAAGGGCACATTATCAAAAGCATGCTAGACAAAAGCTTGCCAAGAAAAACACACTGAGAAAACCTCCCATTAACATATATAAATAAGAAAAATTGCACACATCGAGAAAATCAATCAAATAACATTTAAGCATTTGTAAGGTAAACGCTGCTTTTCACAAATACATATACAGTACGCATGTAAATATTGTAACATCGAAGGGATTAGATGTTCCAGAATACTCTGAAGCAGTGCCTCTAAAATTTGACTTTTTGATGTTAAGTTAAAAACTCTCTTAGTATATGTTTATGTTAGTAAAGGTACTCCACTGCAGTTTCTGGAGGAGGTTGGGTTTGATGCCACTTGATGTATGCAATATTTTTCTAGGTAAGTCATTACTTTAAGCATATAATAGAAAACAGTGGAAAATGTTTAAAGAAGACAAAGTGGATGCTTGTTATTACCATTTTAATAATAATTTCAAATACTTAGGGAAGTCCATTGCACAACATCTGCTGGGGAAATATCTTGGCTCTGAGGTAATACTGGCTAAAGGTGGATGAAGCTTCAGACAATATCTCCAGCTATGCTGAAAAATCTTAAGGAACTTTGTCCTTAATAAAATTATGGAACAATATGAAAGGGATCTCTCAATTAAAATTTCAAAAAAGTTGTTTAATTCTATCATTCATATAATATATTCTAGTACAGTATGCACCAAACACACCCTATTTCAACTAAAAATTGTTAATTGATCCAACATATCTCATATAAAATTGTCTAAAATATGTTCAGGGATTGATCTAACCTGAGTGCAATATCATCAAGTGCTTCCATTGCTAGAGCATATGTTTTGAGAATGTCCTACACTTAAACTATTTTGGAAAATTGTTTTTCCATGTCCCTCAGTCTTAGGTGTAAAATCACTATTAATACCTTAACTGCAATATTTGGAGTCAAACCAGATAGGATAAAACTGTGCTATGGAAAATATCCTGGTCAACACTGCTAACACAAAGGCTAGTTTTGCTCAATTTTAAGAGTTCCACTTTACTCTTACTAATTCAGTGGGAAAGCAATGGTCTCTATTATCTTGAATTGGAAAACATTGAAAATCAACAATCTGTTCAAAAAATTTTCAGAATTTGGCAAGACCTCATTCATGTAATCCTAATTTAAATATGCCAGAGCACTGATCAATCATTTTTTATTTTACTTGTTTTATGCAACACAAAATAACCATTTTAGACAGGGCTTTCTAGTCATAATGCACTCATTGTCAGATGGAGGTTGAATCCTGTATTTTACATACTGTTTTTGGAGCATACTACTGTACTTGCTGTATGATTTTCATTTATTTGATTGAGTTATGTCCTGTTATAATATACGGGGGTCCAAAAAAGTCTTGTAATTATTAAAAAAAAAAGTTATAAAATTTACAGCTATTCCCTTATAGTCATCGTCAAAGTATTCTCCTTAAGGTGCAATACATTTGTCTGAGTGCTTCTCACATTCTTGGAAACGTTTCCTGTACTCATCTTTTGTTACCATATCTCAAGCTTCCAGCATTTTTTCCTGGATTTCTTCCACAGTAGCAAATCTTCTTCTTTTCAGTCTCAATTTTAATTTTGGGAATAAAAAGAAATCACAGGGAGTGAGATTGGGCAAACATAGGTTGTGAAAAGTATCAATCACATTGTTTTTGGTCAAAAACTTTTTGAATGACATTGCAGTGTGTATAGGCGTGTTGTCATAGTGTAAAGTGTAGTTTTTGGTGTTTGATGTTTTATTTTTCCTGATGCTTTCTCTTAGACGCCACAGCAGTTCTTTGTAAAGACACTGATTAACAATCTGTCTGTGAGGAACAAACTCTTTATGAACAAATCCATACATGTCGGAAAACACGATCATCATTGTCTCTGTGGTGGCTTAGAGAAAAAAGTCAGCAAAGACACCTACACAGTTGTAGAGTAAATGCCAGAAATATATACTCAATCAACTCAGCTTCTTTTGTTTCAGCTAGTTGCAGTATTTTAACACCACATTGTTCTCTGTCCTTAATATATTTTTTCTAAGTTCTGTCAATGCTTCTGTCATTTTTCTGTGTGCTGCTATTTTGTCAATTTTCGTATACAGCTGAATTTATCAATTTGATATAATTTCTCACCAGAATATCCTGTAACATCTACAACGTTGTGCAATAGAAATGCTAGGCGGGCACTATATCTGAATGCTTAAACTACTTAAACTTTTTACTCTCAAAGTATTAGTTATTCTCAGAGATCTTTATGGAATGCTTTAATCTTCTGTATCGATTACATTCTGTTGCACTTATTGTAGTCAGGACCCAAAAATACTTGAGTTCCTCCTCATGAACAGCTGTTCACCCTTTACGCACAGGCGCTATTTTCTTGAAGATGGCCATAATACAGTAGCCACAAGTGTTAATATTCAGGCCAGAAACAATACATCAA